>NC_081541.1:49836897-49885517 GCF_901000735.1 Corylus avellana
TTTCAGTTTATCATGGTGCTAATGCAGATTCTAATTAAACATACCATGCAAGTGCTAAGCTGGTTTCCAATCAACTCGAGATGCTTTTTGACACAAATAAAAGCATGCATTAAAAAATAGCAAATGAGTCTTCATCTGTTTCCTAGTACCCATTCATGGATCTTTTAGAGTAAATTCAACTTAATTTTTTGAGTTATTAGATATCACATGGAATATATGGCTTTCTTTTCAACTATAAAATTTTGAAGTGAACAACCAATAGTTATGGATAAATATTGTGGATAAATATTGTTACCATTTGTAGTTCAAATAAACAAAAAAGTATTTCTAGTGGCAATAGAATTGCAAAATATGACAGGAAAAATTTGACAATCACTCACATGGAGGCAACAACATTTGAAAGCAACTGTCTACTTTCAATTTTGTTTTTTACTATGAAAATGGGAAAAAGTCTAGTTTCATAAGAAGAGGTCAATTTCCAATTAAGAACCCTCCATCTTATTGAACGTTAGCCTCCTTACAGGATTCAGAAGTGATTACGGAAGCTTTTGTTCTCTGCGAAACAGAACCACTTCCCTTTTGGCAATTTCTGGTGGATGAGTCTTGTTAACATTTGCAGATCCAATAAACAGAAAAGTAATTCTGGTGGCAACAGAACTGCAAAAAATAACAGAAAAAGTCCTCACCCCTTAGTCTTACATATTGTGATCCTTCAAACAGTCAACATCATATTCCTTTTCACACTGAGGGAACCAAAAATTCACATAAAAAAAAATAATAATAATAAATATAAACAACACATAAGCCAAAAAGTTAATAATGACTACTTTGAAATCTAATCTAATAATGCGTACCCATCATTAGCATCAGCTGTTTAAGCAAAGTTAGCTCGAGAATCTTTTCAGCACTCCACACATGATTTACATAGCAGCATCAAATTCCCATTGTCAGTTTCAGGAAGATGTCATGTAATTCATTAAACAGCCAAAGCATCACATTTTCTTTAAAAAACAGAAGTTAACGCAGATGAACTTTATAGCATAACAAATATGATGCAAAAGATACCTTTGCAATTCAGACTGACGGTAGCTTTCTTTGAAGAAGAACAACCATGGAATTTCAGATAGACTCTTCTAGCGGTCCAACGAAGCATTTACACATGCATTCATGATATTACAGAGAATGTTCTTCTACAGCCAACATAAAAATAAGCACACATGCAATGATCCACAAACAATCTAATGGGTCTTCTCAAATAGCATCGAGTACCCACTTCAACTCCTCTGCATTTGCCACCAAAACATAATATCCCACTACTTTCAATCACACCTTGCAGCCTGGTATCTCCAGGGACTCTAGCCTACAATACAAAGAGACATAATCAATATTCATTTATATGTATATATGTATGTGTACTGCCCATAAAGTAAAGAATCACCATTAGTTGGGTGTCCCTATAAAGTTGGAAAGCATTGGACCTGGTACCATTTGAGACAATTGATTGGCTGCATTTATCATAATAATATATCTATTCTACGAATAATACAAATAGGTGCCCCTCTTATTACTTTTTTGTATCCCTCTGTTCCTCGGATACAATTTGATACTTCTACGGCCAAATCTCAATTTATGTAAAGCCTTCAATGGATTCCTTATTAAAACATAAATTTTTATTTGGGTGTATAGATGGTATTTCTTTATTCTTCATAATTTATTATCTGGTAAAACACTGCCCGACATATAGGCCCTACCAAAAAATAGGCCTCATGTATTTCTTCCTTAAAAACAATTAAATAATTATAACACAAAGAAAAAAAGAAGGGTGGTAGAATATTATATTTTATAAAGCAATGATGGAATGAAGTATGGGATCAAAATGCTCCTAGAGCACACAAATGAAATAGAAACCAGACAAGTATTTTAAATAATGTCATTTCCTTTAAGAGAAAATAAGAGTCACAGTCTAAAGCAAGTTGCTGTAAAAAAGGAATTTACAATGCAAGTTTGCATGCTCTTGTGGCAGGAATTGATGAAATTGATGATTGACAGAGATTTATAAAAATGTTTCGTGTTTTTCTTCTTGAGAAGTGTTTTGAGTTTTGAGAGGAATTTGTAGCTCGCTATGAAAAATGCGTTAGTGGTGGGGCCACATCTGAAATTGGTTAAGTTGGGGACTCTTGTAAGAGAAAAGAGCAGAAGGTACAAGTCTCAGGAGGTATTGCTTGATTTTGAGTTTCAAGAAGTGCTTCATATCTTAGTAATTCGGCCTGAAACTCATCAAAGGAAAGAGATTTTTCTTGAATAGCAAAAGACCCAAAACAGACCCACCCAAGAAACCTCAACAGCAAACACCCACAAACAACCCCATAGTCAAGCCCTTCCTTCTCACAAAACCCTCAAAAGCGGACACCCACAAGAATCATCCTACACTAAATATTAAGAAAATGATTGTTCACGATTTAATAAGGACTGAAGAGACTAAAGAAATTGAAAGGATAAAGTATAGAAACATGATTATGCAAAGAATCAAATAAAATAAACAAAGACAGTAGAGTACCAGATGATAAATCAATATTATTAAAATCAATTTTCATATCAACATTTGAATTTCAGAAAATAAATAAAATAAAAATAGTAACTAAATTGGGTAGAATATAAATAATACGAGGAAGGAGTAGGACCTCTTGGTTAGTGTGACTGGTCTACCTCCTGCAAATTACCATAGCAAAATGTAAGAATATTTTATTATTTCTCAACTTCACCCTTTTCTTTGTTTTCTTTCTTTATTGCGGGCGAGAAATGCTAAGAGTACTAATAAAAAAGCTTACTAAACATATTTATTGTTTCTTGCCTTCTTCTCACCGCCATGCCTATCTCCTTTTTGGGTGAATATTACGTGGCAATACCATTAAAAATGTAATGGTAGGTAGAAAAAAGGATTTATTTGATAACAATTCTAACCATAAAGAGTAAATTGATAAAATTTAAACCTTATTGGGTAATTTAATAAAAGTGATACTTCACTTTGATTTTTTTTTTTTTTTTACCTAAATATTAATAAAAGGACACCTAAGCCAAGCCTGAGGTTTGGTCAGACCATCTTCCAAAGATATGGCGTCAGAGTTGCAAACCTCCAAGGACTGCCCAAATGCTTTATTAGACCCGAGAATAGCCAAAACAGACCCCTGCGAACAAGGAGAAGAAGAATCCTGCCGGTCCATGACCCGAGGGGAGAACTGATCAGCAAGCGGCGTCGGAGCCAACACAGGAAGAATCTCAGGTGATGTAGGGATCACCGGAGAAGACACCGGCTTTGCAGCTACAGTCACCACCGGATGCGTAGACCCAGAACCCAACCCAGACCACTCCGGTAAAGAAATCACCGGCGTAGACACAGCCGCACCCACAGAAGGAACCCCAGACGGCAACTCCAAGGCCACACCCACAGCAACCACCGAAACCTCAGTAACCTCAATGGAAAGTTCCATCGGCGACCCAGAGTCCGAAGAAGGCACCACCTCTGCGTCAGAGACCAAAGGAGTCACCGGAAAAATCTCGGGCGACATGGTCGGTACCAAAGTTTAGGGGAAATGGATTTGAAGTTATAAGGGTTAAGGGATGCAAAAATGGAAGTAGTCGGTTTCTGCTTTAAATCAGATTAGGAAATACTTAATTATTAAGGGTTTGATTATGTATGAGCAACCAAAAAAAAAAACAGAGCAAACCGAGAAGTTGTTCACTAAAAATCAACTAACATGTTAGTCATCAAATAAATATGCAGAATAATTGGGTATATATCGTTGAAAGTGGGTGGAGCATTCTTTTTTTATCAAAGATATATAGCAACTAAAAGCAGATTAAAACAGAGAGGGTAAATCATATAAGATAAATTAGGTGATTGAAAATTACACGTACCGAAATTTGGGGACTCCTGCTAGACAGACTTTTCACTTATTCAATCCATTCGTTATCAATCTGTATGTGTTCGACATGAGCAATCTTGCGCCATTCTTTTCCTTTTTTACTTTGCCATTTTTTCTTCAACAAAGGACATTCTCTGATTTCTAGAATAGAAAGGGAGGGAGGCAGCCCCTGTTCCGGCATACAATTGAGCTTAGGGCAGTTCGAGATACTCAATTCTTCAAGAGCATTGAGGTGTTGAAGCCCTTTCTTGCCCAAAGATTTCAAATTTAGAAAGTCCCATATTCGAAGGGAGGTCAGACTGGTGGGCAGCAACTGCTCCTCTGGGAAGGACTCCACATCTTCAGATTTGCTAGCGATTATAAAATTTGAAAGAAAGGGGAGGTTCCGCAAACCCCATCCCATCCGACTTGCAATGAGTTTCTCACAAACACCTATAAAAATTGATTTCAAATTGGAAGGCAACCCCCCTTCAGGAAACGACTCAACTTTTGGACAATGCCGTATATACAAATCCTCAAGAGACGGAAGGAGTATGTGCATTTTGTCAGGAAGTGATCTCAAACTGCCACAACCATTGACCAAAAACCTTGTGAGTTTGAGGGCACACAATCCTCCTTTTGGAAAAGAAACAAAATTATGGCAATAACTGATTTCAATCTCCAAGGCGACTAAATCATGTTCATAATTTTCTGGAACCGTAAGAGATTCCAAATTGCCACAGTAATTGATTTCGATGTGATAAAGATTTGGGAATAAATCTAATGGAAATGACTTCACAGAATCACAATCATTCAACGACAGTTTTCCAAGTGATGAATAATCCAGGTTTGTTGGGAGCTCTAACTTCTTACAATATTTAATCACAAGGGTTTTTAATGTAGAGGGAAGACCATCCTTAGGAAGGGACACAAGTGAGGAACAGCTACTGATCACCAACTCTTGAAGACCGCCGTTGGAGTCTATCATTCCCTCGGGAATGGACTCTAGTGCATCAAATCCACCAATTCGGAGCATCTGCATTCCAGTTGGCAATTCATTTAACAAAACCCCATTACAATCATCCAACCTCAAATTACGTATAGCAGGAGTCCTTGGGAGTGGAGCCACCAGTTGTCCACAATTAAAAATATCAAGTATGGTCAAAGAAGGAAGATGGACAGGCAACCCTCCTATCAGTTCAGGGCAGTCGATAATATGAAGCTCTTCAAGTTGAGGAAAACCTACACCCTCATTTTTGTCACCAAAATAATTCCATTCCTCCCACTTCCACATATCCTCGAACTTAAGAACTTTGAGGGCACCAAATGGCTTAGATGAAGAAGAATCGTTACCAAAAAACTCACGACCCACTGTAACAACTTCATGAAAACCAGAAATATAGAGGTTCTGCAGAGATTGTAGCTGCCCAAGGGGTGGCAAATTGTTGCAATACGTACAATTTTGTAGCTCAAGAGATGCTACATTAGAGAATGAAGGATGCCCTACCCAATCTGAAAAACTTTTACCACGGTAGAATCTAATAGTGAGGCTTTTCAAGCTTGTATGGGGCTGGAGACTATCAAGTACACTTCTTTGACTTTCTTTTGAGAAATCACTATCAACATTCCATTCCAATACCAATTCTTGGAGGTACTTTTTATCCCTCAAGCTTGCATTCAAAGCATCAGTAGGAGATTCAACATTTTGGAGCTCCAATATAGAAAGCGATCCCTGAAGATTTGTAAAATTTCCCAACTCTCCAATGCAAGTCCCACTACCTTTGCCAACGATAAATTTCGTCAACGTATGGAGGCATTTTAATCTACCCAAATGTATCGGCATCTCTTTTATGCCTGTTTTGGTAATATCAAGATGACGTAAACTAATGAGTTTCCACATATCTCTTGGCAACGCAACAAGGTTTTCACAATTTGACAATCTCAATGTCTGCAAATTGCACAATTGACAAATAGAATCGGGTAGTCTTTGAACTTTAGTGAAAGAGAGATCCAAGTAACGTAGGTGTTTAAGTTTGCCAATTGACTCTGGCAATTCAGTAATGTTGTTATACTTGGACAGAGAAAGCAGCCGTAAGCATCTTAGTGTCGGCAGTAAATCATGTGCTACTTTTTTACTCAAGTGGTAGCGGGCCAATTATAACCTGACATATCTAAATGTAGGAAAGTGTGCAACCTCTTAGCTTTGTGAAGGGTCTCAAACTTCTTTAAGCTATGAAATTCTTGTTTGAAAAAATAGGACAAGTGGCGAGTATTGTTTACTATCTCGTGAGAACAACCATCCTCCAACCTTGAAATAAATTGTCCAGATATAGATTTTGCTAAATCACTCACAAGATCATGCATTACAAAACATGACTTGTCATCACTTGATTTTTGGAATAATGATCTTGATTCTAGAGTGAGGAAATACTCATTACCAACTTCTTCCATTGTTCTGTTTTTGGGTTGATATATGAAACCTTCCGCCATCCATAACAAGATTAATTGATCTTTTTTGAAAGCATAATCCTTTGGGAATATTGAACAATAAGCAAAGCATTGCTTTAGAGGTGAAGAGAGATATTTGTAACTTAACCTTAGAGCTGGAAGAATACCCATCTCATCAATTGGCAAATCCCATAATTCACTCTTTAATATCTTATCCCATTCATTAACATCTGGTTTAGATCCTAATAAAGCACCAATTGTCTTGACTGCTAATGGAAGGCCTCCGCACTTTTCAATGATTTTTCTACCTATTACTTCTAACTCTCCATGTGCATTAGAGTTACCATCATGGAATGCATGTTTTGCAAATAGGGACCAGCAATCTTCTTCTGGTAACTCCATTAGACGATGAGATAGAGCTCTAGCAACTGATAAAACACTATTATTACGTGTTGTTACAAGGACCTTACTTCCTTGTGCCCCATATTTGAAGGGTTTACACAATGCCTCCCATTGAACATAACTTTCATTCCAAACATCATCTAAAACAAGTAGAAACTTCTTTCCCGTTAGACACTCCCTTAGCCTAAGTTGAAGTTGATTTAGATCCTTAATATCACAAGTTGATGAAGTTACTGCCTCCAGAATTGTTTTCGTTATCTTGAACACGTCAAATTCTTCAGAAACACAAACCCATGCATCAAGGTTATTAAAGTGCTTCTTCACCCTATTGTCATTGTATACAAACTGAGCAAGGGTGGTCTTGCCCATCCCTCCCATGCCGACTATAGCAATCACACTCATCTCATTGCCACGTGCATCATCTGAGAGTATCATTTTAATAATTGCCTCCTTGTCAACATCCCTACCACAAATATCAGATTCTTCAACCAAAGAAGTTGTGGGCAATCTTTCAGATGATTTCCCTCCAAAACCCTCTTTAAGACCTATAAGATCCTTTTGTTGTGCTAGAGATTCTAGTCTGCCAAGTATCTCTTTTATCTTTGGCTCTATTTGTTGGACAAAAGAATTACGAAAAGCAGAGATAGACTTTCGTACCTTGCTTGCAGTGGTTTGAAATTGAGCATCCAACTCGCTTCGCAAGGCTTGAGTAGCAATCTCATCCAAGACGTGCTCTGCATCATAGACCGCATCTTTCAGCTCATCAAGCCACTTTTTCACAACAGGCTTTGTAACTTGCACTTCTTCAGCGTCTTCAAGCACTGCAACGAAGGTCATGAATGATGTCTCCAACTTCTTGAGGAGTCCTTCGGAGAGTTTTCGATGCCGAAAGAACTCAACGAAGTCACCAGATGCCATTTTTTCGAAAAAAGCTTGGAGGAAGGGAGAGAGAAAAATGGTTGCAATCTCAGCCATGTTTTCTTGTTTGGAAATCAGAGGAAATGAAGGAAGGGGAATGCAAGTAGCAGAGCATAAACAGAGAAGAAGCTGCTTTTTGCTTTAACAAGGAAGAAGTGGACTTAAAAAACTTGACTTCTCTTTAGAATGTGCCATCTACCATTCCATGCAATACGGTCCACTTTCTTGTTTTTTGTTTAGAGATATCTTTGGATTGGGTTTGGTGGATTGAATAAGGCTGGCCAGTTGTGGTGGAATCCACATCATCTCACTTCATCAAAGAAAAAGAAAGAAAGAATAACTATCATAAGCCTACCACCAAAAGAAGGAAAAAGAAGACAAAAAATAAAGGCAAACCAAACATGAAAGAAAGAAACTTCATGGATAATATTGCATTTGAAAAATAGAATATTTTGTTATTATTTTGTTTAAAGCATACGCAGACTTCATCATTTCACAAAGAAAAAAATTTGAAACACTACACAATTATATTGCAAAATAAATAAAAATATAATAACTATGGAAAGACTTACACCTCAAGGCAGTCTAAAGATGGGAATCATCTAGATGGAAAATAGAAAAAACAGTCTTATAGCAGTAGAAAATTTTGTTATTATTTTGTTTAAAGCATACACTTGTTAAGGCGTTGGCTGTGCTTTGATTTGATTACAATAACCCAAAATATTTCATGTTTTCACTTTAAAACAACCAAAAAAACAAAAAAGGACAGAGCAGAGCACCCTGCCTCCAAGAAAAAAAAAAGTGGTCAACACTTTTTTTAAAATATTATTGGTTTCCTTAATAGCCTATCAGAATTTGGGAACAATGAAACAATATTTCAATGGAACACTCTGTTTTGGAATGTAAACCAAAACACTTCATTATTTCACAAAGAAAAAAAATTGAAACACTACACAATATTGCATGATATAACATGTTGCGATAACACATGGATTTAGACCCAACAAAACTATATTAGCCAGTTACACTTCTTACATATTTATAATGTGAGACTCTATCCTTATGGACACTCACTCATTATATATACTCAATATATTGTTAGTTTCCTTAATAGCCTGTCAAAATCTTGGGACAATGAAACAATGTTTCAACGGAACACTCTGTTTTGGTTTATGTAAACAAAAACAACCAGAAGCGTATAATATATAAAACCATCTTCTTGCTTATAATATATAAACACATAGAGAGAGGTTATCCGATCGAGTAAATTTACTCTTAAAAAATGAGTAAATAATAGTGCATTTTGCGTGCAATTGTTATCGTCTGGTCGTTGGTTTGTGAGTTTTGGATTCCGTTGGTAGGCCAGTTGTGTTGGACTCCTCCTCACAAATCACAATAATGCCATTCAACAAATTAAGTTGGAATTCTTTATTATTATAGTTTATTATGCTTGAATTGAATTGATCCCAGAGCGCAGCGCACATGCATGCGCATTGAATGCTATCCTGTCTTGTTACCCCCATTAATTTGCCGCGCATGAAGGAGGCAGCTTGGATTACCTCTAATTATAACCTACCGCGTACTTTACTTAATTAATCAAAATAGGAACAAGCTAGGGCAGGAAAGATTCTCTATTTTTTATTTTTATTTTCATTAATCAAGAAGAATTAAACATCATTGCTCATTACATGCACTATCACTAATAATATCATAAAACTCTTTCATCCAAGCTTAATCTTCATACCGAGAGATTGCCACTTTAATAGCACTAACTAGCTGCAGCTTTTCTTACATTTTCTTTAAATTTATGAAAATAAACTACTTTTTAGCTTTCATTTTCCTTTTTTATACCATTTAAATATATATATATATATATATATGCAAATTTTCTCTAAACTAATTTTGGAGGAAATTTCTGTCAACCTATTATAATAAATGTTAAGTATATTCTAACATTTTTGAATTTCTCAAAAATCAATGTTTGAGTTTCTAAGTTAGTAGAAGTGTAATAAATAACTATTAAGAATGTTAAACAAAATATGTATGTCACGGTCTACAGTTTTATGAAAGGATGATCGACTTCATATCAATAAAAAAGACTTGGCTAACTAAATGATTGTAGTACTAGATAGTAGTAGAGAATAAAGGGATAATATATATGTTATCCCTGAGTAATTGTCTATGATCTTTACTGTTGTGTTTATTAATAGTTATAATGTTGAGTGTTAATTATAGGATAGTCATAAGATACATCTCTATGAGGTGTTAGTGATAGGACACAAGTCAAGTAGTTTATGTTTATCTCATTTCTTGGTAACTCTATAAAAACCTATTGGGTTACGTTAATGAATAAAGTAAGCAAAGATTAATATAATTCAATTCAACTCTTGAATTGATTTGTGAGGTATTAAGATTCTTCGAATTACCCTTATCTATCTTTCCTATTATTTTACATCCCACTTTATGTAGGCACTTCACAATTAGTATGAGAGCCAAACACTACGTTGCTTCCGCCATGACCATGGATTACTGTCATTTGGAACGTTTAGAGACGCAATTGAGATCTCTGAATTCTCTTCAACAAGAAATTAATCCCGGACAAAAGCGGTTCTTGAAGATTTTGGAACCTAAAAGATGATTTTGGACTCGATCAACGACTCATCCTATGCATGCAATCCTAACGTCTCGTCCTTGGTTGGTGAGTTTTCGTGTGATTTCACGGGGAAAAGTGTTCAATTCATGAACTCCTTATAAGGATCTTCTTGTCCTAACATCTTGTGTCATTACTCCGAAAAACAATATATATATATATATATATATATAGTCTGCGTTTTTTGACTAATAGATACAACAATTCAGTAGGCTTAAGAATGACGTAGCACACATGCATTGCATGCTATCCTCTTTTTTATTTTATTTTATTTTTTTTACCTTTTTTTATTAACTTAAGTTTTTGTGACAAATTGTGATTTAATATGGTATTAAAATCAAAGGTCTCGAATTTGAACCCTTATCTCTGTTAATTCACCTTATTTAAATTAAAATATTATATTTATTGGGCATCATCATCTTGTATTAAAATTTAAGCTTTTAGAAAATGTGGTAATTTAACTGTTGACCTGTTTGGATTGTGGACAGTAGTACTACTTGTGGATCAAAATGTTTGAAAATTTTGATTTCAAGAGAGAAGATGGTGTATAGAGTTTAAGAAATATTTAAAGATTTGAGGGCCTCGTTGTGATGATACCAAAAGACAATGATTTATTTGATTTATTTGGAGTCCACTAGAATTGGCCATAATTAATATTCAATCCACCGACGGAATCCAACGCTATCTATCTCTTTTCATTATCTAAAGCCAACTAAGGCCATATATAATATTCTACAGAGATGTCTCCATGTTTACGTGTAGTGGCTCCGAAGTCAAGTTTGTTAGGCCGAAAAAAGCACGCAAGAGCTTGTTGATGAAAATATGCGCACTCTGATTAAGAATAGCTTTGATGTTTAAGTTAGTTATTGTCTCATTAATATATATATATTTTAAAAAACTTGTAATTTTGATAACGGTCATATTTTTGAAAATTTTGAGGATATGGAACTTGACCGACGGTGACGGTGAAACTTGAAATGAAAATAGTGGAGAGAAAATGGCACTCTTAATTCAAAAATGGAGCTAAGCAAAATGGGTGAGAAAAGGCAAAGAAAATGGAAGAGAGAGAGAGGCATGGGTGAGGAAAGGAAAAGAAAAGGAGGAGAGAGGAGAAAAAAGTTTTTAATCATTTTTTATTTTTTTATTTTATGTATTTGGTGAGTAAATAGTACTCCCTCGATCTATGCAAACTCACTATTTTTTTTCAACGCTAGTCTCATGGTTCTGGCATGCACATAAATGTATCATGATGGCAATGAAAATCAATCCAAATTTGTCTGGCCCGCTTAGTAATGGGGCACAGACTCTCCTAGCTAGTAAGCTGAAATGAAAACATTTAGCCATAAAATGATAAAAATCTCTGGGTTTTTGGAATAATGTTACAAGTTCTTCTTGTGTCATCTTTTTGTCTCTCTATCAATGATGTGACTCTTAAAATTATCATTGGGCTTGTGATTGATCACTATTAAATTTTGATCAAATAGTAATTTTATAAAAAGTCACCTCATTTTTTTAAGGGCACAAAAGTAACATAAGAATCACTTCTAGAATTACTAGAATTTTTGTACTATTTTGGATATTTGGATTTATTTTTTTGAAAAAAATTAATATTAGAATTGAAAATTAATATTTAAAAAAGAAAAAGAAAAAGAAAAAAAGAAAGAGTAGTATAGAGAATTTATTGAAGTGTGTAAAGAAAAAACAGTAGCTAAAGTAGAAATTTATACTTTTTTAATAGTTGTTAATTTTGGCTATTATTGGTGAAGATGCTATAAAATCATAGGAAAATATGCTTAAGCTGGCGGAATTAATATCCTTTTCTTTTTATTTGTACATCCAAGATACTAAGTGTGACAGCATTTCTAAAATTATTATTGTTTGACAAAAAAGTTTTCTGTAGGCGTCAGACGTTAAAACGGATGGAAAAGTGGTTTGGTGCATTGCACGTGATGACTTTGATGAATTGTTTCTGGCAAGCCTAGTATGATTATATATTAACCTAATTAAGCATCTTATCTTGATTATAATATGATCTTCCTCACCTAATTTCCCACCGAATGTCGATCACCATCTTCTTGCTTATAATATGTATAGACATATGGAGAGGTTATCTGATCGAGTAAATTATATAACTCTAAAAGAATGAATAAATAATTAAGCATTTTGCAAGTGGAAACCAAATATATATTTAACGTCACAATAATGCCATTAAACAAATTAAGTGGGAATTCTTTATTATTATAGTTTATTATACATGAATTGATCCCAGAGCAGCGCACATGCATGCATTGGATGCTATCCTCTCTTTTTGACCCCCATTTGCCGCGCATGAAGGAGGCAGCTTGGATTACCTCTACTTATAACCAACCTTATTTTACTTAATGTTTAAGATTGCGATTTTGTAAGAATAATCTGCGTTTTAAAAAAATATCGTAAAACATAAAGCGTTTGGCATTGCGATTTAAAAAGTACTTAATCTAAAATAGGAATAAAAATCTGCGATTTTTATAAGTAGGTTAGGGGGTACTTGTTTGAAAAAGTGCGAATTTAAACCAAAATTATGATTTCGTATAACAAATATTTGATATAGAATTACTTTTTAACATGTTTTACCAAGCGCCTTTACGATTTTAAAAAGTATGGATTTCAAAAGCGCAATTTTTAAAATCATACTTATTAAAACCGCAGTACTAAATGGACCCTTAATCAATCAAAATCGGTCTTTAAAAAAAATAATAATCAAAATAGGAACAAGCTAGGGCAGGAAATTTTTTTTTTTTTTTTTTTCATTAATCAAGAAGAATTAACATCATTGCTCACTACATGCATTATATATCACTAATAATATCATAAAACTCTTTCATCCAAACCTAATCTTCATACCGAGAAATAGCCGCTTTAATAGCACTAACAAGCAGTAGCTTTTCTTACATTTTCTTCAAAATTTAACGGAAATAAACTACTTTTTAGCTTTTATTGTCATTTTCTTATACCATTTAAATATGGATACAAATTTAATTTCCTTCAACCTATTATAATAAAATGCCAAGTGTCTAACATGTTTGAGTTTCTCATATCAATGTTTGAGTTCTTAAGTTAATTAGTAGAAGGGTAATAAATAACTATTAGGGGAAACTTCATTTTAAACTCCTGAACTACCACGTGTTTTGAAAAGACCTTTAAAATTAATTTTTTAGTTTTGAACAAAATGCTTGGAAACGAAACTCTTAAGAAAGTGGGAGTAGGTTACCTTGTCGACGTACTCGTCTAGATGGGGGTGGTTGAAGGTCTTGGAGAGCAAGACGCAGGGTTCGGGTCTTAACAATAATAATATGCATTATATATCACTAATATATTATTGTATATTCATTCAACAATAATATATTAACAACTCACCCTTTTTACATATTTCCAATATAAGACTATATCCTTTTAGATACTCACACATTATACTTAACATATTATTAGTTTCCTTAATAGACAATGAAACAATATTTTAATGAAACTCTCTGTTTTTGTTAATGTAAACAAAAAGAGACAGAAGCAACAAAAAAAAAAAAACACACAGAAGCGGCATGTATGTGAAATAGTAATTAGGAGAGATGGCTTTGGATTCCATATTTCCATTGGTAGATTGAATGTGGGCTCCACGCCCCATCATGTCATTCATTGAATCGAAGGAATAAAAGATGAGGAAACTGATTTAAACTTTCTTCATTTCACAAGGAAAAAATTTTGAAAGGTGACTTCCACTCAGCCATGATTCAGTCTTTGAGAGCGGTGATTTCTACCATTTTATGGCCCTCTCTGCCAACCCTGTGTGACCGAGCATTGGATCCTAACATTTTATAAATATTTTCTATTAAACTTCAAGTTATCAACATGGTCTTATTATTGTAGTTTTGATATAAAGTGGTTCTCTAAATTTGATAAATTAAAATTTTCTCCTTAAATTTAGCTTTTGATATAAAGTAGCCCATGCCATAATAAGGACGTTAATGACCCTCTCAGCGAAAGAAAAAGAGAACGCAAACGCAACATGAAAAAAAAAAAAATAAGAAGAGAAAAAGAAATTTCATGGGCATGCATTGCCTTTGAAAATGAGAGACAAAAAAAAAAGAAGGAAATTTCATGGGCATTGCCTTTGAAAATGAGAGACGGCAATCTAGAAGTGCACAACCGATGTATCCTCAAATCAATAATTTTGTAAGTACTAGATGTCAAAGTCCTTATGAATGGATGGATCATAGATGTATGAATTAAATTATCTAACATCCCAATCTCTCTGAACACATGTTGAAAAGATGGAAGAGTAGCTCACATAAAATGGGTTCTTTATAAAAATAAGGGTAAAAGTCCACGTACCCCCCTTAAACTACCACTCAATTGACAATGTCTTCCTCAAACTTCCAATTGTGACAATGGCTCCCCAAACTATCAAAACATTGTCAATGTCCCTCCAAGGCTAACAAAAAGATAAAAATACTCATACATATTTCTCAATCAGGCAAAAATACCCATATAAACTCGAAAAATATAATTTTGTTTTTAAAATGAAAAATTGTAATTAAAAAAATTATTATTATTTTTTTAAAAAATATATATATATTTTTAAATGATTTTTTTTTTTAAATTTTGTTTTAAAACATGAAATTTTTTATTTTTTTAAACGGAAATTCTTATTTAAAAAAAACGAAAATTTTCAAGTTTTTAAATTTTATTCAACGTGATTTTCCTTTATCGGACCCTTCCGATAGACTTCTCAATGAAGCACACAATGAAACTAGCATCATCCTCTAAGAGAAACAAATTGGCTCACAACAGATGTTCTCTTTAAGCATAGCCTCTCACGAATTTTAGGTTAGAATTTCGTACCTCTCTCTAACAATAGAGATGAATATATATATATGAGTCCCTAAAACCCTAGACACGTCACACACTTTACACGTTAAAAAACATAATCTGATACGTGGCGTCTGGACAAGGAAGTGCCCAGCTGGACAGAAACCCTAAAAATACAAGTCTGGACAGCATGCAGACAGGAAGGAGATGGGAATTTTCTAGAATTCACATCAAGACAGCCTTGCATTGGAGATGTGTCTTGGTGCTTTGGAACGTTTGTTTTGATCATAGAATTTGCCATCACTCCAATAAGAATTAGCTTATTCATATTGGAGTGATGGACCTACCTGAGGCATTTCCACGTGACATACTCCAAAAAAAAAAAAAAAAAAAAAATTACTACCCCAGAGGGAATCACTTTTACACCAAAGAAGTAGGAAACAGCCTTCTGGACCGATGGTCCGCGTAAAAGAAATTAATTTGATAAAGTAATGAGAAAGTGTAAGTGGAGACCAACTCATTAACGTCAAATATATGTTTCTTTGTTTCTTTCCTTCTCGTTGGATAATGAAAAGACATAGCTTGTTACCAAAAAAAGAAAAGAAAAGACATAGCTTGTTACCAAAAAAAGAAAAGAAAAGACATAGCTGGCAGTTTCTCAGCTATTGCCTTTGAAAAAAAGAAACTTCATGACATTGCCTTTGAAAAAAGACAACCCCAGCTCTAAGAAGTTTCTCGGAGGGAATTACTTGTACACCAAAGAAGCAGGAAACATCCTACCGGACTCATTGACGCGCCAAATAAATTCCTTCCATAAAGTTACGGGAGACTGTAAAAGGAGACCAACTCATTAACGTCAAATGATAATCTTTTTGCTGGTTGAAATCTTTCCTCTCTTTCTTTCTTCTTTCCTTCTCTTTAGAAAAATGAAAAGAGATAGCTTTAGATTCCTTTGGTTGGTATAGATTGAATATCGCCAATTGGGGTGGAATTCACCCTTTGTCACTAAATCAAATTAAAGCGTTATATTTTAGGTTGACTAATTCAATGTTCAAAACACTTTGATGTAATTACAAAAACTTACCTACACGAAAAGCCCCTTCACATTCATCACAGCATGAGTTTCAAACTGTGAGTGGCTGCCCTGCTAAATAAACATAAATAAAATCAATCTCTATGAAACAGAAAATCATTATAAAACAGAAAAGTAAAAGTTGTGATCGGAATCATTATGAACCAGAAAATCAAAAGACTGTATGACATTGAACAAAATGTCTTACTAAAAAAAAAAACGTACTTTTCTTGGTAGTCTTCCCTAGCTCTTCCTTCCTTCAAGGTGACTTTGGAACCAAAACTGGCTCAAGGTGATCTGAAATATATAGTCCAATAAAACCCAAATTTCAGTATCATTGAGCTTGTAAATTAAATGGGGAAATAAAAATGTCTTTTTTATGTTATCATAAATTAAGGATATTATATTATCATTTATTTTATCATAAATGGGTATTATATAAAACAATAAAATTTTGCACGAACAAAACTTACGTATCTCAACTGAGAAAAAGAAATAAATTTCATGGGCATTGCCTTTGAAAATGAGAGATGGCAATCTAGAAGTGCATAACCGACATATCCTCAATCAATAATTTTGCAAGTGGACGTCAAAGTCCTTATGAATTGATAGATCATGGATGGATGAATTAAATTATGTAACACCCTCAATCTCTCCAATCACATATTGAGAAGAGAAAGAGTAGTTCACATAAAATGGGTACTTTATAAAGATAATTTATAAGGCTAATGGTTTTTCCTGTAATGTTACACATTGTAGATCTTTGTTCAATAATTTTCCTTTTGTAGGGCAGTTTGACTTAAAATGCCATGTAATAAGAACACATAATCGTGGGAGATATAGAGCTCGAGCAAGGAAAGTATTTAATTATAGTAGGAGTTTGATTTGTCAAAAAAATAAAAATAATACATCTTCTTCAAGAGATGATGTCTAAGGGGTTTAGTAGTCCTTCTTTGAGTTGTTTTGCATTAGAAGTCCATCATATGTTTAGGGCTTATATGTTGTGAGTCCATTTAAACCAAATCCTTTAACAAATCTCAAACACCAAGTTTAAGTTTGTTTGGAGGAAATCGAATGAAATTGTAAGGTCCAATCAAGGCAAATTTGAGCACTTACAGATTTTCCAATTGCTAATAGTTCAGATGCCTCCTGAAAAGTATGATGTATGTATGGCTCAGGGCGATGAATAGTTCAGAGGCATGCTGAAAAATCTCATGAAATAAAAGAAGAAAATAAGTTTATATACATATATACATCAATCGTTACAACCCCGTTTGCTTATAGGGGATAGACAATCTCAAATCAAATCAAATTTTGTTATTAATTTGTTTAAAGCAAGCAAAGACTAGTTAAAGGTAGAAGGCCTATGGGTCATGAACGAAATCCCATCAATCCAAAGATAAATTGTAAAGACTACCATTAAAGCAGCCCAAGTGAGACTTATGAATTATATCCCCTATCTCGATCTATAAATATGAAGGATTATAAGAACTGCAAAATTTTCATGTTGTCACTTAAACACATATGTTATGAACAGAAAGAAAATGCCCTGCCTCCAAGAAAAAAAGTGCTCAACCTTTTCTTGATTTGTAAGATAAAAGAGACAAATATTAATAGCTTTCTTCAAAATCCAGATGCCTCCTTGATGATGAGAACCTTGAAGAGTATCAAATTCTTTGGACAATGAAACCATACTTCAATGGAACACCATGTTTTAGCTATCTCAGCAGAAGAAAGCTTAGGACTAAACTATCCATCATGCTCATTCATAGGCTCATAACAAACAACTTTTTAGTTGTAAGTACATCAAACAACCATTTTATATGGAGTGTGGCGAGTGGGAAGCTAATTCTGAAAACACTACATCAAACAACCATTTTATAAAGCCAAGCATATGAATATAGGAAACAAAAGAGAAACTCTCTCTCAAGTGTTCTTATTCATAAAACTGAACTACAACAACAACTAGGCGGTCAAGCCGGTTTCGTTGTGCTTAAAAAGAATTTAGGGTTCAACGCAAAAGGCAAAATTACAAAATAGTCTTTACTAAAAACTGTCACTTCACTTGAGCCAATGTTGCACGAGGGCTGTAAGAATTTTTTGTCCTATGATTAGTCACATTCTTGCTCGAGCCAAGGTCAACCAGAGGTTACGCATGATTTGTCTCCTGCAGAATAAAAACTTCCCACTCCAGAAGCCTTCTTCCTTCACTCAAGATCCTCCATGAGCACATTTGCAAGTTGGGCTGCATCACTTCTCCATTTTCAAGAAATTTTAGGGGTACTCCCAACAGTACCTGAGACCCAATGATTCAACATGCGGGGATTGACTTGCAGCACAAATAATTCAATACGGTAATGTTTCTTGTACTGATTAACCTGAAACACAAAAAGGTGTACATATAAATCTCAAGTTCTTTGCACTTTCAAACCCCAAACAGAATGTGGAAAAAACACGTACCTCATCTTGGTCATGGTCTAATAAAACCAATTTTTTGTCCATATTGATTCAGCTTCATCAGCCGATGGTATGATATGGTTTCTCAGTAATCCTACACTAATAAACGTACATATTAATCTCAAGTTCTTTGATCTGCCAAACCACAAACAGAATGTGGGAAAAACATGTACCTCATCTTGGTCTAATAAATCCACATTTTGTCCATATTGATTCAGCTTCATCAGCCGCTGGCAGCACATAGTTTCTCCATGCATATAAACAAGGATACTAATAAACGTTCATCAAGTTAGAATAGGTGCCACCATCCAATACAGAAAAAGAAAAAGAAAATCTCATCAATAGATGAGAAATACCATTTTAGCTGACACAACTAACAGTTTGCTAAAATATAAGGAGACCCCACCAAAGTCTTCGCCCCATATAACAGGGTGGTAGAACTGCAAACAGGGAACAGTACATGTAATATGGTATCTAAAAAAACAAACTGGAAATGCAAAGCATTTCAAACATAGGGCTTGAAAAGTCAAGATGTGAACTAAATATAAACTACCTGGTAATAGAAACTAATTGTGCAATGACCAAAATTACTGCTGAAATTATGGCCTATGGAAGCATCAAGATCAACAATGATTAAAAATCTGTCAAGTTGACAATGTAAATTTAAAGTTAGTAAGACAAGAAATAAATAACAAGGAGCACCATATATAAAAAGTCAAAAGAATACAATTCTTGATACATAGCAACAAGCAAATATGACCCCCAATTATATCACAAGAAACTAGTCAATCACAAAACATACAATGACAAGGAGTAATCACTGGAAAGCCATTAAGTTTCATTTATAGATTGCTGATATGAGATGCCATTTGGTGTTAGATGCATAACAACATTTTACACATTTTTTAGGATTCCTATTCAAAAACATCCATCATATGAAAAAAAATTAACCCAACTTGTGTCCACTAAACAGTGATCAATTAGATGAATAAGATATATTGCCCATTTCATGTATATATAGACGACAAGACAAGAAGATATATAGATAAAAAATGGCTGCAAAGAAAAGTTTGTCTTTCGAATCTTGCAATGCACAACTTTTTCAAGAAAAACAATAACTTACCTTTTTTTTTTTTTTAATCATGAAAAGCCCCTTCACATCGATCACAGATTCACAGCACAAAAGATCCCCTGCATCTTCACAATTTACAACCTCTTCACAGGGAATATAAACTTCATGGAAAGACTCTATTAGGTGTAAACTTCTCCAGGAATATATACGCTGGTAAATGTTTAATTGTACTGTATTTGCCACTAAAACATAATATCCAAGTACTTTGAATCACACCTTTCAGCCCGGTTTCTCCACCGACTCTAGCCTACAAAACACGAGACATAATCAATAGTCATATATGTGTACTACCTAAAATGAAAACAACAACCATTAAAACAATTACCCGCACCTTTGGCAGTAGAAAATGTTACCATCTAAAACCAGCTTCAGTTCTCATCTCAACAGCACTAGCTTTCAATTAGTTCAATGTCGGCTAGATCTTTTAAATTAACTTCCAAATTATTTTGAGTAATTAGATATCATATGGAATATATGATTTTCTTTTCAAGTAGAAATATTTTTAAGTTGTTCACCAATAGCCAACATATATAGGACAACAACACAGCATGTTTCTATGCATAATCGGTACCAAAGTTTAGGGGAAAGATTGTGGCTTTCAAGTTATTAAGGGAATAGGAAATAGTTAATTTTTAAGGGTTTGATTATGTATGAGAGCAAAGGAAGCAAAAAATAAAAATAAAAAAACAGAGCAAACCGAGAAGTTGTACACTAAAAGTATTGACAAAATAACATGTTAGTCATCAAAGAAATATGCAGAAAGATAATCAAAGGATGAAGGGTTTAAATAATTAATTTCCTTTAATTATCAGAGTTGTTCAACCTGGCCTGAAAATATAATTTGTTTCAAACTTGCAAGCTAAAGAAGATGAAAGATTACATTTTCAAACTTCTGGCAATCTCTTCTGCTTTGCTACTACTTTATCCCATTATCAGAGTTGTTCATGTCATCTGGTGGACGTATCGTTGAAGTGGTGAAGTGGGTGGAGCATTCTGTTTTATCAAAGATAGCAACTAAGCACATTAAAACAGAGGGTAAATCATATTAGATAAATTAGGTGGTTGAAAATTGCACGTACCAAAATTTGGGGACTTTTGCTAGACAGACTTTTCGCTTATTCAATCCATTCGTCATCAATCTCTTTGTGTTCGACATGAGCAATCTTGCGCCATTCTTTTCCTTTTTTCCTTTGCAACTTTTTCTCCAACAAAGGACATTGGTGGATTGATAGAGAAAGGGAGGGAGGCAGCCCCTGTTCCGGCATATACTTGAGCTGAGGGCAGTTCGCGATAGTCAATATTTCAAGAGCATTGAGGTGTTGAATCCCTTTCTTGTCCAAAAATTTCAAATTTGGAAATGTCCATATTTCAAGGGAGGTCAGACTGGTGGGCAGCAACTGCTCCTCTGGGAAGGACTCCACATCTTCAGAATTGCCACCGATTGACAAAGATCTAAGAAAAGAGAGGTTCTGCAAACCCCATCGCATCCGACTTGCAATGAGTTTCTTACAACGTTCGATCGAAATTGATTTCAAATTGGAAGGCAACCCCCCTTCAGGAAACGACTCAACTTTTGGACAATGCCATATATACAAACCCTCAAGAGACGGAAGGAGTATGTGCATTTTGTCAGGAAGTGATCTCAAACTGCGACAACCAGCGACCCTAAACGTTGTGAGTTTGGGGGCACGCAATCCTCCTTTTGGAAAAGAAACAAAATTATGGCAATAACTGATATGAATCTCCAAGGCGACTAAATCATGTTCATAATTTTCTGGAACCGTAAGAGATTCCAAATTGCTACACTGCGAGATTTGGATGTGATAAAGATTTGGGAATAAATCTAATGAAAAGGACTTCACAGAACCACAATTCACCAACGAGAGTTTTCCAAGGGATGAATAGTCCAGGTTTGTTGAGAGCTCTAACTTCATACAACTATTAATCTCAAGGGTTTTTAATGTAGAGGGAAGACCATCCTTAGTAAGGGACACAAGTGAGGAACAGCTACGGATCACCAACTCTTGAAGACCGCCGTTGGAGTCTATCATTCCCTTGGGTAGGAACTCTAGTGCATCAAATCTTCCAATTTCGAGCTTCTGCATTCCAGGTGGCCATTCATTTAACAAAACCCCATTACAACCGATCAGCCTCAAATTACGTATAGCAGGAGTCCTTGGGAGTGGAGCCACCAGTTGCTCACAATTATTACTAATATCAAGTATTGCTAAAGAAGGAAGATGGACTGGCAACCCTCCTGTGAGTTTAAGGAAGTTGATAATATAAAGCACTTCAAGTTGAGGAAAACCTACACCCTCATTTTCGTCACCAAAATAATTCCATTCCTCCCACTTCTTCATATTCTCAAACTTAAGAACTTTGAGGGCACCAAATGGCTTAGATGAAGAAGAACCGCTACCAAAAAACTCACTACCCACTGTAACAACTTCATCAAAACCAGCAATATGGAGGTTCTGCAGAGATTGTAGCTGCCCAAGGGGTGGCAAACTGCTGCAATACCTACAACTTAGTAGCTCAAGAGATGCTACATTAGAGAATGAAGGATGCCCTACCCAATCTGAAAAACGTTTACCACTGTAGTTTTTAATAGTGAGGCTTTTCAAGCTTGTAGAGGGATGGAGACAATCAAGTACACTTCTCTGACTTTCTGAAAAATTAGTATCAACATTCCATTTCAATATCAATTCTTCGAGGTGCTTTTTATCCCTCAAGCTTGCATTCCGAGCATCACTAGGAGATTCAACATTTTGGAGCTCCAATATAGAAAGCGATCCCTGAAGATTTCTAAAATTTCCCAACTCTCCAATGCAAGTCCCACTATCTTTGCCAACGATAAATTTCGTCAACGTTTGGAGGCATTTTAATCTACCCAAATGTTTCGGCATCTCTTTTATGTGAGTTTCAGTAATATCAAGATGACGTAAATTAATGAGTTTCCACATATCTCTCGGCAATACAACAAGCTTTTCACAATGTGACAATCTCAATGTCTGCAAATTGCATAATTGACATATAGAATCGGGCAGTTTTTGAACTTTAGTGTAAGAAAAGTCCAAGTAACGTAGGTGTTTAAGTTTGCCAATTGAATCTGGCAATTCAATAATGTTCTTATAGTGGGACAGAGAAAGCAGTCGTAAGCATCTTAGTGTTGGCAGTAAATCATGTATTACATTTTTACTCAAGTAATAGTAGGACCAACCATACATATCTAAATGTAAGAAAGTGCGCAACCTCTTAGCTTTGTGAATGGTCTCAAACTTCTTTATGCTATGAAATCTTTGTTTGAAAAAATAGGACAAGTGGCGAGTATTGTTTACTATCTCGTGAGAACAACCATCCTCCAACCTTGAAATAAATTGTCCAGATATAGATTTTGCTAAATCACTCACAAGATCATGCATTACAAAACATGACTTATCATCACTTGATTTTTGGAATAATGATCTTGATTCTAGAGTGAGGAAATACTCTTTACCAACTTCTTCCATTGTTCTGTTTTTGGGTTGTTGTAGGAAACCTTCTGCCATCCATAACAAGATTAATTGATCTTTTTTGAAAGCATAATCCTTTGGGAATATTGAACAATGAGCAAAGCATTGCTTTAGAGGGGAAGAGAGATATTTGTAACTTAACTTTAGAGCCGGAAGAATACCCATCTCATCAATTGGCAAATCCCATAATTCACTCTTCAATATCTTATCCCATTCATCATCTGGTTTAGATCCTAATAAAGCACCAATTGTCTTGACTGCTAATGGAAGGCCTCTGCACTTTTCAATTATTTTTCTACCTATAACTTCTAACTCACCATGTGCATTAGAGTTACCATCATGGAATGCATGTTTTGCAAATAGTGACCAGCAATCTTTTTCAGGTAACTCCATTAGACGATGAGGCAGAGCTCTAGCAACTGATACAACACTATTATTACGTGTTGTTACAAGGACCTTACTTCCTTGTGCCCCATATTTGACGGGTTTACACAATGCCTCCCATTGAACATAAGTTTCATTCCAAACATCATCTAAAACAAGTAGAAACTTTTTTCCTGTTAAACACTCCCTTAGTCTAAGTTGAAGTTGATTTAGATCCTTAATATCACAAGTTGACGAAGTTACTGCCTCCAGAATTGTTTTCGTTATCTTGAACACGTCAAATTCTTCAGAAACACAAACCCATGCACCAAGGTTATTAAAGTGCTTCTTCACCCTATTGTCGTTGTATACAAACTGAGCAAGGGTGGTCTTGCCCATCCCTCCCATGCCAACTATAGCAATCACACTCATCTCATTGCCACGTGCATCATCTGAGAGTATCATTTTAATAATTGCCTCCTTGTCAACATCCCTACCACAAATATCAGATTCTTCAACCAAAGAAGTTGTGGGCAATCTTTCAGATGATTTCCCTCCAAAACCTTCTTTAAGACCTATAACATCCTTTTGTTGTGCTAGAGATTCCAGTCTGCCAAGTATCTCTTTTATCTTTGGCACTATTTGTTGGACAAAAGAATTACGAAAAGCGGAGATAGACTTTTGTACCTTGCTTGCAGTGGTTTGAAATTGAGCATCCAACTCGCTTCGCAAGGCTTGAGTAGCAATCTCATCCAAGACGTTCTCTGCATCATAGACTGCATCTTTCACCTCATCAAGCCACTTTTTCACGACAGGCTGTGTAACTTGTACTTCTTCAGCGGCTTCAAGCACTGCAACGACGGTCAGGAATGATGTCTCCAACTTCTTGAGGAGTCCATCGGAGAGTTTTTGACGCCGAAAGAACTCAACGAACTCACCAGATGCCATTCTTTCGAAAAAAACTTGGAGGAAGGGAGAGAGAAAAATGGTTGCAATCTCAGCCATGTTTTCTTGTTTGGAAATTGAAGGAAATGAAGGAAGGGGAATGCAAGTAGTAGAGCAAAATCAGATAGGAAGCTGCTTTTTGCTTTAACAAGGAAGAAGTGGACTTAAAAAACTTGACTTCTCTTTATGAAGAAGCTGCCATCTACCGTTCCATGCAAAACGGTCCACTTATTTGTTTTTTGTTTAGAGATATCTTTGGATTCCGTTTGGTGGATTGATTGAATAAGGCTGGCCAGTTGTGGTGGAATCCACATCATCTCACTTCATCAAAGAACAAGAAAGAAAGAGTAACTATCATAAGCCTACCACCAAAAGAAGGAAAAAGAAGATAAAAAATAAAGGCAAACCAAACATGAAAGAAAGAAACTTCATGGATAATATTGTCTTTTTAAAAAAAAAGGACAGAGCAGAGCACCCTGCCTCCAAGTAAAAAAAAAAAAAAAAAGTGCTCAACACTTTTTTTAAAATATTATTGGTTTCCTTAATAGCCTATCAGAATTTGGGAACAATGAAACAATATTTCAATGGAACACTCTGTTTTGGAATGTAAACCAAAACACTTCATTATTTCACAAAGAAAAAAATTTGAAACACTACACAATATTGCATGGTATAACATGTTGCGATAACACATGGATTTAGACCCAACAAAGCTATATTAACCAGTCACACTTCTTACATATTTATAATGTGAGACTCTATCCTTATGGACACTCACTCATTATACTCAATATATTGTTAGTTTCCTTAATAGCCTATCAAAATCTTGGGACAATGAAACAACATTTCAACGGAACACTCTGTTTTGGTTTATGTAAACAAAAACAACCAGAAGCGGCATATGTGAAATAGTAATTAGGAGAGATGGCTTCGGATTCCTTTGGTCTTTGGTATCATCACAAATATTAAAGCAGCACAGGACATAATAAGGACGTTAAGGCCCTATCACCCAAATAAAAAGAGAAAGCAAATGAAACATGAAAGAAAGACAGAAAAATGAAATTTCATGGGAATTGCTTTTGAAAATGAGACATGGCAATCTACAACCACAATATCCTCAATCAATAATTTTGTAAATGAATGGATGGATCAATTACATTATGTAACACCTGAGAAGATAAAGAGTAGCTCACATTGAGTGAGCAGTTTATAATATGTTAGGGCTATAAGTTGTGAGTCTATTTAGATCATTAGGGGTGGGTTGGACCTGGCAGGACATAAGGCCACCTGCAAACAAGGTGTCCAAAAAAACAAAAGATATTACATGCGAATATTCATATGGCCCTCTCTGCCAACCCTGTGTGACCGATCATTGGCTCCTAACATTTTATAAAAATTTTCTATTAAACTTCAAATTATCAACATGGTCTTATAGTTTTGATATAAAGTGGTTCTCTAAATTGGATAAATTAAAATTTTCTCCTTAAACTTAGCTTTTTTTTTTTTTTTTTTTATAAAGTAGCCCATGCCATAATAAGGATGTTAATGGCCCTCTTAATAATAAAGATTTAGTACCCCTATTATTTCTCTTATATTTATTATCAATGTGGAATGAACCGTCTAAAATTTACCCTTTTTTATTAACTTAAATTTTAATAACAAATGGTGATATATATATTACAAAGCAGAAAAATAATTTTGGAACTCTTAGATCTACCGGTCTAATTGGAATCGAAAAATAATTTTTGGCACCCACAAACATGAAAAGACATGTTTGGAACCCCCAATAGAGATATTTACATTACAAAAGTCTTGTTCGAAAAACAGAGGAAGTGCATTATGATCATCTATCTCAAATAATGTCAAATAGCAAAACAAACAACATATCAACAAAACCATTTACGTCTTTCTAGTAAAAGCTGATACTGATTTTTGTCTCAAACTAATGCTCAGCTTCAGATTGGTTAGAGTTATATTAATCATCTAATAAAAGAGTTATATTGATCGTACAAAAAACATAAATAAATTTGATAATGAGAGCTAATCTTGAATCTTGATTATAATTTCTCACCTAATACCACCATCTTCTTGCTTACAATATGCCAATGTGCAAGTGTAGCTAATCAGAATCTTCATATAAGCATATTCTTTATTATAATATTAATTAATATCAGCATTATCAGAGTCTCATGACCTAACACGAGCATCTTGTTGATTATAATATGATCCATAATTACCTAATTTCTCACCTAATATCACCATCTTCTTGCTTACAATATGAATTAATAGACATAGATCTAGACAGGTTATCTGATTGAGTCAATTATATATTTAATGTCATATGCAAGCAATTCTAACATGTTGTGTTTGTGAGTTTTTGGGTGATTTTAAACGTAAAAGTATAAAATTATTGAAGTCCTTATAATTAAGGATATTAACTAAATGATTATTCCATCTATTGCTCTGAACATAACACGAAATAGAATATTAACTTAATCTTTAATGCTTAAGAGTCCGTTTGAGATTATTATTTTAAAAATTGCTTTCTAGTGTGCATGCTTGGTTGGTAAAAGTTGTGTGGAGTAAAATAAGAAATTTTGATGTGTTAGAAGAATGAGTTGGCGTGAATTTTTGAAGTAAAAATGTTGTTGCAGCACTAATTCATCCAAACGGCATTGAAGGCTGTCTGGATGAGGCCCTACTCAGTAGGCTTCAGCGTGGCATGTGAGAAGTTGAATCTGCGAAGTGCGAACACTAAATCAAACAACTCCTCTATAAACCCTATAATAGGAATATATGAACAACAAACGAAGAATTTTGTTATTAATTTGTTTAAAGCAGGCAAAGACTTTTTAAGGCGTTGGTTGTGCTTTGATTTGATTATAAAATCTACAAATTTTTTCATGTTGTCACTTAATCACATATATAAAAAATAGACAGAACCATATTTAGAGATCAAAGCACCTGCCTCGAAGAAAAAAAGTGCTCAACCTGTTCTTCATTTTTAAGATAAAAGAGACAAATATTAATCCAGATGCCTCCTTGATGATGAAACAACCCTTTTATAAAGCCAAGAATATGAATATAGGAAACAAAAAGAGAAACTCTCTCTCAAGTATTCTTATTCATCAAACTGAACAACAATAACAAATAGATGGTGAAGCCGGCGTTATTGTGCTCATTAAATAGAATTTAGGATTCAACATTGAAAGTAAAGTTATAAATCTAGTCTTCATTAAAAACTATCGTGACTTCGCTCGTGCTAATGGCGCACGAGGGTCGCACAGAAGCTCCTATCCTATGCTTAGCTACATTATTGTTCGTCCCAAGGTGAAGCAAACACCACACAAGATTTGTCTCTTGCATAATCGAACATTTCCCCTTCAGACGCCTTCTTCCTTCACTTAAGATCCACCATGAGGCCATTTGCAAGTTGGGGCTGCACCAATAATTCAACATGCAGAGATTGATCACTTGCAGCACTGTTGTTCCTCGAAAGATCACCATAGGGTAATGTTTCTTCTACTTATTAAGCTGCAACACCCAAAAAAAAAAAAATGTACATATTAATCTCAAGTTCTTTGATCTTCCAAACCCCAAAAAGAACGTGGGAAAAACATATACCTCATCTTGGTCTAATAAACCAAATTCTGTCCATGTTGATTCAGCGTCATCAGCCGTTAGCAGCACATGGTTCCGAATGCAAGTAAACAAGGACTGAAAGTAATCCTACACTAGGAGCATATATCAATTTAGAATAGGTGCCACCATCCAAAATAGAAATAAGAAACTCCCCGTCCATGGATGAAAATTATCTGTCCTTGATAATAAGTATTTGTTGCTACTAGAGGGAGCTCTGCCACTTCCTGCCCAAATATTATGGAACATTCATCATCTTTTCTTCAATTGGTAAGGTTATACATGCACCCGGTGGAGCTTGAACTTACGACCTCACCCTCTAAAGAGAGGAAGTAATCATTTGAGCTAAAGTTCAGTGGTAACTGGCTGCATTATCAAGAATAATAATCAGAATAATACATGTATTGTAAAACATTATCTGGTAAAAATATCACAGTTTTGAGCACGCAAGGCATGAAAATGCGTTGATACTATGTGAGAATTGCATATGTTGTACCCTACACAATTAATGATGTAACGAGCTATCTCATTGTTGAAACTAACTTCATATGATTTGATCTTAGAGATGCTTACTATAATGGAACTCAAATTTGTATTTTTTTACATGTAATGGAAAGTCACTTGTATACTAACATAGCAATTAACAATCTGTCACATGAAAAATGGCAACGTACTCTGAAAGCAACTATCTAGTTTCATATGATGAAGAGGCCAATTCCAATTAAGAACTCACCATCCTGTATCAATGTTAGCCTCCTTAAAACATTCAGAAATGCACGAGTCTGGAAACTTTTGATCTCAACAAACTACAAAATTTTACAAAAAAGAATGAATTTTGTTGCAACAAAACCACTTCTGTTAATGTTTGTAGTTCAAATAAATAAAAAAGTAATTCGGGTGGCAATAGAACTACAAAATATAACGAGAAAATTCTCACCCTAAGGTCTACCAAATGGTGATCCTTCAGACAGCCAATATATTCCTTTGCACATTGAGGGAACAATATATGTAATTAGGATAAAAGTCAAAAGAATAAAATTCTTGATACATAGCAGCAAGCCACAGTTTTATCACAAGAAACTAGTCAATCACAAAACATATAACAAGGAGTAATCACTGGATGGGTCTAAGTTTCAATTGCATAAAGAAAGAAACTAAAGTGGAAAGCTAAGACAACCTATTTCTTGTCAAATTTCGAAATTCCTTTCCAGACTTTGGGTGGACCTGGTCCACGGAGGTCTTGCCAATTGATTTTGGACATCAATTGCAGGACTGTACCTCCGTGGAGCCAACACCACAGAATTTGACCCCAGCCACCCAAATGATTTGAAACACTTATATATGATGCCCAAATAGCATGAGTTTCTAATTCTGAGTAGCTTACATGCTAACTAAATGCAAATAAAATCAATGTCAAGAAAAAGCAAATTTACCTCACAGTTGCAGCAAGTACAAAAGATGAGACCAACAATTTTTGCCCACAGCATATCACAACTCAGAAAAGAAAATCCAACATATCAGTACTCAGTTGCATCAAATTCCCATTGTTAGTTTCAGCCTATTCAGGAAGATGTCCTCCTGCAATTCATTAAACAGCCAAAACGTCACATTTTCTTTATTTTTATTTTTTATTTTAAAAAAGAAAAAGGAAAAAAAGAACTTATGCTAATGAACTTTATAAGATAACAAACATGAAGCAAAACAAACCTCTGCACTTCATAATGATGCAGTAGATTTCTTTAAAGAGGAACAACCATTGAATTTCAGACACTCTTATAACCGTCCACCAAAGCATTTACACGTTACAGAAAATGTTCTCCTACTCAACGCTGGTAAATGTTTATTTGCCACCAAAACACAATATCCAACTACTTTCAATCACACCTTGCAGCCTGGTTTCTCTAGGGGCCTACAGTACAAGGGACATAATCAATATGCATACATATATATACTATTGATAATGAAAAGAACAACCATTAAAAAAATTACCCGCACCTCTTGGTCAATAGAAAATGTTACCATCTAAAACCGGCTTCAGTTTCTCATTTCAACATTTTGATAATTGAAGGTATCAGAAACAGCATGTGCATCCAATTTGTTCAATGCCGGCTAGATATCAGGAAAACTGCCATTTTTTTACCATAAATCAAGTCAGTCACCTTAACAGTGATCACACAGTAGCCACAAGAAAATATTTTTCTATCACTGATTACCTTTTCCCTTATAGAAGCTTTGAGGAGAAAAGGTACTGAATGGTAATTCAAAGCACTTCCAACAAAAGAAAAAGAAACCAAAATTCCCCTGAACTTTTACAAGGTGCACAGGTTCCCACTAAACTTTCAGTACCTATTCATGAGAAAATAGCTAAACGTCTGAATCAACAAAGAAATTAACAACACATGCATAGTAGATTGAAATGGAAAACCTACACAAACGTGCATCAGATCATATGAATAGTTTATGCAAATAAAGATAACTTTTAGTTTATCGTGGTGCTAATGCAGATTCTAATTAAACATACCATGCAAGTGCTAAGCTGGTTTCCAATCAACTCGAGATGCTTTTTGACACAAATAAAAGCATGCATTAAAAAATAGCAAATGAGGCTTCATCCGTTTCCTAGTACCCATTCATGGATCTTTTAGAGTAAATTCAACTTAATTTTTTGAGTTATTAGATATCACATGGAATATATGGCTTTCTTTTCAACTATAAAATTTTGAAGTGAACAACCAATAGTTATGGATAAATATTGTGGATAAATATTGTTACCATTTGTAGTTCAAATAAACAAAAAAGTATTTCTAGTGGCAATAGAATTGCAAAATATGACAGGAAAAATTTGACAATCACTCACATGGAGGCAACAACATTTGAAAGCAACTGTCTACTTTCAATTTTGTTTTTTACTATGAAAATGGGAAAAAGTCTAGTTTCATAAGAAGAGGTCAATTTCCAATTAAGAACCCTCCATCTTATTGAACGTTAGCCTCCTTACAGGATTCAGAAGTGATTACGGAAGCTTTTGTTCTCTGCGAAACAGAACCACTTCCCTTTTGGCAATTTCTGGTGGATGAGTCTTGTTAACATTTGCAGATCCAATAAACAGAAAAGTAATTCTGGTGGCAACAGAACTGCAAAAAATAACAGAAAAAGTCCTCACCCCTTAGTCTTACATATTGTGATCCTTCAAACAGTCAACATCATATTCCTTTTCACACTGAGGGAACCAAAAATTCACATAAAAAAAAATAATAATAATAAATATAAACAACACATAAGCCAAAAAGTTAATAATGACTACTTTGAAATCTAATCTAATAATGCGTACCCATCATTAGCATCAGCTGTTTAAGCAAAGTTAGCTCGAGAATCTTTTCAGCACTCCACACATGATTTACATAGCAGCATCAAATTCCCATTGTCAGTTTCAGGAAGATGTCATGTAATTCATTAAACAGCCAAAGCATCACATTTTCTTTAAAAAACAGAAGTTAACGCAGATGAACTTTATAGCATAACAAATATGATGCAAAAGATACCTTTGCAATTCAGACTGACGGTAGCTTTCTTTGAAGAAGAACAACCATGGAATTTCAGATAGACTCTTCTAGCGGTCCAACGAAGCATTTACACATGCATTCATGATATTACAGAGAATGTTCTTCTACAGCCAACATAAAAATAAGCACACATGCAATGATCCACAAACAATCTAATGGGTCTTCTCAAATAGCATCGAGTACCCACTTCAACTCCTCTGCATTTGCCACCAAAACATAATATCCCACTACTTTCAATCACACCTTGCAGCCTGGTATCTCCAGGGACTCTAGCCTACAATACAAAGAGACATAATCAATATTCATTTATATGTATATATGTATGTGTACTGCCCATAAAGTAAAGAATCACCATTAGTTGGGTGTCCCTATAAAGTTGGAAAGCATTGGACCTGGTACCATTTGAGACAATTGATTGGCTGCATTTATCATAATAATATATCTATTCTACGAATAATACAAATAGGTGCCCCTCTTATTACTTTTTTGTATCCCTCTGTTCCTCGGATACAATTTGATACTTCTACGGCCAAATCTCAATTTATGTAAAGCCTTCAATGGATTCCTTATTAAAACATAAATTTTTATTTGGGTGTATAGATGGTATTTCTTTATTCTTCATAATTTATTATCTGGTAAAACACTGCCCGACATATAGGCCCTACCAAAAAATAGGCCTCATGTATTTCTTCCTTAAAAACAATTAAATAATTATAACACAAAGAAAAAAAGAAGGGTGGTAGAATATTATATTTTATAAAGCAATGATGGAATGAAGTATGGGATCAAAATGCTCCTAGAGCACACAAATGAAATAGAAACCAGACAAGTATTTTAAATAATGTCATTTCCTTTAAGAGAAAATAAGAGTCACAGTCTAAAGCAAGTTGCTGTAAAAAAGGAATTTACAATGCAAGTTTGCATGCTCTTGTGGCAGGAATTGATGAAATTGATGATTGACAGAGATTTATAAAAATGTTTCGTGTTTTTCTTCTTGAGAAGTGTTTTGAGTTTTGAGAGGAATTTGTAGCTCGCTATGAAAAATGCGTTAGTGGTGGGGCCACATCTGAAATTGGTTAAGTTGGGGACTCTTGTAAGAGAAAAGAGCAGAAGGTACAAGTCTCAGGAGGTATTGCTTGATTTTGAGTTTCAAGAAGTGCTTCATATCTTAGTAATTCGGCCTGAAACTCATCAAAGGAAAGAGATTTTTCTTGAATAGCAAAAGACCCAAAACAGACCCACCCAAGAAACCTCAACAGCAAACACCCACAAACAACCCCATAGTCAAGCCCTTCCTTCTCACAAAACCCTCAAAAGCGGACACCCACAAGAATCATCCTACACTAAATATTAAGAAAATGATTGTTCACGATTTAATAAGGACTGAAGAGACTAAAGAAATTGAAAGGATAAAGTATAGAAACATGATTATGCAAAGAATCAAATAAAATAAACAAAGACAGTAGAGTACCAGATGATAAATCAATATTATTAAAATCAATTTTCATATCAACATTTGAATTTCAGAAAATAAATAAAATAAAAATAGTAACTAAATTGGGTAGAATATAAATAATACGAGGAAGGAGTAGGACCAACATATTTTTTTAATAATAATAGCAACAACATATTTTTTTTTAATAAGTAATATTGTATATCAAAAGCCTTCATATCGTGCTGCGCTCTTTCCCTCAGCCATCCAAGCAACCAAGCCTGAGGTTTGGTCAGACCATCTTCCAAAGATATGGCGTCAGAGTTGCAAACCTCCAAGGACTGCCCAAATGCTTTATTAGACCCGAGAATAGCCAAAACAGACCCCTGCGAACAAGGAGAAGAAGAATCCTGCCGGTCCATGACCCGAGGGGAGAACTGATCAGCAAGCGGCGTCGGAGCCAACACAGGAAGAATCTCAGGTGATGTAGGGATCACCGGAGAAGACACCGGCTTTGCAGCTACAGTCACCACCGGATGCGTAGACCCAGAACCCAACCCAGACCACTCCGGTAAAGAAATCACCGGCGTAGACACAGCCGCACCCACAGAAGGAACCCCAGACGGCAACTCCAAGGCCACACCCACAGCAACCACCGAAACCTCAGTAACCTCAATGGAAAGTTCCATCGGCGACCCAGAGTCCGAAGAAGGCACCACCTCTGCGTCAGAGACCAAAGGAGTCACCGGAAAAATCTCGGGCGACATGGTCGGTACCAAAGTTTAGGGGAAATGGATTTGAAGTTATAAGGGTTAAGGGATGCAAAAATGGAAGTAGTCGGTTTCTGCTTTAAATCAGATTAGGAAATACTTAATTATTAAGGGTTTGATTATGTATGAGCAACCAAAAAAAAAAACAGAGCAAACCGAGAAGTTGTTCACTAAAAATCAACTAACATGTTAGTCATCAAATAAATATGCAGAATAATTGGGTATATATCGTTGAAAGTGGGTGGAGCATTCTTTTTTTTTTTTTTTATCAAAGATATATAGCAACTAAAAGCAGATTAAAACAGAGAGGGTAAATCATATAAGATAAATTAGGTGATTGAAAATTACACATACCGAAATATGGGGACTCCTGCTAGATAGACTTTTCGCTTATTCAATCCATTCGTTATCAATCAGTATGTGTTCGACATGAGCAATCTTGCACCATTCTTTTCCTTTTTTACTTTGCAACTTTTTCTTCAACGAAGGACAGTAGTCGAATCTTAGAATAGAAAGGGAGGGAGGCAGCCCCTGTTCCGGCATACAATTGAGCTTAGGGCAGTTAACGATATTCAATTCTTCAAGAGCATTGAGGTGTTGAAGCCCTTTCTTGTCCAAAGATTTCAAATTTCGAAAGTTCCTTATTGCAAGGGAGGTCAGACTGGTGGGCAGCAACTGCTCCTCTGGGAAGGACTCCACATCTTCAGGATCGCCATCGATTAACAAAGATCTAAGAAAGGGGAGGTTCTGCAAACCCCATCCCATCCGACTTGCAATGAGTTTCTCACAATCACTTATCGAAATTGATTTCAAATTGGAAGGCAACCCCCCTTCAGGAAACGACTCAACTTTTGGACAATCACCATACCGAAAAACTCAAGAGCCGGAAGGAGTGTATGCATTTTGTCAGGAAGTGATCTCAAACTGCCACAACCCCCGACCATAAAGCTTGTAAGGTTGGGGGCACGCAGTCCTCCTTTTGGAAAAGAAACAAAATTTGGGCAAGACTTGATATCAATCCCCGTAGTGACTAAATCATGTTCATAATTTTCTGGAACCGTAAGAGATTCCAAATTGCCTACACGAAAGTGATTTCGATGTGATAAAGATTTGGGAATAAATCTAATGGAAAGGACTTCACAGAATCACAATTCCACCAACGACAGTTTTCCAAGGGATGAATAGTCCAGGTTTGTTGAGAGCTCTAACTTCTTACAATATTTAATCTTAAGGGTTTTTAATGTAGAGGGAAGACCATCCTTAGGAAGGGACACAAGTGAGGAACAGCTACGGATCACCAACTCTTGAAGACCGCCATTGGAGTCTATCATTCCCTTGGGTAGAAACTCTAGTGCATCAAATCTTCCAATTTCGAGCTTCTGCATTCCTGGTGGCCATTCATTTAACAAAACCCCATTACAATCATCCAGACTCAAATTACGTATGGCAGGAGTCCTTGGAAGTGGAGTCACCAGTTGCTGACAATTAGTAATATCAAGTATGGCTAAACAAGGAAGATGGACAGGCAACCCTCCTGTTAGTTTAGGGCAGTTTCTAATATAAAGCTCTTCAAGTTGAGGAAAACCTACACCCTCATTTTCGTCACCAAAATAATTCCATTCCTCCCACTTCTTCATATTCTCAAACTTAAGAACTTTGAGGGCACCAAATGGCTTAGATGAAGAAGAACCGCTACCAAAAAATTCACTACCCACTGTAACAACTTCATCAAAACCAGCAATATAGAGGTTCTGCAGAGATTGTAGCTGCCCAAGGGGTGGCAAACTGCTGCAATACCTACAACTTTGTAGCTTAAGAGATGCTACATAAGAGAATGAAGGATGCCCTACCCAATCTGGAAAACTTTTACCACCGTAGTTTTTAATAGTGAGGCTTTCCAAGCTTGTATAGGGATGGAGACTATCAAGTACACTTCTCTGACTTTCTGAAAAATTAGTATCGACATTCCATTCCAATACCAATTCTTTGAGGTACTTTTTATCCCTCAAGCTTGCATTCTGAGCATCGGTAGGAGATTCAATATTTTGGAGTTCCAATATAGAAAGCGATCCCTGAAGATTTGTAAAATTTTCCAACTCTCTGATGCAAGTCCCACTACCTTTGCCAACGATAAATTTAGTCAACGTCTGGAGGCATTTTAATCTACCCAAATGCTTCGGCATCTCTTTTATGCCACTTTCAGTAATATCAAGATGACGTAAACTAATGAGTTTCCACATATCTCTTGGCAGTTCAACAAGCTGTCTACAATGTGATAATCTCAATATTTGCAAATTGCATAATTGACATATAGAATTGGGCAGTCTTTCAACTTCAGTGGAAGAAAGATCCAAGTAGCGTAGGTGTTTATGTTTGCCAATTGAATCTAGCAATTGATCAGTAATGTTGTTATAATGGGACAAAGAAAGCAGTCGTAAGCATCTTAGAGTAGGAAGTAAATCATGTACTACCTTTTTACTCAAGTGGTAGAGGGGACAATTATAGCCTGACATATTTAAATGTAGGAAAGTGCGCAACTTCTTAGCTTTGAGAAGGGTCTCAAACTTCTTTAAGCTATGATATTCTTGATTGAGAAAATAGGACAAGTGGCGAGTATTGTTTACTATCTCGTGAGAATAACAACCACCCTCCAACCTTGAAATAAATTGTCCAGATATAAATTTTGCTAAATCGCTCACGAGATCATGCATTACAAAACATGACTTGTCGTTACTTGATTTTTGGAATAATGATCTTGATTCTAGAGTGAGGAAATACTCATTACCAACTTCTTCCATTGTTCTGTTTTTGGATTGATGTAGGAAACCTTCCGCCATCCATAACAAGATTAATTGATCTTTTTTGAAAGCATAATCATTTGGAAATATTGAACAATAAGCAAAACATTGCTTTAGAGGTGAAGAGAGATATTTGTAACTTAATTTTAGAGCCGGAAGAATACCCATCTCATCAATTGGCAAATCCCATAATTCACTCTTCAATATCTTAACCCATTCATCATCTGGTTTAGATCCTAATAAAGCACCAATTGTCTTGACTGCTAATGGAAGGCCTCTGCACTTTTCAATGATTTTTCTACCTATAACTTTTAACTCACCGTGTGCATTAGAGTTACCATCATGGAATGCATGTTTTGCAAATAGTGACCAGCAATCTTCTTCTGGTAACTCCATTAGACGATGAGAGATTGCTCTAGCAATTGATACAACAAGATTACTACGTGTTGTTATAAGGACCTTACTTCCTTGTGCCCCATATTTGAAGGGTTTACACAATGCCTCCCATTGAACATAACTCTCATTCCAAATATCATCTAAAACAAGTAGAAACTTCTTTCCCGTTAAATACTCCCTTAGTCTAAGTTGAAGTTGATTTAGATCCTTAATATCACAAGTTGACGAAGTTACTGCCTCCAGAATTGTTTTTGTTATCTTGAAAACGTCAAATTCTTCAGAAACACAAACCCATGCTTCAAGGTTCTTAAAGTGCTCCTTCACCTTGTTTTCATTGTATACAGACTGAGCAAGGGTGGTCTTGCCAATCCCCCCCATGCCGACTATAGCAATCACGCCCATCTCATTGCCACGTGCATCATCTGAGAGTATCATTTTAATAATTGCCTCCTTGTCAACATCCCTACCACAAATATCAGATTCTTCAACCAAAGAAGTTGTGGGCAATCTTTCAGATGATTTCCCTCCAAAACCCTCTTTAAGACCTATAAGATCCTTTTGTTGTGCTAGAGATTCTAGTCTGCCAAGTATCTCTTTTATCTTTGGCTCTATTTGTTGGACAAAAGAATTACGAAAAGCAGAGATAGACTTTCGTACCTTGCTTGCAGTGGTTTGAAATTGAGCATCCAACTCGCTTCGCAAGGCTTGAGTAGCAATCTCATCCAAGACGTGCTCTGCATCATAGACCGCATCTTTCAGCTCATCAAGCCACTTTTTCACGACAGGCTTTGTAACTTGCACTTCTTCAGCGTCTTCAAGCACTGCAACGAAGGTCATGAATGATGTCTCCAACTTCTTGAGGAGTCCTTCGGAGAGTTTTCGATGCCGAAAGAACTCAACGAAGTCACCAGATGCCATTTTTTCGAAAAAAGCTTGGAGGAAGGGAGAGAGAAAAATGGTTGCAATCTCAGCCATGTTTTCTTGTTTGGAAATCAAAGGAAATGAAGGAAGGGGAACGCAAGTAGCAGAGCAAAAGCAGAGAGGAAGCTGCGTTTTGCTTTAACAGGGAAGAAGTGGACTTAAAAAACTTGACTTCTGTAGAATGTGCCATCTACCATTCCATGCAAGACAGTCCACTTCTGTAGAGTTTTCGATGACTTCTGTAGAATTTTATCAGTTAGACTAATTTATAGACATTTTAATGAAAACTCAGCTATCAAATTATTGTTGTTTTTATTAAAGACTTAATTGCAATTTTACGAAAGGTTAAACAATATTTTTAGAAATTGTGTTTTTATTAACTGCATTTTCTGGACCATATTGAAATGAAAATTTTCAACATTTTGATACCCAAGAAGTGTGGACAATCCAAACATGAAAGAAAGAAAAATAAACTTCATGGACATTTCCTTTGAAAAAGAGAGACAGCGATCTAGAAGTACGGAATTACCAACAAATCGTCAATCAATAATTGTGCAAGTGGACTAGCATTATCTTGTTTAAGTGGAAGAATAGTATCAAACAGAGACCACAATTAATTAGGACCACAACTGGAAGAATATTATCTTGTTCTTGCAATAATGTCATGAAATAATAGGACCACATGATCGTGGGAAAGCGACTCGGCTTAGAGCATTCATATATGACTAAGCAAATATTTAGTTAAATTTTAGCTAAAAAAATCACATTTTTTTTATTTTAGCTACGTACCCACTTTTTTAAAACACCTATATTCGGCTCAGCATTTTAAATATTCTTTTTTATTATTATTATTAAAATTCAAGTGTCACTCAATAGCAATTTGAGGAGAGATCATAAAAATAATTTTTTTATTGAAGGAGAGACGATAGAACAAATTTTAAATTAATATATGTTATGAATTGTTGAGCTACAATGCTCAGCAAATTTGCAACAATGGCAAACCATTGTTGACCAACTACAGTGCTCACTTTTAATTTTTTTAGTTTTTTATGTTATATATTTATATATTTTTTATTAAGAGTGATATATGTCATCATTTTATTAGTGCTGACAAGGCACCTTAACAGAATCCGTCAAATATTTTGATGGAATTTGACTGTACGGACTATTTTTTTTTTTTTTTTTTTTTTTTTTTTGCATACTTCAAAGACCTCTGAGTTCATTTTAATACTACAAAAAGCTAATTGTAAATTAGGTAAACCATAAGGACCGATTTTGCATTTTTTCCTAACTATAATATACATATACCAATCCCTAGTTAAAAAAAGAATTCACTATAGTTGAAAATGGAAAAGATATATTTGCATAAAGTTGAATGACTCAAAATTTGTTAGACTAATTAAATTATCTCTCATTTTCATTTGTATGGTTGTCCCAAAGTGTTTGATGCTCACCACGGTTGAATTACACATCATGAATTTGCTTTCCCAGTAATTAACTGACCAAATTGCTAGTAATTCAGACAATTAATAGCACATATCAACATAAGACCTACTTTCGAATCCCTTCTCCCCCTCTTGTGTGGACATGTCAAAAAAAAAAAAAAAAAAAAAAAAACATAAGACCTACTCGAGTAAGTAAGTCCCATAAAAATCTCCTTATACTTGCTGATCATGTCGCTAACAATATGAAAAGACTACACTAGATCTCAATCCACACATCACACTCTTATCGTCAAAAACACGCAACATTGGAATGTATCACCTTGTGTGCATATCCCTCATGCAAAGCTCATTTCTAACATGAAATCATGTCAATGTCAGAATTATATGAGCAAAATTTAATGGGTATTTCTTGGTGATTTGTAATGGATATGCAATTGAAAGGGATATTTATTAAGATAGTGGATAGATAATACCAATGCAATATATTTTAAAATGATAAGAACAATTCGAGATGTTGAAAAAATCTCTAGAGAATTCAAGCCAATACAATATTATGATTTCTTGCCCTCTTTTCCGTTGGTGCCCATTGATATAGGCTCAATTCTGTTAGAATATTCTAACTGAATGGCAGCTCTTCAACCCATACACCTATCCAACTTCTACAGTTGTCCAACCTGAAACGCAAACTTGTAAAGCAATACAAAACGCAAGGTAATACAAGATAAAATACAATGAGGATAACTTCTATAAGGAGTTGGTGTAAACCAACTCCTTTGTGCCTACCAATCATAATTGGACACCTCAGCATTTTAGAAAAAACCTAAGTTTAAGAAGAAAAAAAAAAACACTACCACACTAGATTCTACCAAAAAATGAGAAAAAAAACAATAATTAAAAAATTAATTAATTTTTTTTTAAACAAAAACAAAAATTAAAGGGCAGCCCACTTGGGGTGGCCGGCAGCCACCCGGCCACCCCATGGCCTGTCTGGGGTGGCCGGCAAGCCACCCCTAGGCTTGGGGTGGCTCGTCGGCCACCCCAGACAGGCCATGGGGTGGCTCGCCGGCCACTCCAAGTAGGGAATGGGGTGACAGCCAGCCACCCGTTTAATTTTTGCTTTTCTTTCTTTTCTTTCTTTTTTTTAAAAAATAAATTGATTTTCTAATTATTTTGTTTTCTCATTTTTGGTATAATCTAGTGTGGTAGTGTTTTTTTCTTAAACTTAAGTTTTTTCTGATACGCTGAAGTGTCCAATTATGATTGGCAGCACAAAGGAGCTAGTTTACATCTGCTCCTTATAGAAGTTATTCACGAGTGCAATTGTTAGAACGACGAAGGGAGGGTGTTGATGCTTGTGTTAAAGGCTTACATTTCTGACCTAACAGTAGCTGAAGCTTTTACAGCTTGAAAAGTTGCGAAATTTAACAAAGCCTTGAGGTTTCAAAATATTATTCTAGAAGGAGATACTTTGAAAATAATGCAGTACGAAGAAAATGACTGCATTGGAGTTGGTATGGGCAATTATTGATGATACAAAGATTGTGTTAAATAGTCTCCAGCCATGGTTTGTGGGGCACATCAAAAAGGAAGCCAATTGTGTTGCTCACCGTCTAACGAATGAAACAAGTTTGGATGAAAGATTATCTTGTATTTATCACAGATATAGTAATTTATTGAGCCTGTAAACACGAAACTAGAGCATTGAAAAAATTTCAACCCTTATAGATGTTATAGCTAAATACAAACTGAGATCGCTAAAACATCCTCCATGTTATTTTTTCCTACATAAAAAATCATAAAATTAATATTATAGCCACCCAACTAAATTACATGCATCCTAATGCCCAAAAATGTTAGTGGCAGAATTCAATGGTTCTCATGTTGCTTACTAGGAAGGAAAAAGAAGAAGAAAGGAATGGCAGCAGGACTGCTGCTTAACTGTGTTAATTTGGAAAAAAGTAGAGACATTAGTAACGTGCATCATGATTGTGCAATAACTCAACCACAGCAGCAACCACTCCTTTTCCCTCCACAGAAATGTCCAACCCCGGTTCCTCAATCTTCCTATTTAGAAGCCTATCAAGTTCCCCACGCAATTTCTGCAAAAACCCAAAGCTAAATATATAAAGGGAGAAGGAAAAAGAAAAGGAAGAGGAGTCATAAAATCAATAAGAAATCTTGAGGACATTACCCGTATTAGCTCTAAAACGCTCTTTGATGCAGAGAAATGAAGGTAACCACCAAGCATCTCAATGCCCTCCCCGGATTTGCTAGGGATGAGATTACCACCAAATAGAAGTAGAGCGTAGTCTGATATATTTGTAGAGTCTCGGACGTAGATGCCAGTTGTTTTCACCTTTTCACTGTAAACCATGTACGGCAGAGGGAAGAGATGAACCCCTGCATTGACAGAAGCAGGATGGATGTCAACTTTCCCAACCTCTTTAGTGTAGAATTGTGTTCGCTTTCCACTTCTTTTGCACTGCACAACATTTGGGTAGAGTCCAGCACAAAGGATTGCACAGACCATCTCCAAATCATGGCTGTATTGGTTGTACGCCTGCACAAACATATAACAACAATTTTCATATGGTTATATGAGAAGGAAATAGAATGGCAAAGTTCATCAGCCACAAAGTCGGTTGATGAGGAATTCTTGGGTTGAAATGTTAAATACTGAGAAATAAATAACACAAAAAGTGGTGAGGGGGGGAGTAATGCTTCACTTTAAAAAGCAAAAATTGAAAATCATAAAATCTTACATTAGCACCCCTTGATTTGTCTACAAAGCCAATGTCTGATAATAGATCTAGAAATTGCATTCTCATATCGTCCATCAACTGCAAGGTTACTGGGGACAAAAAGCTATCCCAACAGAATGCTCTTTCCCTTCCATTTCGTTTTGCATCCTTCCATCCTTCAAAGGCTTTGAGAAGTGCTATGTGGTCACTGCATCAAAAATGTGTGCAAAATTTTGGAATTAGCGACAGAATCAAGGACATATTTGGAAAACTTCAGATGCAAAGGTGCAGCAGAATAGCTCAGCTTAATGACCAACCTGCAAGAATCACCAGCAAAGGATCTTTTTGCTGCATCAGCTTCCTCTTTCCTACTTATTGGTAGGACAAAAGGGTCACGATGTGCAAGGGCTGTGGCAATTGTTAAGGCAGGATTGAGGCATTGAAAGATAGACCCCATAAGAAGCATCTTCCCAATATTTGGGTCCAATGGTAGAGTGCAAAGATGGCGACCTTTACACAAAATTATTCAGATTACAATCACATATCATCCTAAAGGTAATAATCCGATAGAGACAACTTGTATTCATTATTGCGTACCAAGGGGAGTAAGCTCCTCCATATCATCTAAAGCTCCAATTGTTTTAAGAAGTTCAATTGCATTTTGAACGGCAAGAGAATCTGGGGGTTGAAGTGCTTTGGCCAAAAATGATCCAATAGTTCCAAGCTGCAAACTTTTGATATTCAGGCATAGCTCTTGCAAAGGTGTTCTGAGAATCTCAGGTAACTGATACTGAAGCATTGCATCGTGGATCATTTTTGGATATAGTCTATAACAAATTCCAGGTTGCACACGGCCAGCACGACCTCGTCTCTGAAATTGTTTAACCATAATCAACAGAAAAGAGGGGGAAGATAAAAAAGGAAAAGAAGGGACATCCAATTAAGCAACATATAAATTTAGCTAAATAAGCTGGAGAAACATGTTTCAAAAAGAACCTCTCGTTTGCTATTACAACTTTATGGCACTAACTGTATACCTGATGTGCGGAAGCCTTAGAAATCCACGATGGTAATAGACAAGCCAGTTTGTTCAGGGCATCATAACTAGTTTCCTTTGCCTTTCCACTGTCTATGACATACACAACATCATCTATAGTGATACTACTCTCTGCAATATTTGTTGCCAGCACAATTTTCCTACAATAATAGATAAAGCATAATAGAATTTAGCAAACAAAAAGGCAAGAATTTTAGAGATTTTTGTGACGTGAAATTGTAAGGGGCTTAGCAGTGTTCCAAATGACATTCTACAGTTAAATACACGGAAAAACTGAGTACTATGGTCAACAAACTCTAACACTAATGGTACCACAGAGGCTCATCACTCTCACCTTTAACGATCATACCAGGCTGCAAATAAACAGGAAATTATTGATATGTATGCTCATTAGTGTGAGAATCAAATGAACTGAAAAGACGCTATAACTAAATGAGATTCATGCACAAGACTGCATTCCCATTCCTTTGTGCCTTCGTCCTCTTAATGTAAGAAAACTATTCACAGTGAGCCATAATTGAGCTATGTAATCCATATATACAGCTGATAGACAACAAAGAAATACTCACAAATATTTCCATAGCAACGTAAAAGAACTAAACAATAAAAGAAGTAAAAATAATCTTAATATTAAAAAGATAAAATTAGTAAAAGTAAGCTTGCCTCTTGTTAGGGGGAGGACGATCAAATATCTCACGTTGATTGATGGTGGGCATTGAACCATGTAGGGGAAGGACCAGAAACTTGCTGGGATTGCCAAGGAAGTTGTTTCCTTTAACTTTGTCAAGTAGCTTAGAAATGTCATCCCAACCTGTAAGGAATACAAGAATAGCTCCATCACCTTCATGGCGACATATATATTCAATTGTCGCCTCCACCTACAATTCAACACCAGTGAGATGACTACAAGAAAAATCCTAATTTGAATTGGAGTCCGAAGATAGATATTAATAATAAATGATATTGCATAAAGGAAAGCAGAAGTAGAAATATCTCATCTTTGGAATGGAGTGGAAAAAAATCTATATAGCAAAACTGTCATCCCAGTTCCCCACCCAAGCAATATATAACGAGCACATCCAGCAATCTCCTACTAACGAATTATGAGTCTGAATTGCAAAAAGGAGAGTGCCATCTGAATTGCCCACTGAATTGCATCGGTGGGCAACAAGAATAGCCGTGCTTAACTTATAAACCTCCAGACAAACAAGAACCAATTGAAAAAGATGGGTGTAGATGTCTCCCAAAAGCTGCATGTGTGCTAAGTATATATCTAATTCAGGTAACAAGACATCATCCACACCAAAATTGAAATCATTTTAGTTTTAGAGTTATCAGCATCTCTCAAGGGTTATAATCATATCTTTTTCAGTTTTTTGCCACACTTGTCTTGCAGCTGGGTTGTAATAACCACATCTGTTTAAAAGAATATGAAGAGTTATCTATTCCATTTGATCTCCCTGCCTTCCACTTGAAGAGACCAGTTCACAAGATCAAACTTTCTAAAATTTGATTCTCAGTCACAAATAATTTATATGTAGTAATTTTAGTTTTTTTTTAGTATTATTTTCTACTCGGAACTTTGCAGCTGGACTGGGGATTGTCTCAATGAAAGTAAGAGAGATCATAATAATATCAGCCGTAAGATTCACCATTAGGAGAATAATGAACTAGGCCTACTCAGAGTCTGCTATTTTCTAGAAAGATAATTTTGTAAAAACTTACCATCATTGTCAAGGGCAAGGCTTAAGATGGATACAAATTTCCTTGGCTGCAACCCGATATAAATTTTTTGTATATAACAGGTTTAACATGGCACTATTACGATAAATCAGTCATTAATTAAATAATTCTACATAATTGTAAGAGCTGGAAGGCAGAAGCCTAATATAAGCCAGGGGCAACAATGGCTAGTATGACAACTTCCTACTCCAAGTTTTCTTCGATCTAAATATAAATCTCAACTCTAGTAGTTTTCCAAATCAAATCGACAATGTGAGGTCCCTCAAAACATATGAATCGTGAAGATACATCAATTGGCAGTCTGACTCTAACAGTTGTAATTGAAATGAACGATGTCAAGTAGCTGGGTGAAAAAAGACCAAGGTTACCACAACCTGATGAGAACTTTTGCATTTCAATTAGTAACAATCCAAACAATACCTATGCTATTAGGCCATATTTCTGTGTTTAGTGTTAAGTTGTCTACCAAATATCTGTTTCCATTTTGCATGTCATGATCATCGTCATTGGAAAAAGATTGTTCACCTATAACGGTAGAATAAACATCTAAAAAAACACAACTACTAAAAAAAATGCATTACAATTTTTTAAGGAACAAATAGCCTTTGCATATAATTGTAATTTTTTCTTCTTTTTTTTTTAGAGGAACCTCAGGCAGGGCCACTTCATATACCAATCCCTGCAGGATTAACCCAAGACCCGTATAACGCACCCCCACTACACTGATCGATTAAATATGGCTTTCGCCAAGGGTATTGCACCCAAGGTGTTGCCCCAAGGAGTTGTTCACAAATTTTACAATTTGTGAACAAAACAGAATGTTGCTTTTTTTTTGCTGGGATAAGACAATATTAGCTGAAAGTATGATCCTCAAGGTTTTTCTGAACCAAGATCTACCAACCCCTCCCCAACTGTTCACTTGAGCCAAAACCCATGTGGCACAAGTATGATCCTGATGCTGATATGTAATTATTCACTTCCTTCTATCATAGTAAAAATCTTTCTAATAATAAAAAGTTTCATATTAATACAAGATCCTATCACATTTTGGTGCATTAAGTTCCATCTAACATGTGCCACACAAGAAAGAGGGACAGATAGCATCTTTGTTTCTTTGTTTCTTTCTTTTTCTTTCTTTTTTTTCTTTTTATTAAAAAAAAAAAAAATTGCTAAGACTAGAACACTTCTCATGATGGATGTTTTAAGTTTCCCATTAGTCCTTACAAATAATAGGCACTGTCATGGAAAAAGCAACACACTTGAGCACACAAACATCCGTCAAATTGCTAAGCATAAAATCAGATCCAATACATGTTTTTCTATCAGGCAAGAAAAGTTCAAGCTACTGATAAAGAAAGTTCTCTCCATAAATATATAGATACTCAAGTACGTACCAGACCCAAATCAAGTTGTGAACCAGACCAAGCTTCAAGAGACTTTCTCGTAGATGTACTATAATTTTTGTAGTGAGAATCAATATCAATATCCTGAATAAAACAAAGCAATATTGCAGTAAGTATATTATGGAATCATAGCAGAAATTCCTGAATGACACATTTGAAAAAATGTAATGAGTAACTCTACATATAATAGCCAGAAAAAGTTCATTGGGAATGTGTCATCGAAAGAACACACAGAAGAAAAGGTAACAGAAAAAGCAGGAAGGAAACCAATATAGCCCTATTGTATGCAGAATACAGACATTAACAGTTGGCAATGTTGTAAAAGCACTCCTCCCTTGTTAATCATATGTATTAAGTGTGTCTGCACTTATAAAAAAAAAGTATTTCCTGGAAGGGCCAAAACAAAATAGAAAAAGAAAGAGTTGCCCAAAAAATTAGCAGTGTGAGGATGGTGGTAGAATTAAAGGCCTTTTTCTTCAATACCCTATATCAATGGATGGCTGCCTATGAGTGTCTTCATGACTTTTTTTTTAATCTTTTTTTCCTTTTTCTAGTTAGGTATTTCTCTTGTATACTTCCTATGTACTTGGGTGCACCCTTTTGCGTTTTAATGAAGTTTGTTTATTTATCAAAAGAAAATTAGCATCCCCAAGTCTTAGCTTGTCTTCTTGATATCTTGACTTATGCGGACGCCATATAATTTTCTTTTTCTGTAAATTTTAATATTAAAGAAAGATACATTGGCAAGGACATAAGAGTGTTACATTCAATGTGTCTCTATCTGTTGCAGACTTGCAGTTTCAAGGACCATGAAGCAATCAGATGCTAAACCAAGAGACATAAAACAACATCTAATGGAAACCTTATCTATGGTAATATTTCAGAATTGTGGCAGATCATGTGACTGTAACATGCAACATGAAAGTTCTAGCTGCTGACTAACTTCACTTGGCCTTGCTCACAAGCATGGACTTCCATCTTTTAGAGAGAGAAGCTCCTCCTTCTCTCTAAAAGAAGCTTTCCACCTCCTTGTGAGGTTCACCTTCCACCTTGTGTGGCTGCCTGAGGGAGGAGGGATGGAATTTTTTCCCTCCTTCCTCCCTCCCACCCTTGTTCTCCTTCATTTTCTTCTCTTTTTCTCTTGTTTTCCCCTTTTGTTCTCTCTTTTGTTTCCAGTCTTTTTTTCCCCTTCACAGCAGCTCTCATCACTCCTCCACCATCACCGTTCATCACAGTTCCATCTCCGCCACAAATCGGCCGAGCCCAGCCTCCACCTGCCATCCATCAGCCTCCGCAGCCCCCAAACTGGTGTTTCTAGATTTGGTTTTTTCAAAACCCGATCTATCAACATCAGGTTGCTCCTCCATCACACGAGCCTCACCACCATGCTCTACAGCCTCTCAGCTTCCCAACGCAACCATCTGCACCTCCGTCCAGCCAACACTCGCCGGAGCGTGAGCCACACTCGCCCGAGAGTAGATCTTACTCGCGGACGCGTGGTACACGCGCTCCGGAGCGTGGCTCCTCCGCTCTACCCTTCGCCCGCCTACCTCCACCCCTACCGGTGTTTGGTGGTATTTTGTTCCCTTGCCGCTGCTGCTGAGGGGTTTTTGCTTTCTTTCTTGTATTTTGCTTTGCTTTGTGTCTTGTATTTATGTTTGTTGTGTTTTGTTGTTTTTTTTCTGGGTATTTATCTCCTCGAGCTACTCTTGTTTGATATTTTTGTAGAGATTGCTTCATCAACCGGAGATCGGTTCTCCCCTACAGCAGATCCAGATGGGAATTCAGTGCCTCTCCTTCAACAGCCTCCTTTTGGAGGGTGTTGTTGTTTCAAAGCTAGTCAGATCTTTGGCTTGCTTAAAACACCACTTTGATGGTGCCATTTCTTGGTCTGTTGACAAGGATCCAGAGGACCGGGCCAATTTTTGGCCCATTTCCTATTTGTTTGTATTTTCTGCATTGTATTGCTGTTTTGGGTTTGTTGTTGGGGAGCCCAACCCCTTTTCGGTTTTTTGAGTCATGTACCCTATCCTTATTTGCTCAAAAAAAAAAAAAAAAAAAAAAAAAAA
>NC_081541.1:49885617-49966357 GCF_901000735.1 Corylus avellana
AAAAGTAATTCGGGTGGCAATAGAACTGCAAAATATAATGAGAAAATTCTCACCCTAAGGTCTACCAAATGGTGATCCTTAAGACAGCCCATATATTCCTTTGCACATTGAGGGAACAATACATATAATTAGGATAAAAGTAAGAATAAAATTCTTGATACATAGCAGCAAGCCACAGTTTTATCACAAGAAACTAGTCAATCACAAAACATATAACAAGGAGTAATCACTGGATGGGTCTAAGTTTCAATTACATAAAGAAAGAAACTAAAGTGGAAAGCTAAGACAACCTATTTCTTGTCAAATTTCAAAATTCCTTTCCAGACTTTGGGTGGACCTGGTCCACGGAGGTCTTGCCAATTGATTTTGGACACCAATTGCAGGACCGTACCTCCGTGGGGCCAACACCAGAGAATTTGACCCCAACCACCCAAATGATTTGAAACACTTATATATGATGCCCAAATTGCGTGAGTTTCAAACTCTGAGTGGCTCACATGCTAACTAAATGCAAATAAAATCAATGTCAAGAAAAAACAAATTTACCTCACAGTTGCAGCAAGTACAAAAGATGAGACCAACAATTTTTGCCCACAGCATATCACTACTCAGAAAAGAAAATCCAACATATCAATACTCAGTTGCATCAAATTCCCATTGTTAGTTTCAGCCTATTTAGGAAGATGTCCTCCTGTAATTCATTAAACAGCCAAAACGTCACATTTTCTTTATTTTTATTTTTTATTTAAAAAAGAAAAAGGAAAAAAAGAACTTATGCTAATGAACTTTATAAGATAACAAACATGAAGCAAAACAAACCTCTGCACTTCATAATGATGCAGTAGATTTCTTTAAAGAGGAACAACCATTGAATTTCAGACACTCTTATAACCGTCCACCAAAGCATTTACACGTTACAGAAAATGTTCTCCTACTCAACGCTGGTAAATGTTTATTTGCCACCAAAACACAATATCCAACTACTTTCAATCACACCTTGCAGCCTGGTTTCTCTAGGGCCTACAGTACAAGGGACATAATCAATATGCATACATATATATACTATTGATAATGAAAAGAACAACCATTAAAAAAATTACCCGCACCTCTTGGTCAATAGAAAATGTTACCATCTAAAACCGGCTTCAGTTTCTCATTTCAACATTTTGATAATTGAAGGTATCAGAAACAGCATGTGCATCCAATTTGTTCAATGCCGGCTAGATATCAGGAAAACTGCCATTTTTTTACCATAAATCAAGTCAGTCACCTTAACAGTGATCACACAGTAGCCACAAGAAAATATTTTTCTATCACTGATTACCTTTTCCCTTATAGAAGCTTTGAGGAGAAAAGGTACTGAATGGTAATTCAAAGCACTTCCAACAAAAGAAAAAAAAACCAAAATTCCCCTGAACTTTTGCAAGGTGCACAGGTTCCCACTAAACTTTCAGTACCTATTCATGAGAAAATAGCTAAACGTCTGAATCAACAAAGAAATTAACAACACATGCATAGTAGATTGAAATGGAAAACCTACACAAACGTGCATCAGATCATATGAATAGTTTATGCAAATAAAGATAACTTTTAGTTTATCGTGGTGCTAATGCAGATTCTAATTAAACATACCATGCAAGTGCTAAGCTGGTTTCCAATCAACTCGAGATGCTTTTTGACACAAATAAAAGCATGCATTAAAAAATAGCAAATGAGGCTTCATCTGTTTCCTAGTACCCATTCATGGATCTTTTAGAGTAAATTCAACTTAATTTTTTGAGTTATTAGATATCACATGGAATATATGGCTTTCTTTTCAACTATAAAATTTTGAAGTGAACAACCAATAGTTATGGATAAATATTGTTACCATTTGTAGTTCAAATAAACAAAAAAGTATTTCTAGTGGCAATAGAATTGCAAAATATGACAGGAAAAATTTGGCAATCACTCACATGGAAAATGGCAACAACATCTGAAAGCAACTGTCTAGTTTCAATTTTGTTTTTTACTATGAAAATGGGAAAAAGTCTAGTTTCATAAAAAGAGGTCAATTTCCAATTCAGAACCCTCCATCTTATTGAACGTTAGCCTCCTTACAGGATTCAAAAGTGATTACGAAAGCTTTTGTTCTCTGTGAAACAGAACCACTTCCCTTTTGGCAATTTCCGGTGGATGAGTTTTGTTAACATTTGCAGATCCAATAAACAGAAAAGTAATTCTGGTGGCAACAGAACTGCAAAAAATAACAGAAAAAGTCCTCACCCCTTAGTCTTACATATTGTGATCCTTCAAACAGTCAACATCATATTCCTTTTCACACTGAGGGAACGAAAAATTCACATAAAAAAAAAAAATAATAATAATAATAAAAAGAAATATAAACAACACATAAGCCAAAAAGTTAATAATGACTACTTTGAAATCTAATCTAATAATGTGTACCCATCATTTGCATCAGCTGTTTAAGCAAGGGTAGCTCGAGAATCTTTTAAGCACTCCACACATGATTTACATAGCAGCATCAAACTCCCATTGCCAGTTTCAAGAAGATGTCCTGCAATTCATTAAACAGCCAAAGCATCACGTTTTCTTTAAAAGAAGAAGTGAATGCAGATGAACTTTATAGCATAACAAATATGATGCAAAAGATACCTTTGCAATTCAGACAGATGGTAGATTTATTTGAAGAAGAATAACCATGGAATTTCGGACAGACTCTTCTAGCGGTCCAACGAAGCATTTACACATGCATTCATGATATTACAGAGAATGTTCTTCTACAGCCAACATAAAAATAAGCACACATGCAATGATCCACAAACAATCTAATGGGTCTTCTCAAATAGCATCGAGTACCCACTTCAACTCCTCTGCATTTGCCACCAAAACATAATATCCCACTACTTTCAATCACACCTTGCAGCCTGGTATCTCCAGGGACTCTAGCCTACAATACAAAGAGACATAATCAATATTCATTTATATGTATATATGTATGTGTACTGCCCATAAAGTAAAGAATCACCATTAGTTGGGTGTCCCTATAAAGTTGGAAAGCATTGGACCTGGTACCATTTGAGACAATTGATTGGCTGCATTTATCATAATAATATATCTATTCTACGAATAATACAAATAGGTGCCCCTCTTATTACTTTTTTGTATCCCTCTGTTCCTCGGATACAATTTGATACTTCTACGGCCAAATCTCAATTTATGTAAAGCCTTCAATGGATTCCTTATTAAAACATAAATTTTTATTTGGGTGTATAGGTGGTATTTCTTTATTCTTCATAATTTATTATCTGGTAAAACACTGCCCGACATATAGGCCCTACCAAAAAATAGGCCTCATGTATTTCTTCCTTAAAAACAATTAAATAATTATAACACAAAGAAAAAAAGAAGCGTGGTAGAATATTATATTTTATAAAGCAATGATGGAATGAAGTATGGGATCAAAATACACCTAGAGCACAAAAATGAAATAGAAACCAGACAAGTATTTTAAATAATGTCATTTCCTTTAAGAGAAAATAAGAGTCACAGTCTAAAGCAAGTTGCTGTAAAAAGAGAATTTACAATGCAAGTTCGCATGCTCTTGTGGCAGGAATTGATGAAATTGATGATTGACAGAGATTTATAAAAATGTTTCGTGGTTTTCTTCTTAAGAAGTGTTTTGAGTTTTGACAAGAATTTTGTAGCTTGCTATGAAAAATGTGTTAGTGGTGGGGCCACATCTGAAATTGGTGAAGTTGGGGACTCTTGTACGAGAAAAGAGCAAAAGGTACCAGTCTCAGGAGGTATTGCTTGATTTTGAGTATCAAGAAGTGTTTCATATCTTAGTAATTCGGCCTGAAACTCATCAAAGGAAAGTGATTTTTCTTGAACAGCAAATGAAAAGTCTACTGAATATAAAGTACCTGGTAACATAAAATAATTGTGCAAGGACCAAATTTCTGCTGAAATTATGGCCTGTGGAAGCATCAAGATCAACTCCGATTAAAAATCTATCAAATTGACGATGAAAATTTAAAGTTAATATGACAAAAAATAAATAAAATATGAAAAGTAAAAAGAATAAAATTATTGATACATAGTAGCGAGCAAATATGGCCCACAGTTTTATCACAGGAAACTAGTCAATCACAAAACATGTAACAAGGAGTAATCACTGGAAGGCCCTTAAGTTTCAATTACATTAAGAAAGAAGCTAAAGTGGAAAGCTAAGACAATCTGTTTCTTGTCAAATTTCGAAATTCCTTTCTAGACTTTGGGTGGACCTGGTCCACAAAGGTCTTGCCAATTGACTTTGGACATCAATTGTAGGACCTCAACCACCCAAATGATTTGAAACACTTATATATGATACCCAATTAGCATGAGTTTCTGACTCTGAGTGGCTCACATGCTCAGTAAATGTAAATAAAATCAATCTCAAGCAGAAAAAAATTTACCTTGCAGTTGCAGTAAGCACAAGAGATGAGACCAACAATTTCTGCCCACAACATAATATTACTACTCAGAAAAGAAAATCCAACATATCAGTTCACAGTTGCATCAAATTCCCATTGTATGTTTCAGGTAGATGTCCTGTAATTCATTAAACAACCAAAACGTCACATTTTATTTATATAAACAAAAACAAAGAACTTATGTTGATGAACTTTATAACATAACAAACAGGATGCAAAACAAACCTCTGCAATTCAGAATGATGCGGTAGATTTCTTTGAAGAGGAACAACCATAGAATTTCAGACAAACTCTTCTAGCAATCCAACAAAGCATTTACACATGCATTCATGACAGTACAAAGAATGTTCTCCTTCTCCAGGAAAATATACGCTAGTAAATAGTTCTTGCACTTTCCACATGCAGCTCGAACAACACAGAACAACCTACAGCCAACATAAAAACACCTCCTTCTGCATTTGCCACAAAAACACAATATCCCAGTACTTTGAATCACACCTTGCAGCCCGGTTTCTCCAGGGACTCTAGCCTACAATACAAACAGACATAATCAATATTCATATATATATATATATATATATATATATATATATATATAGGGCTGTGCACGGGTCGGTTCGGGGCGGGTTTGGAGTTTTTTGCCACCCGACCCGTGACTATCGGGTTTGGTAAATTCTTACCCGTTACCCGGATTAAATGCATTAAAACTGCCGGATTTCGGGTAGTTCAGGGCGGATTGTGCGGGGCGGGTTTCGCGGGTTGGTCGGGCGAGTCGGATATTTTAATGGGCATCAATTTCAAATTTAAGTCCTGGTTTTTTTGTAATTTTTTTAAAAAACTGGTCTTCTGTAAATTTTTTTAAAAACCGGATTTGGGCTAAAACTTATCAAGAATTCTTTTTTTTGTATTGTTTACAATTTTTATGGTTGGATTTTTTTTGTGTGAATCCAACACGAGAGACAATGACGTTAGTTCACTTTCTAGAGAGAGAGAGAGATGAGAGAGAAACCTTGAGATCGGCACGACTGTGAGAGAGAGAGAGAGAGGAGCGGTATGGTTCTCCGCCGAGATCCTCCGCCGGCGAGAGTGAGAGAGGAGCGGCGCTTGGTCTGGAGAGTGGACTAAGAGACAAGTGAGGGTGAGAGGCGCTGGCCGCTTGGTCTGGAGAGGGGAGAGTCACGGGCACGGCGTCGGCTTGTGTGAAAGGAGAGAAAAGCTGAAAATCAGAAAATGAAAGGAATGAGGAAGGATATTAGGGATTTAGGGTTAAGTTACATATGGGCGGAGCCAACACAGGAAGAATCTCAGGTGATGTAGGGATCACCGGAGAAGACACCGGCTTTGCAGCTACAGTCACCACCGGATGCGTAGACCCAGAACCCAACCCAGACCACTCCGGTAAAGAAATCACCGGCGTAGACACAGCCGCACCCACAGAAGGAACCCCAGACGGCAACTCCAAGGCCACACCCACAGCAACCACCGAAACCTCAGTAACCTCAATGGAAAGTTCCATCGGCGACCCAGAGTCCGAAGAAGGCACCACCTCTGCGTCAGAGACCAAAGGAGTCACCGGAAAAATCTCGGGCGACATGGTCGGTACCAAAGTTTAGGGGAAATGGATTTGAAGTTATAAGGGTTAAGGGATGCAAAAATGGAAGTAGTCGGTTTCTGCTTTAAATCAGATTAGGAAATACTTAATTATTAAGGGTTTGATTATGTATGAGCAACAAAAAAAAAAAAAACAGAGCAAACCGAGAAGTTGTTCACTAAAAATCAACTAACATGTTAGTCATCAAATAAATATGCAGAATAATTGGGTATATATCGTTGAAAGTGGGTGGAGCATTCTTTTTTTTATCAAAGATATATAGCAACTAAAAGCAGATTAAAACAGAGAGGGTAAATCATATAAGATAAATTAGGTGGTTGAAAATTGCACGCACCGAAATTTGGGGACTCCTGCTAGACAGACTTTTCACTTATTCAATCCATTCGTAATCAATCTGTATGTGTTCGACATGAGCAATCTTGCGCCATTCTTTTCCTTTTTTACTTCGCAACTTTTTCTTCAACAGAGGACATTCATAAATTTCTAGAATAGAAAGGGAGGTAGGCAGCCCCTGTTCCGGCACACAATTGAGCTTAGGGCAGTACCAGATCCACAATTTTTCAAGAGCATTGAGGTGTTGAAGCCCTTTCTTGTCCAAAGATTTCAAATTTCGAAAGTTCCTTATTGTAAGGGAGGTCAGACTGGTGGGCAGCAACTGCTCCTCTGGGAAGGACTCCACATCTTTAGAATCGCCACCGATTGACAATTCTCTAAGAAAGGGGAGGTTCTGCAAACCCCATCCCATCCGACTTGCAATGAGTTTCTCACAATCTATGATGAAAATTTTTTCCAAATTGGAAGGCAACCCCCCTACAGGAAACGACTCAACTTTTGGACAATACCATATACACAAATCCTCAAGAGACGGAAGGAGTATGTGCATTTTGTCAGGAAGTGATCTCAAACTGCCACAACCATCGACACTAAACGTTGTGAGTTTGGGGGCACGCAATCCTCCTTTTGGAAAAGAAACAAAATTTGGGCAAGACAAGATATCAATCTGCGTAGTGACTAAATCATGTTCATAATTTTCTGGAACCGTAAGAGATTCCAAATTGCTGCACTCCCAGATTTCGATGTCATAAAGATTTGGGAATAAATCTAATGGAAAGGACTTCACAGAATCACAATTCCACAACGACAGTTTTCCAAGGGATGAATAGTCCAGGTTTGTTGGGAGCTCTAACTTCTTACAATATTTAATCACAAGGTTTTTTAATGTAGAGGGAAGACCATCCTTAGGAAGGGACACAAGTGAGGAACAGTTACTGATCACCAACTCTTGAAGACCGCCATTGGAGTCTATCATTCCCTTGGGTAGAAACTCTAGTGCATAAAATCTTCCAATTTCGAGCTTCTGCATTCCTGGTGGCCATTCATTTAACAAAACCCCATTACAATCATCCAACCTCAAATTACGTATAGCAGGAGTCCTTGGGAGTGGAGCCACCAGTTGTTGACAATTAGCAATTTCAAGTATGGCTAAAGAAGGAAGATGGACAGGCAACCCTCCTGTGAGTTTAGGGCAGTTGATAATATAAAGCTCTTCAAGTTGAGGAAAACCTACACAGGCTACACCCTCATTTTCGTCACCAAAATAATTCCATTCCTCCCACTTCTTCATATTCTCAAACTTAAGAACTTTGAGGGCACCAAATGGCTTAGATGAAGAAGAACCGCTACCAAAAAACTCACTACCCACTGTAACAACTTCATTAAAACCAGCAATATAGAGGTTCTGCAGAGATTGTAGCTGCCCAAGGGGTGGCAAACTGCTGCAATACCTACAACGTTGTAGCTTAAGAGATGCTACATAAGAGAATGAAGGATGCCCTACCCAATCTGGAAAACTTTTACCACCGTAGTTTTTAATAGTGAGGCTTTCCAAGCTTGTATAGGGATGGAGACTATCAAGTACACTTCTCTGACTTTCTGAAAAATTAGTATCGACATTCCATTTCAATACCAATTCTTTGAGGTACTTTTTATCCCTCAAGCTTGCATTCAGAGCATCAGTAGGGGATTCAACATTTTGGAGCTCCAATATAGAAAGCGATCCCTGAAGATTTGTAAAATTTCCTAACTCTCCGATGCAAGTCCCACTACCTTTGCCAACGATAAATTTAGTCAACGTCTGGAGGCATTTTAATCTACCCAAATGTATCGGCATCTCTTTTATGCCTGTTTCGGTAATATCAAGATGACGTAAACTAATGAGTTTCCACATATCTCTTGGCAACGCAACAAGGTTTTCACAATTTGACAATCTCAATGTCTGCAAATTGCACAATTGACAAATAGAATCGGGTAGTCTTTGAACTTTAGTGAAAGAGAGATCCAAGTAACGTAGGTGTTTAAGTTTGCCAATTGACTCTGGCAATTCAGTAATGTTGTTATACTTGGACAGAGAAAGCAACCGTAAGCATCTTAGTGTCGGCAGTAAATCATGTGCTACTTTTTTACTCAAGTGGTAGCAGGGCCAATTATAACCTGACATATCTAAATGTAGGAAAGTGTGCAATCTCTTAGCTTTGTGAAGGGTCTCAAACTTCTTTAAGCTATGGAATTGTTGTTTGAAAAAATAGGACAAATGGCGAGTATTGTTTACTATCTCGTGAGAACAACCATCCTCCAACCTTGAAATAAATTGTCCAGATATAGATTTTGCTAAATCACTCACAAGATCATGCATTACAAAACATGACTTGTCATCACTTGATTTTTGGAATAATGATCTTGATTCTAGAGTGAGGAAATACTCATTACCAACTTCTTCCATTGTTCTGTTTTTGGGTTGATATATGTAACCTTCCGCCATCCATAACAAGATTAATTGATCTTTTTTGAAAGCATAATCCTTTGGGAATATTGAACAATAAGCAAAGCATTGCTTTAGAGGTGAAGAGAGATATTTGTAGCTTAACCTTAGAGCTGGAAGAATACCCATCTCATCAATTGGCAAATCCCATAATTCACTCTTTAATATTTTGTCCCATTCATTAACATCTGGTTTAGATCCTAATAAAGCACCAATTGTCTTGACTGCTAATGGAAGGCCTCCGCACTTTTCAATGATTTTTCTACCTATTACTTCTAACTCTCCATGTGCATTAGAGTTACCATCATGGAATGCATGTTTTGCAAATAGGGACCAGCAATCTTCTTCTGGTAACTCCATTAGACGATGAGATAGAGCTCTAGCAACTGATAAAACACTATTATTACGTGTTGTTACAAGGACCTTACTTCCTTGTGCCCCATATTTGAAGGGTTTACACAATGCCTCCCATTGAACATAACTTTCATTCCAAACATCATCTAAAACAAGTAGAAACTTCTTTCCCGTTAGACACTCCCTTAGCCTAAGTTGAAGTTGATTTAGATCATCCTTAATATCACAAGTTGATGAAGTTACTGCCTCCAGAATTGTTTTCGTTATCTTGAACACGTCAAATTCTTCAGAAACACAAACCCATGCATCAAGGTTATTAAAGTGCTTCTTCACCCTATTGTCATTGTATACAAACTGAGCAAGGGTGGTCTTGCCCATCCCTCCCATGCCGATTATAGCAATCACACTCATCTCATTGCCACGTGCATCATCTGAGAGTATCATTTTAATAATTGCCTCCTTGTCAACATCCCTACCACAAATATCAGATTCTTCAACCAAAGAAGTTGTGGGCAATCTTTCAGATGATTTCCCTCCAAAACCCTCTTTAAGACCTATAAGATCCTTTTGTTGTGCTAGAGATTCTAGTCTGCCAAGTATCTCTTTTATCTTTGGCTCTATTTGTTGGACAAAAGAATTACGAAAAGCAGAGATAGACTTTCGTACCTTGCTTGCAGTGGTTTGAAATTGAGCATCCAACTCGCTTCGCAAGGCTTGAGTAGCAATCTCATCCAAGACGTGCTCTGCATCATAGACCGCATCTTTCAGCTCATCAAGCCACTTTTTCACGACAGGCTTTGTAACTTGCACTTCTTCAGCGTCTTCAAGCACTGCAACGAAGGTCATGAATGATGTCTCCAACTTCTTGAGGAGTCCTTCGGAGAGTTTTCGATGCCGAAAGAACTCAACGAAGTCACCAGATGCCATTTTTTCGAAAAAAGCTTGGAGGAAGGGAGAGAGAAAAATGGTTGCAATCTCAGCCATGTTTTCTTGTTTGGAAATCAAAGGAAATGAAGGAAGGGGAACGCAAGTAGCAGAGCAAAAGCAGAGAGGAAGCTGCGTTTTGCTTTAACAGGGAAGAAGTGGACTTAAAAAACTTGACTTCTGTAGAATGTGCCATCTACCATTCCATGCAAGACAGTCCACTTCTGTAGAGTTTTCGATGACTTCTGTAGAATTTTATCAGTTAGACTAATTTATAGACATTTTAATGAAAACTCAGCTATCAAATTATTGTTGTTTTTATTAAAGACTTAATTGCAATTTTACGAAAGGTTAAACAATATTTTTAGAAATTGTGTTTTTATTAACTGCATTTTCTGGACCATATTGAAATGAAAATTTTCAACATTTTGATACCCAAGAAGTGTGGACAATCCAAACATGAAAGAAAGAAAAATAAACTTCATGGACATTTCCTTTGAAAAAGAGAGACAGCGATCTAGAAGTACGGAATTACCAACAAATCGTCAATCAATAATTGTGCAAGTGGACTAGCATTATCTTGTTTAAGTGGAAGAATAGTATCAAACAGAGACCACAATTAATTAGGACCACAACTGGAAGAATATTATCTTGTTCTTGCAATAATGTCATGAAATAATAGGACCACATGATCGTGGGAAAGCGACTCGGCTTAGAGCATTCATATATGACTAAGCAAATATTTAGTTAAATTTTAGCTAAAAAAATCACATTTTTTTTATTTTAGCTACGTACCCACTTTTTTAAAACACCTATATTCGGCTCAGCATTTTAAATATTCTTTTTTATTATTATTATTAAAATTCAAGTGTCACTCAATAGCAATTTGAGGAGAGATCATAAAAATAATTTTTTTATTGAAGGAGAGACGATAGAACAAATTTTAAATTAATATATGTTATGAATTGTTGAGCTACAATGCTCAGCAAATTTGCAACAATGGCAAACCATTGTTGACCAACTACAGTGCTCACTTTTAATTTTTTTAGTTTTTTATGTTATATATTTATATATTTTTTATTAAGAGTGATATATGTCATCATTTTATTAGTGCTGACAAGGCACCTTAACAGAATCCGTCAAATATTTTGATGGAATTTGACTGTACGGACTATTTTTTTTTTTTTTTTTTTTTTTTTTTTGCATACTTCAAAGACCTCTGAGTTCATTTTAATACTACAAAAAGCTAATTGTAAATTAGGTAAACCATAAGGACCGATTTTGCATTTTTTCCTAACTATAATATACATATACCAATCCCTAGTTAAAAAAAGAATTCACTATAGTTGAAAATGGAAAAGATATATTTGCATAAAGTTGAATGACTCAAAATTTGTTAGACTAATTAAATTATCTCTCATTTTCATTTGTATGGTTGTCCCAAAGTGTTTGATGCTCACCACGGTTGAATTACACATCATGAATTTGCTTTCCCAGTAATTAACTGACCAAATTGCTAGTAATTCAGACAATTAATAGCACATATCAACATAAGACCTACTTTCGAATCCCTTCTCCCCCTCTTGTGTGGACATGTCAAAAAAAAAAAAAAAAAAAAAAAAACATAAGACCTACTCGAGTAAGTAAGTCCCATAAAAATCTCCTTATACTTGCTGATCATGTCGCTAACAATATGAAAAGACTACACTAGATCTCAATCCACACATCACACTCTTATCGTCAAAAACACGCAACATTGGAATGTATCACCTTGTGTGCATATCCCTCATGCAAAGCTCATTTCTAACATGAAATCATGTCAATGTCAGAATTATATGAGCAAAATTTAATGGGTATTTCTTGGTGATTTGTAATGGATATGCAATTGAAAGGGATATTTATTAAGATAGTGGATAGATAATACCAATGCAATATATTTTAAAATGATAAGAACAATTCGAGATGTTGAAAAAATCTCTAGAGAATTCAAGCCAATACAATATTATGATTTCTTGCCCTCTTTTCCGTTGGTGCCCATTGATATAGGCTCAATTCTGTTAGAATATTCTAACTGAATGGCAGCTCTTCAACCCATACACCTATCCAACTTCTACAGTTGTCCAACCTGAAACGCAAACTTGTAAAGCAATACAAAACGCAAGGTAATACAAGATAAAATACAATGAGGATAACTTCTATAAGGAGTTGGTGTAAACCAACTCCTTTGTGCCTACCAATCATAATTGGACACCTCAGCATTTTAGAAAAAACCTAAGTTTAAGAAGAAAAAAAAAAACACTACCACACTAGATTCTACCAAAAAATGAGAAAAAAAACAATAATTAAAAAATTAATTAATTTTTTTTTAAACAAAAACAAAAATTAAAGGGCAGCCCACTTGGGGTGGCCGGCAGCCACCCGGCCACGAGCCATCCCCAACCCATCTGGGGTGGCCGGCAAGCCACCCCTAGGCTTGGGGTGGCTCGTCGGCCACCCCAGACAGGCCATGGGGTGGCTCGCCGGCCACTCCAAGTAGGGAATGGGGTGACAGCCAGCCACCCGTTTAATTTTTGCTTTTCTTTCTTTTCTTTCTTTTTTTTAAAAAATAAATTGATTTTCTAATTATTTTGTTTTCTCATTTTTGGTATAATCTAGTGTGGTAGTGTTTTTTTCTTAAACTTAAGTTTTTTCTGATACGCTGAAGTGTCCAATTATGATTGGCAGCACAAAGGAGCTAGTTTACATCTGCTCCTTATAGAAGTTATTCACGAGTGCAATTGTTAGAACGACGAAGGGAGGGTGTTGATGCTTGTGTTAAAGGCTTACATTTCTGACCTAACAGTAGCTGAAGCTTTTACAGCTTGAAAAGTTGCGAAATTTAACAAAGCCTTGAGGTTTCAAAATATTATTCTAGAAGGAGATACTTTGAAAATAATGCAGTACGAAGAAAATGACTGCATTGGAGTTGGTATGGGCAATTATTGATGATACAAAGATTGTGTTAAATAGTCTCCAGCCATGGTTTGTGGGGCACATCAAAAAGGAAGCCAATTGTGTTGCTCACCGTCTAACGAATGAAACAAGTTTGGATGAAAGATTATCTTGTATTTATCACAGATATAGTAATTTATTGAGCCTGTAAACACGAAACTAGAGCATTGAAAAAATTTCAACCCTTATAGATGTTATAGCTAAATACAAACTGAGATCGCTAAAACATCCTCCATGTTATTTTTTCCTACATAAAAAATCATAAAATTAATATTATAGCCACCCAACTAAATTACATGCATCCTAATGCCCAAAAATGTTAGTGGCAGAATTCAATGGTTCTCATGTTGCTTACTAGGAAGGAAAAAGAAGAAGAAAGGAATGGCAGCAGGACTGCTGCTTAACTGTGTTAATTTGGAAAAAAGTAGAGACATTAGTAACGTGCATCATGATTGTGCAATAACTCAACCACAGCAGCAACCACTCCTTTTCCCTCCACAGAAATGTCCAACCCCGGTTCCTCAATCTTCCTATTTAGAAGCCTATCAAGTTCCCCACGCAATTTCTGCAAAAACCCAAAGCTAAATATATAAAGGGAGAAGGAAAAAGAAAAGGAAGAGGAGTCATAAAATCAATAAGAAATCTTGAGGACATTACCCGTATTAGCTCTAAAACGCTCTTTGATGCAGAGAAATGAAGGTAACCACCAAGCATCTCAATGCCCTCCCCGGATTTGCTAGGGATGAGATTACCACCAAATAGAAGTAGAGCGTAGTCTGATATATTTGTAGAGTCTCGGACGTAGATGCCAGTTGTTTTCACCTTTTCACTGTAAACCATGTACGGCAGAGGGAAGAGATGAACCCCTGCATTGACAGAAGCAGGATGGATGTCAACTTTCCCAACCTCTTTAGTGTAGAATTGTGTTCGCTTTCCACTTCTTTTGCACTGCACAACATTTGGGTAGAGTCCAGCACAAAGGATTGCACAGACCATCTCCAAATCATGGCTGTATTGGTTGTACGCCTGCACAAACATATAACAACAATTTTCATATGGTTATATGAGAAGGAAATAGAATGGCAAAGTTCATCAGCCACAAAGTCGGTTGATGAGGAATTCTTGGGTTGAAATGTTAAATACTGAGAAATAAATAACACAAAAAGTGGTGAGGGGGGGAGTAATGCTTCACTTTAAAAAGCAAAAATTGAAAATCATAAAATCTTACATTAGCACCCCTTGATTTGTCTACAAAGCCAATGTCTGATAATAGATCTAGAAATTGCATTCTCATATCGTCCATCAACTGCAAGGTTACTGGGGACAAAAAGCTATCCCAACAGAATGCTCTTTCCCTTCCATTTCGTTTTGCATCCTTCCATCCTTCAAAGGCTTTGAGAAGTGCTATGTGGTCACTGCATCAAAAATGTGTGCAAAATTTTGGAATTAGCGACAGAATCAAGGACATATTTGGAAAACTTCAGATGCAAAGGTGCAGCAGAATAGCTCAGCTTAATGACCAACCTGCAAGAATCACCAGCAAAGGATCTTTTTGCTGCATCAGCTTCCTCTTTCCTACTTATTGGTAGGACAAAAGGGTCACGATGTGCAAGGGCTGTGGCAATTGTTAAGGCAGGATTGAGGCATTGAAAGATAGACCCCATAAGAAGCATCTTCCCAATATTTGGGTCCAATGGTAGAGTGCAAAGATGGCGACCTTTACACAAAATTATTCAGATTACAATCACATATCATCCTAAAGGTAATAATCCGATAGAGACAACTTGTATTCATTATTGCGTACCAAGGGGAGTAAGCTCCTCCATATCATCTAAAGCTCCAATTGTTTTAAGAAGTTCAATTGCATTTTGAACGGCAAGAGAATCTGGGGGTTGAAGTGCTTTGGCCAAAAATGATCCAATAGTTCCAAGCTGCAAACTTTTGATATTCAGGCATAGCTCTTGCAAAGGTGTTCTGAGAATCTCAGGTAACTGATACTGAAGCATTGCATCGTGGATCATTTTTGGATATAGTCTATAACAAATTCCAGGTTGCACACGGCCAGCACGACCTCGTCTCTGAAATTGTTTAACCATAATCAACAGAAAAGAGGGGGAAGATAAAAAAGGAAAAGAAGGGACATCCAATTAAGCAACATATAAATTTAGCTAAATAAGCTGGAGAAACATGTTTCAAAAAGAACCTCTCGTTTGCTATTACAACTTTATGGCACTAACTGTATACCTGATGTGCGGAAGCCTTAGAAATCCACGATGGTAATAGACAAGCCAGTTTGTTCAGGGCATCATAACTAGTTTCCTTTGCCTTTCCACTGTCTATGACATACACAACATCATCTATAGTGATACTACTCTCTGCAATATTTGTTGCCAGCACAATTTTCCTACAATAATAGATAAAGCATAATAGAATTTAGCAAACAAAAAGGCAAGAATTTTAGAGATTTTTGTGACGTGAAATTGTAAGGGGCTTAGCAGTGTTCCAAATGACATTCTACAGTTAAATACACGGAAAAACTGAGTACTATGGTCAACAAACTCTAACACTAATGGTACCACAGAGGCTCATCACTCTCACCTTTAACGATCATACCAGGCTGCAAATAAACAGGAAATTATTGATATGTATGCTCATTAGTGTGAGAATCAAATGAACTGAAAAGACGCTATAACTAAATGAGATTCATGCACAAGACTGCATTCCCATTCCTTTGTGCCTTCGTCCTCTTAATGTAAGAAAACTATTCACAGTGAGCCATAATTGAGCTATGTAATCCATATATACAGCTGATAGACAACAAAGAAATACTCACAAATATTTCCATAGCAACGTAAAAGAACTAAACAATAAAAGAAGTAAAAATAATCTTAATATTAAAAAGATAAAATTAGTAAAAGTAAGCTTGCCTCTTGTTAGGGGGAGGACGATCAAATATCTCACGTTGATTGATGGTGGGCATTGAACCATGTAGGGGAAGGACCAGAAACTTGCTGGGATTGCCAAGGAAGTTGTTTCCTTTAACTTTGTCAAGTAGCTTAGAAATGTCATCCCAACCTGTAAGGAATACAAGAATAGCTCCATCACCTTCATGGCGACATATATATTCAATTGTCGCCTCCACCTACAATTCAACACCAGTGAGATGACTACAAGAAAAATCCTAATTTGAATTGGAGTCCGAAGATAGATATTAATAATAAATGATATTGCATAAAGGAAAGCAGAAGTAGAAATATCTCATCTTTGGAATGGAGTGGAAAAAAATCTATATAGCAAAACTGTCATCCCAGTTCCCCACCCAAGCAATATATAACGAGCACATCCAGCAATCTCCTACTAACGAATTATGAGTCTGAATTGCAAAAAGGAGAGTGCCATCTGAATTGCCCACTGAATTGCATCGGTGGGCAACAAGAATAGCCGTGCTTAACTTATAAACCTCCAGACAAACAAGAACCAATTGAAAAAGATGGGTGTAGATGTCTCCCAAAAGCTGCATGTGTGCTAAGTATATATCTAATTCAGGTAACAAGACATCATCCACACCAAAATTGAAATCATTTTAGTTTTAGAGTTATCAGCATCTCTCAAGGGTTATAATCATATCTTTTTCAGTTTTTTGCCACACTTGTCTTGCAGCTGGGTTGTAATAACCACATCTGTTTAAAAGAATATGAAGAGTTATCTATTCCATTTGATCTCCCTGCCTTCCACTTGAAGAGACCAGTTCACAAGATCAAACTTTCTAAAATTTGATTCTCAGTCACAAATAATTTATATGTAGTAATTTTAGTTTTTTTTTAGTATTATTTTCTACTCGGAACTTTGCAGCTGGACTGGGGATTGTCTCAATGAAAGTAAGAGAGATCATAATAATATCAGCCGTAAGATTCACCATTAGGAGAATAATGAACTAGGCCTACTCAGAGTCTGCTATTTTCTAGAAAGATAATTTTGTAAAAACTTACCATCATTGTCAAGGGCAAGGCTTAAGATGGATACAAATTTCCTTGGCTGCAACCCGATATAAATTTTTTGTATATAACAGGTTTAACATGGCACTATTACGATAAATCAGTCATTAATTAAATAATTCTACATAATTGTAAGAGCTGGAAGGCAGAAGCCTAATATAAGCCAGGGGCAACAATGGCTAGTATGACAACTTCCTACTCCAAGTTTTCTTCGATCTAAATATAAATCTCAACTCTAGTAGTTTTCCAAATCAAATCGACAATGTGAGGTCCCTCAAAACATATGAATCGTGAAGATACATCAATTGGCAGTCTGACTCTAACAGTTGTAATTGAAATGAACGATGTCAAGTAGCTGGGTGAAAAAAGACCAAGGTTACCACAACCTGATGAGAACTTTTGCATTTCAATTAGTAACAATCCAAACAATACCTATGCTATTAGGCCATATTTCTGTGTTTAGTGTTAAGTTGTCTACCAAATATCTGTTTCCATTTTGCATGTCATGATCATCGTCATTGGAAAAAGATTGTTCACCTATAACGGTAGAATAAACATCTAAAAAAACACAACTACTAAAAAAAATGCATTACAATTTTTTAAGGAACAAATAGCCTTTGCATATAATTGTAATTTTTTCTTCTTTTTTTTTTAGAGGAACCTCAGGCAGGGCCACTTCATATACCAATCCCTGCAGGATTAACCCAAGACCCGTATAACGCACCCCCACTACACTGATCGATTAAATATGGCTTTCGCCAAGGGTATTGCACCCAAGGTGTTGCCCCAAGGAGTTGTTCACAAATTTTACAATTTGTGAACAAAACAGAATGTTGCTTTTTTTTTGCTGGGATAAGACAATATTAGCTGAAAGTATGATCCTCAAGGTTTTTCTGAACCAAGATCTACCAACCCCTCCCCAACTGTTCACTTGAGCCAAAACCCATGTGGCACAAGTATGATCCTGATGCTGATATGTAATTATTCACTTCCTTCTATCATAGTAAAAATCTTTCTAATAATAAAAAGTTTCATATTAATACAAGATCCTATCACATTTTGGTGCATTAAGTTCCATCTAACATGTGCCACACAAGAAAGAGGGACAGATAGCATCTTTGTTTCTTTGTTTCTTTCTTTTTCTTTCTTTTTTTTCTTTTTATTAAAAAAAAAAAAAATTGCTAAGACTAGAACACTTCTCATGATGGATGTTTTAAGTTTCCCATTAGTCCTTACAAATAATAGGCACTGTCATGGAAAAAGCAACACACTTGAGCACACAAACATCCGTCAAATTGCTAAGCATAAAATCAGATCCAATACATGTTTTTCTATCAGGCAAGAAAAGTTCAAGCTACTGATAAAGAAAGTTCTCTCCATAAATATATAGATACTCAAGTACGTACCAGACCCAAATCAAGTTGTGAACCAGACCAAGCTTCAAGAGACTTTCTCGTAGATGTACTATAATTTTTGTAGTGAGAATCAATATCAATATCCTGAATAAAACAAAGCAATATTGCAGTAAGTATATTATGGAATCATAGCAGAAATTCCTGAATGACACATTTGAAAAAATGTAATGAGTAACTCTACATATAATAGCCAGAAAAAGTTCATTGGGAATGTGTCATCGAAAGAACACACAGAAGAAAAGGTAACAGAAAAAGCAGGAAGGAAACCAATATAGCCCTATTGTATGCAGAATACAGACATTAACAGTTGGCAATGTTGTAAAAGCACTCCTCCCTTGTTAATCATATGTATTAAGTGTGTCTGCACTTATAAAAAAAAAGTATTTCCTGGAAGGGCCAAAACAAAATAGAAAAAGAAAGAGTTGCCCAAAAAATTAGCAGTGTGAGGATGGTGGTAGAATTAAAGGCCTTTTTCTTCAATACCCTATATCAATGGATGGCTGCCTATGAGTGTCTTCATGACTTTTTTTTTAATCTTTTTTTCCTTTTTCTAGTTAGGTATTTCTCTTGTATACTTCCTATGTACTTGGGTGCACCCTTTTGCGTTTTAATGAAGTTTGTTTATTTATCAAAAGAAAATTAGCATCCCCAAGTCTTAGCTTGTCTTCTTGATATCTTGACTTATGCGGACGCCATATAATTTTCTTTTTCTGTAAATTTTAATATTAAAGAAAGATACATTGGCAAGGACATAAGAGTGTTACATTCAATGTGTCTCTATCTGTTGCAGACTTGCAGTTTCAAGGACCATGAAGCAATCAGATGCTAAACCAAGAGACATAAAACAACATCTAATGGAAACCTTATCTATGGTAATATTTCAGAATTGTGGCAGATCATGTGACTGTAACATGCAACATGAAAGTTCTAGCTGCTGACTAACTTCACTTGGCCTTGCTCACAAGCATGGACTTCCATCTTTTAGAGAGAGAAGCTCCTCCTTCTCTCTAAAAGAAGCTTTCCACCTCCTTGTGAGGTTCACCTTCCACCTTGTGTGGCTGCCTGAGGGAGGAGGGATGGAATTTTTTCCCTCCTTCCTCCCTCCCACCCTTGTTCTCCTTCATTTTCTTCTCTTTTTCTCTTGTTTTCCCCTTTTGTTCTCTCTTTTGTTTCCAGTCTTTTTTTCCCCTTCACAGCAGCTCTCATCACTCCTCCACCATCACCGTTCATCACAGTTCCATCTCCGCCACAAATCGGCCGAGCCCAGCCTCCACCTGCCATCCATCAGCCTCCGCAGCCCCCAAACTGGTGTTTCTAGATTTGGTTTTTTCAAAACCCGATCTATCAACATCAGGTTGCTCCTCCATCACACGAGCCTCACCACCATGCTCTACAGCCTCTCAGCTTCCCAACGCAACCATCTGCACCTCCGTCCAGCCAACACTCGCCGGAGCGTGAGCCACACTCGCCCGAGAGTAGATCTTACTCGCGGACGCGTGGTACACGCGCTCCGGAGCGTGGCTCCTCCGCTCTACCCTTCGCCCGCCTACCTCCACCCCTACCGGTGTTTGGTGGTATTTTGTTCCCTTGCCGCTGCTGCTGAGGGGTTTTTGCTTTCTTTCTTGTATTTTGCTTTGCTTTGTGTCTTGTATTTATGTTTGTTGTGTTTTGTTGTTTTTTTTCTGGGTATTTATCTCCTCGAGCTACTCTTGTTTGATATTTTTGTAGAGATTGCTTCATCAACCGGAGATCGGTTCTCCCCTACAGCAGATCCAGATGGGAATTCAGTGCCTCTCCTTCAACAGCCTCCTTTTGGAGGGTGTTGTTGTTTCAAAGCTAGTCAGATCTTTGGCTTGCTTAAAACACCACTTTGATGGTGCCATTTCTTGGTCTGTTGACAAGGATCCAGAGGACCGGGCCAATTTTTGGCCCATTTCCTATTTGTTTGTATTTTCTGCATTGTATTGCTGTTTTGGGTTTGTTGTTGGGGAGCCCAACCCCTTTTCGGTTTTTTGAGTCATGTACCCTATCCTTATTTGCTCAGAAAAAAAAAAAAAAAAAAAGCATGGACTTCCGGGTTCTGTTTATGCAAAATAAGCACTATTTGCCCTTTTTCATAGCTTAAGTCTTGAACATTAGGTACTACATAAGATAATGCTATATAAACACCTTTCAGAGTTCCTTGAATGAAAATGAAAACAATGAATAGTATACACCGGGCAGGATATGGTCTGCCCCACCATTCACACGCTATAGGCATAAAGGATATCATGCTCATAAATACACGACTGTGCACATCAAATGTACCTAATATAACATCAATATGAGATTTGAGGAAAAGCAAAATTTACAAAGCCATAGATCACCTAACCAACGTAACAGATGAATAACAATCCAGTCTGTAGATAGAATATATTTACATTACTGATTATAAACAAATACAATAAACCAATGGTATTGAATAACCTGAGCAGAGAATGAAATGGTGATTTTTTTTTATTGGTTAGTTGCACACAAATCCAATGGGTCTTAAACCTATGACTTTGCCCTCACAAGCAGAGGCGGTGCCACTTGTATTAGACCTCATTGGCAAATACAATGGTACATTTTAATAAACAAAAAGGGAGGTAGAGAATGCAAACATGCCTCAAATAATTCTGTTAAAGGATCTTTCTTAGAGTCTTGCTGTCTCCTTCTTCTCCTTGAATTCCCCTCAAAGTTGTCAAACTCCGACTTGATATTATAACGACTATTTTCCAGCACATCCTCTAGAAAAAACTCAGCCACAGGAAAAGTCAATCCCTGCCATTTTGACAAGGGAAAATTATGTGTAACTATAATATATGCATTCGGCAACCTTAATGAGATTCAGGTTTCAATAGTATGAGATTAAAATGATAATAAATACCGGTATATGTATAGTTGGGGCATTTCCAAAATATTTGGAGAACAAATCAGCATTGATGGTAGCACTCATTAGAATAAGACGTAAATCTGGACGGCGAGGAAGAAGATCACGCAGAATTATTAGTAAAAAGTCTTCATTCATGCCTCTTTCATGGATTTCATCCACTAGCAGATGGCTCACCCCCGTTAACTCTGGGTCCTGGACCTGCAGTCCACCATCAAATACAGGAGAGAATATGAAAACGTTGTAGAAGACGAGAATCAATGGCTTCCCCATAGGTTACTACAAACATGAGAGATCCTAGTATTTAACATTCTCCTTCTTCATTTTGTTTTTTGGTAGGATGGAACTTTCTGTAGTCCACTAAACATGTAGGTCTATTTGGATTTAGTGCAATACCTAGGTAATGTTTCACCAGTGAACATTCAGAAAACCATGCACTTTGCTATTCTCAGAGCTTGATATCTGAGATGAAAATAATTATTTAATCAATCTACTCTTTACGCAATTTCATAGTCCAGATTTATAAAAAGCAAGATATAGATACACCAGTTAAAAGAAAAAAAACCCTAGGTAGGACAAAGAGAACTACAAGGTTCAAAAAGCAGTTAGAAGCTGTTGAGAAATATCATTTTACCAACTGTCGGAGTAATACTCCCGTGGTACAAAATAGCAACCGTGTTTGAGCAGAGCGCTTTGCTTCCAGGCGGATCTGATAACCAACAGTTTCACCGAGACTCTCCCCCTTTTCAGAAGCAATACGAGCAGCAACAGATATAGCTGATATACGGCGGGGTTGAGTGCACATTATGAAGCAATCAGCACCGCGCAGAGAGGATATTTCCTCTTCTAGAATAAACTGAGGGAGTTGAGTTGTTTTGCCACAACCTGTCTCCCCCGAAACTACCAATACCTATGTTGCAAACAAAACTAAAAAGAATCAGTGGAACCTTGTAAATACTAGAAGTAGCACCAGAGAACTGAAACTAAGGAAAGAATTTGAAGGCTGAGTATTACTCCAATATTCAAGGGAATCAATGGATTTCTCAAGACATGTTCTTAAAAAGTTACAAAAGATAGCGATAGAAAACAGCAGTAAATACTTGACAAGTCCATTTAAATTATGTATAGTGGTAGAAAACAGCAGTGAATACTTGACAAGTCCATTTAAATGTTGTATCTGATCAAATAAGATTAAGCAAACCAACTACGAGACTCATGTTATCCTAAACTTCACATGAATGAACATTTAGTCAAAAGTTATTCAACACTCTATTCACAAAATATCTTTTCTTTGGCATCTTCTCCTTCCTTCTTCCTATTTTCGTCTAAGCATACACGTTAATATTTTTGAAACATATATGAAAATGTCATACTTATGAAGAAAATGAAATGAAATCTCAAGGGTACAAGTCATACGCTAAATTTCAGGTATGAATCAAAATATTAACTGTCCCTAAAGTGGAACATATTGGGCTGATACGTGCCAAAATTGAAGCATGCATTCTTAACATGCAATCTCGGGATACATATAGCATATCATGAATATGCAGCATGAAACACACTATGCATCAAATTGCATAAGGCAGATCAAGAAATTCCCTCCCTCTGTCTGTCTCCCCCTCCTCTCTCTCTCTCTCTCTCTCTCTCAAAGATATGAAGATACTGTTGGAACTAACTCCTAAGGATTCACCAAAAATGAGTTAAAACATTTAAAGGGCCAGCAACAGAAAGAAAATCAGACCTGGTTTTTAGCAACAGCTTTCAGAAACTCTGATCTCACTTTGAATGCAGGAAGCTTTTCCCTAAACGACTGCATTGCCTTTAAAGAATCACTTGCCTGCATGTATTAAACAATATTTGGACTTTGACATACTCTTACAAATTGAAGTAAATAACTAGAGAAATTTGAGTATTTCTGCACTGACAATAACAGATAATAATGTTATAACTGGAGCAAATTGGCATATGTACCTTCATGTTTTCCTGCCTTTGCTTAAGTTCAAGACTAAGTTTCTCCTTAGCAGAATCAATGTCCAACAAGGAGTCGGGCTTTCTTATATTACTACCGGCTGATGATTTTTTGCCTCCCTGAATAGGTATCATAGAAGAATCATTGACATGCACTGCCCCCTGTGACCCTGAGCTATTCAAAAGACTGCCAACTCTCTGCTCAATATCTGAGGACATTCGAATCTGAAGAAAGGTTTATTAATCATAAGATTTTTCAAACCAATATACGAAGACTAATATATATATATATATATATATATACCTCTTTCTGTGTGGATCCATGGCGTTCATCGAGATCTGCCCGGTAATCTGGCAGTGGAACTTTGCTGACAACAAGAGCCTTCCCTTTATCATATGCATGGCTTCCCTTCCACAAGAACAAATTCAAGAAGAAAAAAAAAAATTGTAAAATGAAGCTTCAAAAGTGAAATTATTAATGCCAAAACAAAACAGAATCAAGTTGAAGTCATCCAATATAAAATATATACTCATATTGATGAGTCCTAATATTTGATCGGGACTCTCATTTTTATCACAAAATTCTGTTTAGTTTCCAACCATCTTAAGTCTAATATATGTTGGTAAATTATATAGTAGAATTATCTGCTCTAACTAAACTTTTCCACTTTTCCACATTTAAGATACTAAATAAGACCTATTAAATAGTGAAGTCCAAGTAGATTTACATGGCTATAAGTAGATTTACATGGCTATAACATGATAGTGAACCATTCTCACGTCAAATAACAGAGTGATTTAAGTAGCTACAACACCAAAGTGAACCATCCGCTGATCACATATCACATAGTTCACAGAAATTAATTCTGAACTTCCAGTCGGACTACACATTTCAAAGCGTAATGCACAATTAGCTGACACACACATGAAAAATGCCACAAAAATGTTAATGCAGCTACTAAAATAGTCTTAAGCCATTTTTGCACCAAGTATTTATAGGCACTTACAAGTAAAGCCCCAGCTGATAAGCCATATCAGATAGGGTTTGCTGGTCCCCACGACTGTAATTACGCTTAATTACGATCTCTTGTTCCCCTCCTCTTTTCATCTGCTCCATCTTACTCCACCACTCGTTCTCGTCAAGAACTTCCATCTGCGTATCGAAACCATTTTCAATCCCAAGAAACAAAATATTTTCTAATCTACACCAAGTAAAACTAACTTCAATGTGTTTCGTTTCAGTGCATTGTCTCGTGGAGAGAGAAAGAGAGCACTTAAAACTATACAATATTGCGATCCATCAGCCTTTTCTAGTAAAAGATATTGATTCTTCGCTTTGGTTCGTTCAATCATACATAAGGCTAAGTTTCATCCATGAAAATTACCGGTTATTCAGAAAGACAATAATAAAGAATTCCATGAAAACCTCACAGTTGTTCACCCCAATCAACTATTTCTTTCCTACTTTGAAAACCAAATCATGATACGTAAGCTTAATACTTCCATTTCCATTCCTTTTCATTTCTCGGTTACACACAATTCAACAACGCACCTCAGCTTGTTTCTGTCTCAGGCGCTCCGCTCGCCAGACCGGGTCCCACCACCGCTGCTCGCCGCGTCCCCCACCACGGCCTCCGCCACCGCCACCGCCACCTCGGCGGCCACCACCGCGTCCTCCGGCGTTGGGGCCGCCGCGGCGTCCGCCTTGGAAGTTGGGCCGGTTAGACATGGCACAGATTGAGATTCGACGCCAAGAATATGCAGAGAGGCGCTGCGCAAGGAAAAGATGTTTAGAGAGGTAGTAGGAGTAGAAGCAGTCGTTTGCGCCGAACAGGCGCAGAGACATTTATAACAAACACATGGGGACTGCACCGTGGGAGCGAGTGCCAAGTGCGGAGCTTTATGTTCGAGTCTCTTTTTTTTTTATTTTGGATGGTGCGGGTTCGAGAAAAAGCCTCCATTTTGCTTGATAGGAGCCAAAAGATTTCTCAGTTACTAGACCAGGGATTTTTTTTACTAAGCTGTTTGAAAATTAATAGACGGACTAAAATCACTTGAATCATATTTTATTTCTGCATATTCTGCTGTGCCTTCTTTTTCTTTTTTCTTTTTTCTTTTTATGTGTTGGGAAGAAAAATTTGAATTATATGACAGTCGTTTTATGAGGTGTGTACCTATCACTTTTGTCGTTTTATGCCGCTTTTTTTTTTTTTTTTTTTGTGTTAACGTCATGAATGAGTAAAGTGAAGTCAAAGTGAAAACAAATTGTTTAATTCAAGCACACAAAAAAGAAAGAGAAATAAGTTTAATTTTGTGCTTGGAAAACAAATTTCTCAGGTGCCTTTAAAAGCATAAGATGTATTAATGACACGACACCACGTTTGGCAAACAAAAAATGGAGAAGATTCATTTAGTGCACTTATGAGGATAAATTGTCTTTTTCTTTTGAGAGTAAAAATGAAATGGAGATGATCGATTTAGTGCATTTAGGAGGATAATATTGTCTCTTTTTTTTTGGGGATAAATGCACTAAATAGACACTCTCAATTTCATTTGAAATGGAGATGATCATTTTTCCAACAAAAATCAACCAAAATTTCAAAATAGATATAATTAAAAAGAAAGTCTAGACATTGTATAAGTTACATTCTAGCTGTTCTCAATGGGTAGTTCAAGCAGTTAGGGATCACATGTCATGAAGCCAATGTCACTAGTTTGAAACTCATTCTCTCTTGTGCTAATATGTAAAAATAAATTAATTAAAAAAAAAAAAAAAATCTTAAGTCCAAGATTTTGGATTGTTGTTGTGACATCATATCTTAAGGGTAGGTTGGGCTTCAGTTTTTTTTTTTTAATTCAATGTACAGCCCTTGTTGAGCCCAATATCTTAGGCCTAAAGTGTGGAGGCCCATTTAATTGGGCCTATAGTGTGTGGCTTGATTTGTGGCTTTATAGTTTTCTTTCTCCTCCCTTCCTCTTACCCTTAAAATATATATATATATATATATATATATATATATAAAAGAGCCAAAAAGTTAAAAGTTATATAATTTTTAAGTTTTTTTTTTTTTTATTTTCTCTTACTTAGTATAAAACTAATAAAAAATAAATTTTAATTAAAAAAAAAAAAAAAGCTTCTCTAAATTTTGATAAAGTAAATTTTTTTAACATGTTGATACCATATTCCCTTCACAATCTTTAATGGCTGGTCAAGCATTGTCTTGCTTCTTCATGCTTAAGGTTGGTACAAGAGATACACCTTTCGCTTCACTTTCTTATGGAATGATTTTTATTTCCTTTATTTTTCTGGGGGTGGGGGGAATTTGATTTTACTCATCTAATTATCACATACAACACTGCTAATTTTCTCATATGACATGAGTCTAGCTGCAATTTACACTGCACTAATCATAATCTAGTTAGCAAGGTGTAATTGATATATTATGGGTTTTGTATTTTAAAAGGAAAATTTCACTTAATCTCTCTAAACTTAAAAAGAAAAACTCTCAATTTAGGCTCTGTTTACTTCAACGTAAAATGGTTTCTGTCAGAAAATATTTTCAGAGAAGTCATTTTCCTTGAAAATGTTTTCTACCGAAAACATTTTACAACATTCACCGTGCGCACAGAATATCAATTTTTTTTATATATTTTTTTTATTAAATTATATTAAACTTTAAATTACGAAAATGTCCTAACCAAGTCTTAAAGGTGTCCGAACCGAGTCCCTCAAGGACCCCATTGCGACTCACTCGGGACCCAACCTAAACCCTATCAGGACCCCGTCAGGATCATCCCAAGACTCTAGCAGGACCCGCCCAAGACCCGATAGGGATATTTTCGTAATTTAGTGTTTAATATGATTTTGTGTACACACCAAATACGAAAAAATGTTTTCCACGAAAATGATTTCTGCTGAAAATGTTTTTTGACGACTCGGACCTGCTTGGTTTTTCATACATGCCAAATACCGAAATATGTTTTATAAGAAATCATTTTCAAGGAAAATGTTTTTCACCGAGTACCGGGCGGGTCCTGGGCGAGTCCTAGTCAAGTCCCGGCGGAGTCTCGGGCAAGTCGTGGGCAAATGTCGGGCAGGTCTCGAGCGGGTCCCAGTCAAGTCCCGGGTAGTGCCCAGCAGGGTCCCAGGCAAGTTTTAGGCGACTATTGGTCAAGTCCCTGGCGAGTCTCGGGAGCAGGTCTCAGTCAAGTCCTGGCGAGTCCTAAGTAGGTTCGGGCAGGTCCCGGTCAAGTCCCGGCTGGGTCTCGGGCAGGTCCGGTCGAGTCACGATCAAGTCCCGGCGAGGTCCCGAAACATTTATACCCATTTGGGAGCTCTCATAACATCTGCATAGAAGACATGGTTGTAAAAGGGAGCCATTAGGTTATTAAATTCACAGGCAAAAGAAACTTGAAACAAAATAAAGAAAAAAAAAAAGTATCATTGTCTAAGTGAATGTCAGCTTAGTCCATTCCAATAACGTGAGTCTTAAGATTTTTTTTGGGGGGGAATATGTAAATAGCTCAAACTCCATTTAGCCCAGAGGCCAATCTCTTACCAAGGCTGCAAAACCAGTGTCAGGCTAGCTAGTGAATTCAAATGGTAAAATCAAAATTGACCTTGTAGAATGTTAATTTAATCAAGCATTGTGACTCTATGTAGCAATTACCCTTAAACCAGTTGGGTCTGGCACAATTAACAAGCCTATTTGAAGATAGCTTGTTTAGAGCACTAGAACCAGCTTTTTTTAGATTTTCCTTAAATTTAAGGAACCAAACTACTTTTTATTTTCATATTCAAATAAACTTTACAATAGCTTCCATTATCCTTTCCCAATACCATTCAAATATTTTTTAAATATTATTTCAAACAAATGTAGGGGAAAGTGAGGAAAGAGAAAGCATTTAAATATTCTTTCAAATAAATGGTAGAGAAAAAAGAGAATGGAAAGATAAAGCTTTTTTATATTAAAATAATGTTAAAGGAAGCAAAAGTGCAACCCTATATTTAAGGTAGCACTTTTAGTTCCATTGGTGTTCTCTTGGTTTAAGAAACACGAAGGGAGTCTGTTATAGGTGGTTTTCTAGGAGTTTGCCTTACATTTAGGAAATTGAATGAAATTTAGGGAAGCTGCTTTTAGTGCTCTAAATTGATGAAGAGATCAGCATAACGACACAACTACAGTTTGTATTGCAGTCCAAATGATCTGCAAAAAACACACACTGGAAATCAGATATTCATTTATTTGGATGTGTGTTAACGATAAAAAATAAAAAATAAAAAAATAAAAAAAGAAAGAAAAATAAAGGCAACGCCATTGATAACATACCAGCAAGTCAACAGATAATGTCACCATCCAAATCCAGCTTCAGTTTCTCATCTCAACAGTTCGATAATTGAAGGTATCAGAACTAGTACTACCTTGCAATTGGTTTAGTGCTGGCTGTAATTAGACATCCTCCCATTCTGTTACCATAATCAAGTCATCCACCTTAACACAATCATACAATAGCCACAATAAAATCCTCTGCTGCCATTGGTTACCTTTTCCCATGTAGCAGCTTTCAGGAGATCAGGTACTGAATGGTAATTTAGAACCTACACTTCCAACAAAAGAAAAAGAAACGGAAATGCCCATGATGTCAATTTGGCACAACAGTTTCACAAGGTCCATAGGTTTTCATTGAACTTTTAGTACCTACGCATCAAAAAATAGCTAAACGTCTGAATCAACTAAGAAATAACAACACATGCATAGTAAATTGAAACATAAGATCTACACACATGTGCATCAGATGATATCAATAGTTTATGCATGGTGCTTTTCACACATCCTGGCACAATAGTGCATCAATCCAAGTTTATGGTAGTGCTAATGCAGATTCCCATAAAATATTCAATGCAATTGCTATCCTAGTTTCAAATCAATTAGAAATGTTTTTTGATGCAAAAAAAACCATGCATTAAAAATATTAGATTAGGATACATCAGCCTCCTAGTTCCAACTAACAGATCTTTACATGTAATACCATAGCTACATTCAACTCAATTTCAAAAAAGGAAGTACTTGGTTTATGCTTCAAATCAGGTTAGGCAAGATTGAAGTTAGAATGATTTGAATATGTATGAGCGACAGTAGAAAAATAAGGAACAAACATAGAAGTTGTGCAACAAAAATCAACTGAAGTATTGATCAAATAACATGCTAGTCATCAAACAGGTATGCTGAATAACTGGGTGTATGAGATCAATCATTCAATTGTCTGTCTTCCTATTCTAACAAAATGTTAAAACTCAAGAAAATGGGGTATTTACAATGCAATTCTGCAAACTAGAGGGACATGAACTCACGACCTTACCCCCTACCATTTGAGTTAAAGCTCATTGGTGCAAAGTCTACATGCTCTAGTGAGATGGTCGAGAGAATAATTTTTAGCATTTCTATATATATATATATATATATATATATATATATATATATATATATATACTGTCATAGGCCAATTCACTCCAATCCAGCCCTGATTTAACTGAATTAAACTTATTTTTCATAAGTAATCGAAATATCATTAAAAACGCAAAGCACAACCCAATTATATTGATTTTACAATTATAATTTATATACTTCGGTTGTGCACTTCTATAGGTTGTTATCAGAAATATTTTATTGAAGGAAAGGAATTAGTGTTAACTTTAAAAAGATGAAGGAAAGGAAGACAGAAAGGACGACATCCACAATATTGTAGTTTTGATATAAAGCAGCACACATCCACATGATAATAAGGCCGTTAATGGCCCTACCACCAAAAGAAAAAAACAGAACAAAACAAAATAAAAAGCAAACCAAACATGAAAGAAAGAGAAAAATTTCATAGGCATTGCACCTTAACAGGGATCACACAGCAGCCACAAGAAACTCCTTAGCTGCCAATGATTATCTTTTCCCATGTAGCTGCATTCAGGAGAAAAGGTATTGAATGGTAATTCAAAGTTTTGGCTTTGAAATTATTAAGGGTTTGATTATGTGTGAGCAACCAAAAGGAAAAAAAAAAAAAAAAAAGGCAAACAAACAGAGCAAACCGAGAAGTGCCCACTAAAAATCAACTACAGGACATCTTGGTAAATCAAACACATATGCAGAATAGATAACTGGGGTCTGGGTATATGAGGCCAATTGTTGACTTACTTGTCTCGGACTTTCTATTCTAAAAAAAAGTTAAAATCTAAAAAAAAAATAGGACAATTTACAGTGCAACTACAAGTCTGCATGCTCTGTCTGTTTACATGATTTACCATCTATTGTACAAATGAAAACGGTCAAAAACAATGGCAGCTCTCAAATACTGTCCTAAATTTGTGATTTCCGTCAACAGAAAGAACACAAATCAACATTATCAATAAAAACAACCATCGACACTAAATTCACAACATAGAATTGCACCAGTGGAATACTAACATATTGTCTATACAGTAATTTACTATACTAAATCACTCATTTCAAGAGATCAAAAGCAAATTTGTCTGGAATGATGAGTATGTTCTGCTAATCCTGGTTCTCCTACTGCTGCTGAAAGTTTAGAAGCCTCCTGAAGAGCATGATGCTGGCTCAGGGCGATGAATTGCGTGGAACTCTATTCATTCTGTAAATAAATAAATACATGAATAAAAAGAAATTCGAAGTGTTCCTACATCCAATCCATATATATACTAGCTGTATGTATGTATGTATTGAAGAAATTAATAATGAAATGGGAAAATAAATAAATAGCAGAATAAAATAAATAACACAAAAGATTTTACGTGCTTCGGTCTGACTTATGTCCACAAGATAAAGTCCTAAGGGCTACATTATGCTTTTATTCAATGGATAATTTTACAATACAAATGGTACCTATTTATAGTGACGTGGAGAGAATACAAAATGATATGGTTGATAAAATCAACTCAGTATTGAATGTTTTTGATTTGATTTTATCAATTACAATCAATGCTAATATATTCTCATAATATCAAATCTCACACAATATATTTTAACATGTATGTGTGATTACTGAAAACTCTGTTGAAATAATAGAAAAAAGAATTTTATGAATTCCAAACAAGATGAAAAATACATTCATCAGTTACTTCAATTTGCTTATAGGGAATAGACAGACACAATTAAAATAAAATCTAATAATTGTAGTTTGTTAAAGTTAATTTCTTCAAAGTATCAAGGCACAAAGAATAGAAAAACAAATATTGTTAGTTTCCAAACATTTCAAAAAACATTTCCAAATGATCTAATGAGTGAACAATGAAAGAACAACATAATAAAAAACAGAGAGCAAGAGAAATCAATGCTAGTCAGAGAGAGATAATGGGAGAGGAAGTGAATATGGATTATAGATGTAAAACAGAATAGAGATAATGGGAGGCTCTCAATGCAAGAAAACAAGGTCTGGAATAACAACATTCATCAAGTCAGAAAATGGTCCCATCATCTCTTCCAAATGAAAATACTTGAAAGCACTGAATTCTATTTTGGCAATAGAACTACAGCAAAGTCAACCTCTGTTTCTATAGGATGAACTACAGCAACCCTTCCAGATGCCACCGCATTAGCATCCCACTCTAAAAGTTTTTTTTCCTTTTGGAACACATTCTTGGAATATCTACAGTACCACAGGGAACATTTCGAAGAGGCCAGAAATCACTCTGCAAATGGCCAAAATAACAAACATCATAAATGCAACTGAAGCAAAAGTTGAGAAGGTGCATAAGCATGAGACAATACACAAAATTGGAAATGCATTTCGCTTTACTAGATTCAGTTTATAGTTAATACATGAAAACCCATGGTCGTATAAACCAAATGGGATTGATGTTGTGCCTTCCCAACAATTACTTTCCAGACTCATTCATGACTTTAGGTATTGAATCAGAAACCCAAAGATACCTTAAAAGTGGAAGAAAAGTGGACAATAATGATTCTCTACTGAGTTCTTAATAATTTTTGGCGGTGACATGAGAGAGACTCAACTGCTCAGTTTTGGCATTGTGAAGAATTAACCGGTGGGCAGAGCATTCTGTTTTGAAGAAATACTTCACATACTGTCATGTGTTTACATATACTTTCATTTATTATTTATCCAATTATAATTTTCACCCATGTTATGGAGTGAGTACTTGGGAATGAAGACTTGAGAGTATGTGTAATACTCCTCTTCTGTTTTATCAAAGATAGGAATCAAAGAAACCTAAAACAGAGAGGATAAATATATTGATGAATTAGTATGTTGAAAATTTATGTTCCTAACTGTAAAAGCTGATATTGTACCGAAAATTGGGGACTCAGCCTATATTCAATCAATTCGTCATCAATCCATGTATGTTTGACGTGAGCAATCTTAGGCCATCCTTTTTTCCTCTTTTCCTCTTTTCCTCTTTTACATTGCCATTGTTTCTTCAACAAAGGACATTCCCATATCTGAAGAACAGATAGGGAGGCCAGCAACCCCTATTATGGCATGTAGAATAGATAGGGACTCCTTTAACTCTAGCACCAGCTATTCGAGACTCCTTTTAACTCCACACTTGATGTACATAGTGGTATCTAATTCCCATTGTTAATTAGCAAAACCAAAGAACCAGAAATCATATCCAAAAACATTCACTAATTTCTTCCAACCAACCTTTCTTTCAAGTAGCTTCAGGCCTACATATAGTTGAAATTGTATCTATTGCTAGATCTAAAGCCAATTCAAAGGTTACAAAGTAGAATAAGAGTAGATTAAAGAATTAATTATATTCCAGGATATGTCATAAGCAAAGATTTCTCTATCCTTGAAATGCACTTATGAAACACGGGAGAAACCATGATTATTACTTATGGGGTTCACCATACCTCAAAGCTCGCAAAAGCTTTTGAAAGTTGATGACAATGGCGATGATGATCCACTATATATATCCTTGTAAGTACCAAACCCAACTCCTTCCCTCCGTTGGACAAGAGGATCAGTTGCCGACATCACATGTACCTGCAACATATACACACTAATTTCAATACCCAAAAGGTGAAGTAAAGGGCAAGTAGAGATTCCACCTATTTGTGTGCTCAAAAAACAGATGGAAAGAAAACAAACAGCACCCTAGAAATGAATGTTAATACACTGTCTGGTTCCCTAAGGCATCGAAATTTCTCTCAAGTTCAACACTTTGTCAAATCTTAAGTAACGTTTGTAAAATTTAAAGAAATGCTCTGTTTGGTACTTGTAAAAACATTTCAAATAAAAAATAAAAAGCCTTAGATTTGAATTTTGACTTGTGCCATCTTATTAGAAAGCAAAGAAATCAATCAAACTCTGTGTGTGTGTGTGTGTGAGAGAGAGAGAGAGAGAGAGTACTTCTTTTGAATCGACAATTGAGGTGTTCGACAAAGGCGGCTCGTGCAGAGTCATCATAATGAAATTTTGGGACTCTTGCTAGACTTTTAGCTTATTCAATCAATTTGCGACCAATCAATTTCTGTTCAACGTGAGCAATCTTGTGCCATTCTTTTCCTTTTTTACTTTGCCACTCTTTCTTCAACAAAGGACATTCCCAAATACATAAAATAGAAAGAGAGGGAGGCAGCCCCGATTCCGGCATGTACTTGAGCTTAGGGCTGTTATTGATCCACAATGTTTCAAGAGCACTAAGGTGTTGAAGCCCCTTCTTGTCTAAAGATTTCAAATTTAGAAAGTCCCATATGAAAAGAGACGTTAGACTGGTGGGCAGCAACTGTGCCTCTGGGAAGGACTCTGCTTCTTCATATTTTCCACCGATTGACAAATTTCTAAGAAAATGCAGTTTTTGCAAACCCCTTCATCGTAAATGATGTAAGGTTGGGGGCACACAATCCTCCTGGATTTCTAATGTAGAGGGAAATCCATTTTCATGGATTTCTAATTCTCGAAGACAACAATTAGATTCCATCACTCCCTTCAGTAGGGACCGTAGTGCATGAAATCCATTAATGACGAGCTTGGGCAGTCCTTAATATAAAGCTCTTTAAGTTTAGGAAAAGCTCCCGCTTCACACCATTTTCGTCACCAAAAGAAATCCATTCCTCCCACTTCAACAGATGCTCAAAGCTAAGAACTTTAAGAGCACCAAATGGCTTAACTGAAGAAGAACCACTGCTACAAAACTCATTACCCGCTATAACAACTTCATCAAACCCAACAATATAAAGGTGATTGACCATTTGGCCGGTAACGTCAAGAAATGTGCATCTACCATTCCTGCCCCTGGCAATGCGATCAACTTTCTTCTTTTTTCCAGCCTAACAAACTTGACTTCCACTACACATAAACATGGACGCCTCTGTGTAGAATGGCCTTCTCTTTAGAAAATGAAAAGATATGGAAAGCGACTAGAAAAAAACTTGATAGATAGCAGCAAACCACAGTTTTATCACAAAAAACTAGTAAATCACAAAACATATATCAAGGAGTTATCACTGGAAGGCCCTAAGTTTCAATTACATAAAGAATTAAAGAAAGAAACTAAACTGGAAAGCTAATACAACCTATTTCTTGTCAAATTTCAAAATTCCTTTCCAGAATGTCTTACATGATAAAATTCTGATCCTTAAATTAGAATAACTAGTCTAATTACATGATAAATGCGGCACATGCTAAGTACTCAACTCAGCTAGAGAGAAAAAAAAAAAAGTACTCAACTCAGCTCAAATCAACTCAATTCAACCTTAATCAAAAGTAAACTGCAAGAAAAAAGTCATATAAATATTTAATAATTTACCCGGGACCAACTTAACTGTCACCACAAATGATTAAAAAATGTATGGTTTATTGTAATCTGCAGGTATTTACCAAAACACCAAAACAATTGCATATAAAATGAGTAAGGAATGGTTAAAAATGAATACATTCCTCACTTCATACCAAAACACCAATTCAATCGAATTAAGCTTATCTAAACGCATATCCAAGCAATGAAACTCATTAATAGCAAATGCCAAAAGCCAATCACATTCTCATATAACCATGAAACATAACAGGAAAGGCCTCAGATTCTCCAGCAAATAAACCAGGGGAACCGTCTTCCAAAGTCAAAAACATCTGAACACCCATTTATAAGAAAAACTAAAAAAGAATTCAGTGCCTGGAAAAGAGCTACAATATTGGTTCTTAAGTCCCCACAAAGACTTAATTACCTCCTATTTCCACCAGCCCCACCCGGACCACGACCAAATGTCTGGGCAGAAACCACAGGCTGTAGCTCAGCTTCAACAACCCCAGCCAAGGGCAGCAAGCATGCCGATGGTTTCCTTATCAACCTTAATTTCCTCAATCTTAGTAGCAGACTCATCTGGTACGTACACGACCCATTTCAGAGAATTAGCAGTTCCTGCAAGGAGACAGGCAATGATTGAAGATACAATCAACTCTTTGAACCATTTAGAACAGAACTATCAACTCATAGGATCATAACAAACAAATAGTTCATAAAATGATTGTAACTATTTTACAATCAATGAGAGCCATATACCTATTTTACTTCAATTATAATTCAAACTCTTTCATATCATCAATTTGTCACCTACATATTCTCTCAGTAGTCAAACAGAACAACTCATTAGGCACGATTCACTTCTTTCTTTTCACAGTAAACATTTTTACTATGACCAAGCAATTTTACAGTTAACATCAAACTCTTTGCTTGTTTGCCCAATAAATGTAGAAACGATAAGAAAAAAAAAAATTAAGGATCTTAGATCCATCACCAACAACCAAAATCTCCATGTTCTGACAGTACATCAAAGATATTACCAGAAGCAAAGACATGCCAGGTTCTCTAGAGGGTGTAATATGTTCCCTTAACATCAAAAGTTCAGGTGACACCTCATTAATCCCAAAAGTGTAAGAGAATCCATTACTGCTGTGAAGATCCTCAACTAGTTTAAATTTCAGTATATTTCTCTACAAGCTTAGATAAAGATGCACTGAATCACTTTTTTCAAATGGCCTAGGCAAAGACAATAGCCTTTTCCATCAAATCCAATAACTTCATGGTTAAAAAGAAGCATAAATAGATTGTACTATATCCAATAACTTCATGATCAACACATACATAAGTTTTGTTTGGCTTGTGAGTTTCTATGCCACAGCACAGAAGCCCAGATCAGGTCTAAAGTTCATATCCTTATAGAAAAAAAAATGAAGCTCTTCAAGGTTGATATTTGAACTAACTTTAGGTAAGGTGAAGGGCTCATCTTAAAGTATCGATCCCACATGCTTTCCCACAAGATGCACTGCCAATGCGAAAAATAACTAAAAGCACCAGCCATTTTATTTGCAGATATGCACTTGTAATCACCAACAGTAAAAGCACATTGGACACCACCCTCAAATGCTGGGTGATCAAGACTCTGCTCAAAGCAAATGGGTTCTCATTGCAATTGTTTTGAGCCCCCGATAACAAGGTTGACAAGAGAGCTTGCTAAAGATGTATCAGTCCATTTTGCCAATTGACTGACCAAACCGTCTTCAGTGCCTAAGTTGTGCGCATAAACCTGGCAAAAAGGACAAAATGATCAATAAAGTTGATCATAAGAGCAGAAAGAGACATTGAGCAATCAATATACCTCTGAAACACCAACTGGAACACATGCACGAGAAGTGCTTGCCCCCAAAGTTAAAAAAGACACACCAACAGGACATTTATACCATTTGGGAGCTCTCATAACATCTGCATAGAAGACATTGTTGTAAAAGGGAGCCATTAGGTTACTAAATTCACAGGCAAAAGAAACTTGAAACAAAATAAAGAAAAAAAAAAAAAAAAAAAAAAAGTATCACTGTCTAAGTGTATGTCAGCTTAGTCCATTCCAATAATGTGAGTCTTAAGATTTTTTTTTTGGGGGGGAATATGTAAATAGCTCACACTCCATTTAGCCCAGAGGCCAATCTCTTACCAAGGCTGCAAAACCAGTGTCAGGCTAGCTAGCGAACTCAAATGGCAAAATCAAAATTGACCTAGTAGAATGTTAATTTAATCAAGCATTGTGACTCTATGTATCAATTACCCTTAAACCAGTTGGGTCTGGCACAATTAACAAGCCTATTTGAAGATAGCTTGTTTAGAGCACTAGAACCAGCTTTTTTTAGATTTTCCTTAAATTTAAGGAACCAAACTACTTTTTATTTTCATATTCAAATAAACTTTACAATAGCTTCCATTATCCTTTCCCAATACCATTCAAATATTTTTTAAATATTATTTCAAACAAATGTAGGGGAAAGTGAGGAAAGAGAAAGCATTTAAATATTCTTTCAAATAAATGGTAGAGAAAAAAGAGAATGGAAAGATAAAGCTTTTTTATATTAAAATAATGTTAAAGGAAGCAAAAGTGCTACCCTAGATCTAGGGTAGCACTTTTAGTTCCATTGGTGTTCTCTTGGTTTAAGAAACACGAAGGGAGTCTATTGTAAGTGGTTTTCTAGGAGTTTGCCCTACATTTAGGAAATGGAATGAGATTTAGGGAAGCTGCTTCTAGTGCTCTCAATTGATGAAGAGATCGGCATAACGACACAACTACAGTTTGTATTGCAGTCCAAATTATCTGCAAAAAACACACACTGGAAATCCATTACATCAGATATTCATTTATTTGGATGTGTCTTAACGATAAAAAAAAAAGAAAAGAAAAAGAAAATTAAATAAATAAATAAAGGCAACGCCATTGATAACATACCAGCAAGTCAACAGATAATGTCACCATCCAAATCCAGCTTCAATTTCTCATCTCAACAGTTCGATAATTGAAGGTATCAGAACTAGTACTAGCTTGCAATTGGTTTAGTGCTGGCTGTAATTAGACATCCTCCCATTCTGTTACCATAATCAAGTCATCCACCTTAACACAATCATACAATAGCCACAATAAAATCCTCTGCTGCCATTGACTACCTTTTCTCATGTAGCAGCTTTCAGGAGATCAGGTACTGAATGGTAATTTAGAACCTACACTTCCAACAAAAGAAAAAGAAACCGAAATGCCCATGATGTCGATTTGGCACAACAGTTTCACAAGGTCCATAGGTCTCCATTGAACTTTTAGTACCTACGCATCAAAAAATAGCTAAACGTCTGAATCAACTAAGAAATAACAACACATGCATAGTAAATTGAAACATAAGATCTACGCACATGTGCATCAGATGATATCAATAGTCTATGCATGGTGCTTTTCACACATCCTGGCACAATAGTGCATCAATCCAAGTTTATGGTAGTGCTAATGCAGATTCCCATAAAATATTCAATGCAATTGCTATCCTAGTTTCAAATCAATTAGAAATGTTTTTTGATGCAAATAAAACCATGCATTAAAAATATTAGATTAGGATTCATCAGCCTCCTAGTTCCAACTAACAGATCTTTACATGTAATACCATAGCTACATTCAACTTAATTCCAAAAAAGGAAGTACTAGGTTTATGCTTCAGATCAGGTTAGGCAAGATTGAAGTTAGAATGATTTGAATATGTATGAGCAACAATAGAAAAATAAGGAACAAACCTAGAAGTTGTGCAACAAAAATCAACTGAAGTATTGATCAAATAACAAGCTAGTCATCAAACAGGTATGCTGAATAACTGGGTGTATGAGATCAATCATTCAATTGTCTGTCTTCCTATTCTAACAAAATGTTAAAACTCAAGAAAATGGAGTATTTACAATGCAATTCCGCAAACTAGAGGGACATGAACTCACGACCTTACCCCCTACCATTTGAGTTAAAGCTCATTGGTGCAAAGTCCACATGCTCTAGCGACAAATTCAAAACATAACTCCTTTGAAGGGAAAAACCCCCAATGGGAGTGAGTAAAATGGAGATTAATAGAAACAAAAATCATGGGGAAAAACATTGCTGATTCAAAGCTTGAGAGAGACTCAATCATTTTGGCATTTGCTTGAGAGAGACTCAACTGCTTATGTCGAGAATGGTGAAGCAAATGAAGAAGTAACAAGTGGGCAAAGCATTCTGCTTTATCAAACACCAAAAGCTCCAATTCAATCAAATCCAGCCTTGATTTAACTGAATGACCACGACCCATTATCCTTGTTAGCACCAAGCCCAACTCCTTACCTCCATTGGGAGAGAGGATCGATTGCCCACATCATATGTACCTATAATATATACACACTAATTTCAATACCCAAAAGGCCAATTAAAAGCCAAGTAAAGAATCTCCTTTGGGTGCCCAGAAAACATATGAAAAGAAAAGACAACACCTAGAGATAAATGTTAATAGGCTGTTTGGTTGCCCAAAGCATTGAATTTTGCACTCCAAATGCAATGCTATTGGTGCTCCATTCCCTTCATTAAGTTCGACACTTTGTCAAATCTTAACATTGAGAATCATTATTTCAGGTATTTTTGTTCTGAAAAAATTTATGGAAAGTTTCTAAAATTTGAAGTAATGCCTGTTTGGTACTTGTAAAAACATTTAAAATAAAAAGTAAAAAGCCTCACTTTTGAATTTTGATTTGTGCCATTCTATTAAAAAGCAAAGCAATCAATCTTAGAGAGAGAGAGAGAGAGAGAGAGAAAGAGAGAGTACTTGTTTTCAATTGACATTTGAGGGGTGCGACAAAGGCTGCTTGGGGAACTCTTGCTAGACTTTTAGCTTATTCAATCAATTCCCAACCAATCAATATCTGTTCGACGTCAGCAATCTTGCGCCATTCTTTTCCTTTTTTACTTTGCCACTTTTTCTTCAACAAAGGACAGTTGGAGATTTGTAGAATGGAAAGGGTGGTAGGCAACCCCTGTTCTGGCATGTACTTGAGCTTAGGGCAGTTCTTGATCTCCAGGTTTTCAAGGGCAGTGAGCCGTTGAAGCCCGTTCTTGTACAAATATTTCAAATTTGGAAAGTAAGAGATAGAAAGAGAGGTCAGACTAGTGGGCAACAATTGCGCCTCTGGGAAGGACACCACATCTTCAGATTTGCCACCTATGGACAACTTTCTAAGAAAGGGGAGGTTCTGCAAACCCCATCCCATCCGACTCTCAATGAGTTTGTCACAGCCATTGAAGTGAATTGATTTCAAACAGGAAGGCAAGCCCCCTTCAGGAATTGACTCAACTTCTGGACAATTACTTATATGTAATTCCTGAAGAGATGGAAGGAGTAGTTGCATTTTCTCAGGAAGTGATCTCAGACTCCCACAACTCATCACCGCAAACGACGTAAGGCTGGGGGCACGTAATCCTCCTTTTGGAAAAGATACAAAATTTGGGCAAGAATATACTAATATATGCAAGGCCACTAAATTTTGTTCGCAATGTTCCGGAACTATAAGAGATTCAAGATTGCTACACTTCAAGATTTCGATGTGATTAAGCATTGGGAATAGATCTAATCGAAAGGACTTGAAAGAATCACAATTAGACAACACCAATTTTTCAATGGATGAATAGTCAAGGTTTGTTGGGAGCTCTAACTTCGTACATCTATTGACGTAGAGGGTCTTTAATGTAGAGGGAAGACCATCCTTAGGAAGGGACACAAGTGAAGAACAAACACTGATCTGAAGAGTTTTTAATGTAGAGGGAAGGCCATCCTTTGGAAGGGACATAAGTGAAGAACACTCAACGATCACCAACTCTTGAAGACCACCGTTGGAGTCTATCATTCCTTCTGGGAGGGACTCTAGTGCATTAAATCCTTCAATTTTGAGCTTCTGCATTCCAGTTGGCAATTCCTTTAACAACATCTCATTACAATAGCTTAGCTCCAATTCACGAATAGCAGGAGTCCTTGGGAGTGGAGCCACCAGCTGCGGACATCCACAAATCTCAAGTTTGGCTAAAGAAGGAAGATGGATGGGCAACACTCCTGTTAGCTTAGGACATTTATGAATATAAAGCTCTTCAAGTTGAGGAAGAGCTCCACCTCCATTTTCGTCATCAAAAGAAATCCATTCCTCCCACTTCATCATATGCTCAAACCTAAGAACTTTAAGGGCACCAAATGCCTTAACTGAAGAAGAATCGCTACCACAAAACTCACGACCCACTGTAACAACTTCATCAAATCCAACAATAGAGAGGTTCTGCAGAGAGTGGAGTTGCCCAAGTGGTGGCAAGCTACTGCAATATTTACAGATTTGCAAATGAAGAGATGCTAGTTTAGAGAATGAAGAGTGCCCTACCCAATCTGAAAAACTTATTCCACCATAGTATTTGATAGTAAGGCTTTTTAGATTTGAATGGGGTCGGAGACTATCAAGTACACTTCTCTGACTTTCTGCAAAATTAGTATGAACTTCCCATTCTAATACCAGCTCTTCGAGGTACTTTTTATCTCTCAAGCTTGCATCCAAAGTCTCAGTAGGAGATTCAACATTTTGGAGCCCCGAAATAGAAAGTGATCCCCGAAGATTTGCAAGTTTTCCTAACTCTCCGATGCAAGACCCACTACGATTATTGACAACAAATTTTGTCAACGTTTGGAGGCATTTTAATCTACCGAGTTCTATTGGCATCTCTTTTATTCCAGTTTCGGTAATATCAAGATGACGCAAATTAACGAGTTTCCACAAATCTCTTGGCAATCCAACAAGATATTCACAATGTGATAATCTCAATGTTTGCAAATTGCACAACTTACATATGGAATCGGGCAATTTTTCAACACTAGTGGAAGAAAGATCCAAGAAACGTAGATATTTAAATTTGCCAATTGAATCAGGCAATTCAGTAATGTTCCCATAGTTCGACAGAGAAAGCACCCGCAAGCATCTTAGTGTTGGCAATAAATCATGTACTACTTTTCTAGTCAAGTGGTAGTAACTGAACATATTTAAATGTAGAAAAGTGCGCAACCTCTTAGCCTTGTGAAGGGTCTTAAACTTCTTCAAGCTATGAAAATATTGTTTGGAAAAATAGGACAAGTGGCGAGTACTATTTACAATCTCGCAAGAACAATCACCCTCCAACCTTAAAATAAATTGTTTAGATATAGATTTTGCTAAATCGCTCACAAGATCATGCATTACAAAACATGACTTGTCGTCACTTGATTTTTGGAATAATGATCTTGATTCTAGAGTGAGGAAATACTCATTGCCAACTTCTTCCATTGTTTTGTTTTTGGGTTGCGGTAGGAAACCTTCTGCCATCCATAACAAGATTAATTGATCTTTTTTGAAAGCATAATCCTTTGGGAATATTGAACAATAAGCAAAGCATCGCTTTAGATGTGAAGGGAGATATTTGTAACTTAATCTTAGAGCTGGAAAAAAGCGCATATTATCCCTCGGCAAATCCCATAATTCACTCTTCAATATCTTATCCCATTCATCAACATCCGGTTTAGATCTTAATAGATCACCGATTGTCTTGACTGCTAATGGATGACCGCTGCACTTTTCCATGATTTTTCTACCTATTACTTCAAACTCTCCATGTTCATTAGAGTTGTTATCAAGGAATGCATGTTTTGCAAATAGTGACCAACAATCTTCTTTTGGTAACTCCTTTAGATGATAAGACATTGCACTAGCAACTAATGCAACACTATTATTACGTGTTGTTACAATGACCTTACTTCCTTTAGCCCCTGATTTGAAGGGTTTACACAATGCCTCCCAGTGATCATAATTCTCATTCCAAACATTATCTAAAACAATTAGAAACTTCTTTCCCATTAAACTTTCCTTTAGTCTGAGTTGAAGCTGATTTAGATCCGTGATATAACAAGGTGCCAAAGTTACTGCCTCCAGAATTGTTTTTGTTACCTTGAACACGTCAAATTCTTCAGGAACACAAACCCATGCTTCAAGGTTAAAGTACTTATTCACCTGGTTGTCATTGTATACAAGTTGAGCAAGGGTAGTCTTCCCAATCCCCCCCATACCGACTATGACAATCACACCTATCTCATTACCACGTGCATCATCTGAGAGCAACATTTTAATGATTGCCTCCTTGTCATCACTCCTACCACAAATATCAGATTCTTCAACCAAAGAAGTGGTGGGCAATCTTTCAGATAATTTCCCTCCAACACCTTCTCTGAGACCTATAAGATCCTTTTGTTCTGCTAGAGATTCTAGTCTGCCAAGTACCTCTTTTATTTTTCTTTCTATTTTCTTGACAAAAAAAAGGGAAGTAGAAAAGGACTTTCGTACCTTACTTGCAGTGGTTTGAAATTGAGCATCCAAATCACTTCGCAAGGCTTGAGTAGCAATCTCATCCAACACATGCTCTGCATCATAGACTGCATCTTTTAGCTCATCAAGCCACTTCTCCACGACAGGCTTTGTAACTTGCAATTCTTCAGCGTCTTCAAGCACTGCAACGAGGGTAAGGAATGTTGTCTCCAACTTCTTTAGGAGCCCATCGGAGAGTTTTCGTTGTAGAAAGAAGTCAACAAACTCCCCAGATGTCATTCTTTCGAAAAACACTTGGAGAAAGGGAGAAAGAAATACAGTTGCGACCTCAGCCATGTTTTCTTGTTTGGAAATCAAAGGAATTGAAGGAAGGCGAAGAGTAAGCAAAATCAGATAGATAATGTTTTGCTTTGACAAGGAAGAAGTGGACTTGTATCCATCGTACAGGGAGGAAAGGCCTATTGCAGTACCCATGTGACGTTATATCCAGGGATTCCTTGACGTAGGTCTTAAAATTATCATTTAACTTGTGATTGATCATTATTAATTAAATTTTGATCAAATAGTAATTTTAAAAGTTACTTTATTTGTTAAAGAATATAAAAGTGACACAAGAAAAACTAATAAAATTACTCCAAATGATATGTCACCGTCTTATAAAATTTATTATTTTAAAAAATATGTTATCTACTCATAAAACTGTAACACATCATTTAAAAACCAACTTTAAAAAAAAAAAATACACAACATATATGTCCCACGATTATTTGGTCGCAGTTATTACTGTTCTTCCCCTGACTCTGAGGCTTGAACAAGATAATGATTTAACGTCGACTTGCACAATTATTGATGGAGGATTTGTCGGTTGAGCACTTGTAAGGCAATGCCCATGAAATTTCTCTCTTTCTTTCATGTTTGGTTTGCTCTTTGTTTGTTTGCTTTCTCTTTTTCTTTCGGTGGTAGGCCATTAACGGCTTTATATATATATTAAGCAAATAAGGGAAAAGAGAAAAGGAAATTACAAGGAGGGTGGCCACAACGAACAACCGCCCAAATCAAACCAAATTGCAAAGCAGAAACAAGAGAAATGAAAACGAAAACCAAGGAGGGTGGCCACTTTATATCAAAACTTGCAATCAATTATATGTTTCTTGTATTTGAATTAATAGTTTGAGATTGATTGTTTTTGAATGGTTGAAGTTTTAAAGATCGACAAATGTGGCGTGGAGTCCACCACATTCAATCCACAATTATTTTCTTTTAGACGGGTAGGTCCAACACTGTTTCCTGTATGATCATCATTATAACCTACTTGTTTTGTACGTGTAAAAGCAAAATATATCTTCCTTTTTAAAAAAAAAAAGGCAAAATATAACTTGCAATATGTTTCTTGTATTTGAATTTTTTTTTTTTTTTTTATATTAAATATATTAATATTTTTTTATTAAGACTCCGTTTCTTTCGACGTAAAATGCTTTCCCGAAAAATATTTTCAAGGAATTCTTTTTACCTGAAAGTGTTTTCTGCCGAAAACATTTTATGGCGTGCACACGGAAAATCAATTTTTTATATATATTTTTTCATTAAATCATTTTAAACTCTAAATTACGAAAATGTCCCAACCAAGTCTTAGAGGTGTCCGAATCGAGTCCCGCAAGGACCCCATTGCGACCCGATCGGGACCCGCCTGATTTTCCGTACATGTCAAATACCGGAAAATGTATTTCTAAGAAATCATTTTTAAGGAAAATGTTTTCCGCCGAAAATATTGTCTGACGAGTCCCGGGTGGGTCCTGGGCGAGTCACGGTCAAGTTCCGGCGGGGTCCTGGGCAAGTCCCGGGCAGGTCCGGTCGGGTTCCGGCGAGATCCCAAGCGGGTCCAATTGGGTCTCAGTTAAGTCTCAGTCAACTCTCAGGCGGGTCCCGGAGGGGTCCCGGTCAGGTCCCAGGCGAGTCTCGGTCAAGTTCCAGGGAGGTCATGGGCAGGTCCAGGCGAGTCCCAGTCAAGTCCCAACGGGTCCCGTTCAAGTCCCGACAAGGTCTCGGGCAGGTCCGGTCGGGTCCTGGGTGGGTCCTAGGCAGGTCCCAAGCGAGTCCTGGGCGAGTCCCGGTCAAATCCAGGGCAGGTCCTGGGCGGGTCCCGACGGGGTCCTTGGCGGATCTTGGCAGAGTCCGCCAATTTGAGAATGAGATGCTCAAAGTCAGAAAATAGTTTACGATTTTGAAGTGTAAACCATTTTCCGAAAATTAAAGAAAAATATTTTCCGTTAACTACTATTTTACGTCGCACTAAACACCATAAAATAGGAAAATCATTTTCTAGAAACCATTTTACGTTGAAAGAAACGGAGCCTAAGAGTGACACGTGTCGTCATTTTATTGGTGCTGGCACAGTACCTTAATAGAATCCGTCAAATATTTTGACAAAAATTGACTGTAAGGACTATTTTTTTTTTTTTTTTTTTTTGGCATACTTTAAAGACCTCTGAAATCATTTTAATATCACAAAGAGTTAATTGTAAATCAGGTAAACCACAATGACTGATTTTACATTTTTTTTCTAAATATTATAATACATATAAATGATCCCTAGTTAAAAAAAGAATTCACTATACTTAAAAATGGAAAAGATATATTTGCATAAAGCTGAAGGACTCAAAATTTGTTAAGACTAATTAAATCAACTCTCATATCCATTTGACTAGTTGGCCCTAAGTGTTTGATGCTCACCACAGTTGAACTACATGTCACGGATTTGAATTTCCAGCAATTAATTGGCCAGATTGCAGCAATTCGGATGCACATGCTAGACGGAGACCTACACGACCAAGTAGGACCCATAAGAATCCATTCATACTCGGGGCTTCTATTGCTAACAATCTAAACAGCTAAGTACACCAGATCTCAATCCACACATCACTCTTATAGTCAAAAACACCCTACTTTGAAATGTATCTCCTTGTGCACATATTCCTCACGCAAAGCTCATTGCTGCCATGAAATCATGGCAATGTCAGAATTACATGTGCAAATGTGATGGGTTTTACTTGGATTGGATATAATTTTTTTTTTCTAAATCAGTCCTAAGGAAATATTTTCTAACCCATTTAAAATAGTGTCAAGTATTTATAAACATTTAAAAGGCACATTAAATTCTTAACGTCAGCAATAACAGTTTACTAGCTTAGACTAAATTTGTTCCCAAATGGTAGCTCAATCGGCTGTGAACTACGCCTCATGAAACGGAGGTCACTAGTCTAAATCTCTCCTCCCCCTTTCCTTGTGTGAACATGTCAAAAAAAAAAAAAAAACTTAGACTAAATTTAATGTGTCTTTTAAATGTTTATAGACATCTGACACTATTTTAAATGGGTTAGAGAATATTTCCTTCGGACTTGTTTGGAAGAAATTTCTGTCATCTTGGATTTATGTATATTCGTAGTGATTTGTAATGGATATGCAATTGAAAGGGGTATTTGGTAAGATAGTGGATTTATAATATTGATGCAATATATTGAAATCATAAGAGCAATTCAAGATGCTCAATCTCAAACTCAAAACGCAGCAATTACAGCTGAAACGCAAACTTGCAAAGCAATACAAAATAGACAAAAATTTTCTTCAAATCAGTTTGGAAGAAATTTTTTCTAATCTGCTCTAATAAGTGTCAAGTGTGACCCTTGTCACTTATTAGAATAAGTTGAAAGAAATTTCTTCTAAAGAAATTTATGTCCATACAAAACGCAATACAAGATAAAACAATTAAAGGCCCGCTAGCTAATAGATCCATTAAAGGCTCACTAACCTAATAAACACATTAAATGCCCTCTATATTATCTCCCTTACATAATGAAAGCAGTTGCACATACGCTTCTTTAAACCCATTATCTAAACTTTGGAGACTTGATCCAACCAACATCAGTTAACAACTATCCCCAATATAACTCAATTATCCCTAATATAACTCTCAATCGAAAATATAGAGACGGCTAGTTAATGGTATGCATTCCCCTCTACAGAAGAAAAGCATGCTCTTTGCCCTCAAGTCGAGTATCGTAAAAGCGTCATTGGCCAACTTGCTACGTTTCACTTGAAATAGAGAATAATCATTTTATAATTAAAATTTAATGTCTCATCTAATAACATAAAAAATGCCACATCATTTAAATTTTGTAAATGTCGTGCCAATATATTTATTATGTGTCTTTGACTATGCCATTAGATATAATATAAATAACATGGTTGGCCCTTTAGAAACCTACATTTACAACTTGGTACGTTATAGTAAGTGGAACTTCTAAGCATAGAAAAATAGGGTGTGAATAAAAAAGAAAAAAGATCAATATCTATGAACTTCCATGTGCCTAAACAAATTAGAGAAATACCATATGAGAGGAGAATAACTTCTATAGACTATAGGGTCTTGGAACAAACCAATGCCTTTGTACCCTCCAATAAGAAGGCAACACATCAGCGTAGAACACTATAACAAAAATATGGTGTTCCACTTAATCCTTTTCTAGAATACTTAAAACAAAACACATTCTCGAATAAACTTTTTATATTTTTCTCCAAAACCACCCCAACCACCAACCTGCCGCCAGTGACGCTGCCGGAGACAAAAGCAAACTAATCCCAATAGCAATTCACATTCAGGCAACCAAAATACAAAAAGACAAATACTAGTTGCCGAGTAAGATCCTATGTTAAATTGACAAAAAGATACTTCCTTTCTCTTAATCACAGCCGACCCAATACTACACCAACAAAAAATATCGTCATCCCCCTCAAAGAACTCCAACTCATCCTCACCGGAGTCACAACATTCCACATTCAAATTTATTCCTTCCATTCCATTCATCCTACCACTCATCCCTCCCCCCATTATCTTCGTAGTGTTCCTCGCCACCGCCAGCCCGCCTTAGAAACCTTCTCGTGCTCCCTCTCTCTCTCTCTCACTAGTGTGTGAGAGAGAGGGAGCACAAGAGGAAAAATCTCTGTTGTCGCCGGTGAGAGAGAGAGGGGCACCGAACAGCGTCATCTCTGGCTTTCTCTGTACCGGCCGGCGGCATCTCCGGCGGCAAGGGTAGATTTGGAGAAAAATATGAAAAGTTTATTCTAGAAGGTGTTTTGTTTTAAATATTCTAGAAAAAAAAGATTAGGTGAAATACCATATTTTTGTTATAATGTTCCACACTGATGTGTCGCCTTTTTATTGAGGGCCACAAAGGCCTTAATTTGTGCCAAGACCCTATAGAAGTTATTCTCATATGAGAGATATGATAGAGGCTCAACTAAACCCCATCAAATATCCAACTTTTGTACACATATGTTTTGCTTTTTCTATTTTTTAAAATTTCAATTATAAACCTAACACAACTTATATGTGGTTTTGTGTCACGTAAATAAAAGTTGGGTCTTCGATAAGGGTTAGTTGCACCTCTATCACATTTAATATTATATAAACAACTCTTTTTTAACTTGTTAACACATGTAATTACAATTTACGTGCGGAACTAGGTTAACAAGTTGCCAAAAAAGTTGTAAAAGAAATGTAGATCTAATATTTTTCAAAAAATAAGGAGCTCTTCTAGGGATCATAGGAACACTAGTTGAAAAAATGCCCGGAATTACAGCATATGGCAAAAGCTCCCAATACATAAAGCAAAACAACTCAAGAAATAACAGGAAGGAGGCACCTAAGTATGATGATCATCTAACCTAAATCGGGTGCACCTTATAGAAAACTACTTCATACATACAAAAATGTCAAAACGTCAAAGCTCAACATTCCAGTTCCTAAAACATTACACCAAGACACTAAAATCTAACCCCCAAGAAACGAGGGGTACGAGTCAAGAAATGCAGCCACCCCATACCAATCGCAAATTCATTTCATTGAAAGGGTTAAGAAGCTAAAATCTCATAAACAAGAGAAAGCTCCGCATATGAATAATTGCAATAAACAACTCAACTCAGCTCAAATCAACTCAACTCAACCTTAATCACAAGTAAACTGCAATAAAAAGTTATATAAATATTTAATAATTTACCCGGGACCAACTTAACTGTCACCACAAACGATGAAAAAAATGTAAGGTTTATTGTAATCTACCATTGAAATTTGTATATAAAATGAGTAAAGAATGGTTAAAGATGAATACATTCCTCACTTCATACCAAAACCAATTCACATAATGAACCATTCACAGCAAAAGCCAATCACATTCACATATTACCATGAATCATAACAGGAAATGCCTCAGAATCTCCACCAAATAAACCAGCGGAACCGACTTCCAAAGTCAAAAACATCTAAACACCCATTTATAAGAAAAGCTAACAAGACCAGTTTACGTCTTCCAAAGTCAAAAACATCTAAGCACCCATTTATAAGAACAACTAACAAGACCAGTTTACCTTGTCCATAGTACGAAACAATAAAAATGAAAACAAAAAGAATTCAGTGACTCAAAAAGAGTTACAATATTGGTTCTTAAGACCCCACAAAGACTTAATTACCTCAGTACCTCCTATTTCCACCAGCCCCACCGGGACCACGGCCAAATGTCTGGGCTGAAACCACAGGCTGTAGTTCAGCTTCAACAATCCCAGGAATGTCAGACATGCCAAGGGCAGCAAGCATGTCAATGGTTTCCTTATCAACCTTAATTTCATCAATCTTAATAGCAGACTCATCAGGCACAAAGTCCATACGACGCTCACGCTCTTCTTCCTGCAGCTTTAATGAGATGCCCCGCACTGGACCCTTCTGGATCCTCTTCATCAGGTGAGTAGAGAATCCAGCAATCTTGTTCCGCAGCCGCTTTGAGGGGATAATGGCAACCTCCTCCAAGATCTTCTTGTTGGTGTGGAAGTCCAAGGTCATCCGAGAGTAGTACCTCTCAATCACCTGGCGCGAGGACTTCTTCACGGTCTTGGTACGTACACGACCCATTTCAGAGAATTAGCAGTTCCTGCAAGGAGATAGGAAATGATTGAAGGTACAATCAACTCTTTGAACCATTTAGGCAGAAAAAAACTAGGTGAAAAACAGAGAGAGGAAATTAGAACAGAACCATCCATGATGCTGATTCATAGGGTCATTACAAACAAATAGTTCAATCACACTACATAAAATGATTGGCAAAGAGTCTAGCGAAACTAAAACCAAAATTACTATCCAAAAATTATAAGAAACGAAATTACTTCTAGACAGTAGGCTGCCCAATACACAATCCACAATCCACAAGGAAAGCCAAAACCCCAATAACAGATCTTTACCCAACATTTTGGCTTGCCAGAGGAAATTTTTAATCTTCCTAAGGCTATAAGGGGCAGAAAATATAAGATACTAGAAATTTACAATCAATGAGAGCGTTGTAACTATTTTACTTCAATCATAATTCAGACTCTTTCATATCATCGATTCGTCACCCACACATGTTCTAAGCAATCAAACAGAACAACTCATTAGACACGATTCACTTCTTTCTTTTCACAGTTCACATTTTTACTAAACCAAGCAATTTAAAGTACAATATAAATCTCTGCTTCTTCGCCGGTTACATGTAGAAACGATAAGAAAAAAAAAATCAATGATCTTAGATCCATCACCAACCAAAATCAACTGAACCCTACAATTATGAGGCGTAATATAAAAAATACATTATCGAGCACTAATACTACACAAGACATAACATCTATAGAAGATAAACAAATCACTTTCTGCTCCGTTTGGCTACCGAAAAATCATGAGAGAAGACAAAAACAACCAAAACCCTTGAATGCACAATAAATCATTTTGCATTGTTTCCTCCTCAACCAATCAGGGGTGACACAACACTAAAACCAAAAGACACAACAGCTACCCCTGTTTGGTTGCTGAGAAAATGCAAGAGTGCGAAACCCCACATCATGGGATCTAAAACTGTTCAACGTTTTGCGATCTGCGTATGTCTAAAACAACCCTAATATCTCCTTCCAGGTGAGTACAACCTTCCAATTTTCCTTTTTTCTTTATGGCTAACCAACAAAAGACCGTAACCAAAAGCAAAAAATTAAGAACTCCACTTTCTCGAGAACCAAACGCAACGACAGAGGTGTAAACGTAAAGGAGAACTTACTGCACTCGAAGAAGCTGAGGAGACTCGGAGAGAGAGCACTGCGCGGCTGCGAAAGAGAGGTGGGAGTAATGAGGAAGCGAAGGCAAAGATATAAGCGAGGAGGGACTGAAAAAATTAGGGTTTACTGAGTTTATATTAAGTGTGGACGCGACCACATAGTCTCGCACAAGCAATGTCCAATCAGGTTCTAAGTTTTGTAAAATATGGGCTGGGCTGAGCTTTGCCAGAAACATTTAGGACTGGGCTTGGGTTTGGTGTCGCAAATGTCTTTTAAGCAGCCCAAAAAAAAAAAAAATCTTAATCTATTTTCAGGACTTTTTAATTTGACTTTTAATTTTTAGAATTAGAAGTATGATTTATAATTATTCGGATAATAATTAGTGAAATGAAAATAAAAAATTAACAAAACTTAGGGAATTAAAATTTTGTATCAAATTGTTTATTAGGACTTTAATTTTTGTAATTAGTTTCATGTATTTACCTGGTTTTCAAATATATATTTTTCTGTGTTTTGTTATTGGTTTTACAATGGAAGTGTTGCAATATGGCCATATCAGACTTATCAACACACTTCCAAGTGTCTTGAATACCATATTAGATTTGTTAAAAAAAAAAAATTAAAGACTTTTTTAAAAGAAAACAAATAGAAGAATATTTTGTTAGAGAATGATGTATTTGAAATTTTGAATAATGGATTAAAGCCAATAGAATTATTTTCAAAAATTAGAATCTCAAGGAGTAATTATTTAATATTAACTTAAAGTGATATTAACTCAATAATTTCCAAAAGAATAACGTTAGTATCAATATGTACATGTATGTGGTTTGATGTTATGAATTTTTTTTTTTTTTTTTTTAGGATAAACAATATCATTTCCTTTCATTAAAACTAGAGCTTAAAAACTCTAAACAAGAAGAACAAATTGCTCTAAAGTGACACTGTCAACAATACAACTAGAACTTTCTTCTATCCAGACCCACTCTAGCAAGCTAAAAAACGCATCTTTGCTAAACTATGAGCCGCTGAGTTAGCTTCTCTCTTGACATAATTAACCATCCAGCTCCGCCTCGTATATAAAACTCCCCAAACATCATCCGCAATCTGGCCATATAGACTCCAATTTGGGCTCATATCCCTTAAAGCTAGGACAACCTGCAAAGAGTCCCCCTCAAGGATAATGTCCGGCAGACCCAAGTCCCGGCTGAATTCCACCACCACCCATGCTCCCATAGCTTCCGCATTCACTGGGTTTGGAAAAGCATTACTTTCTTACTCTGAGCAGCATTTACCAGGCCTCTATGGTCCCTTACGACAATACCAATGTCCATATTGGTAAAAAGTTGGTAACAAGTTTTAGTTTCAACATTTCAAGTTAAGCATCTATTTTAAGGAAAGTTTATCTGGGTTTCTAGGAAAGTTGGTTTTGTATTTAAATGTTTTCAGTAAAACAATAGAATTATGAATGGTAGAAATTACTGACGTTGAACAAGATATACATTGTATAAGTTATGGATGAATACAAGTGGTTTTTAATATAGTGTTCTACTAGTTGTTCTTACAATTTTTAGTAGAACACTATATATATATATATATATATATATATATATATATATATATATATATACACACACTCACACACACAAAAGATTGCATGAAGATCTTGAATGAGAAGAAAATAGTGAAAGAGAAGAATTTACAAAGAAAGTCATACTTTAGAACAAAAGAAAGACATACTCAGTAAATAGAAATCTTTTATGCAAGAAGTAAAAAAGAAAATATTTTTCTTCAATTTTGTTGAAAATTATTATATATAAATGACATTTCCGTTGCGTTGATCCATATAAAAAGTAGTAGTAGCGTTGCAAAGATAGTGCAAAATATTGCATTTATCGGAAAGGGCATTATACTCAAATCTTGCTGGTAAATAGTTTTATTAGCGCCAATTCCCAACTTCATCACTAATAAAACTTATTAGCAACGATTGTAAATAATATTTTGAACACACTTTCTACTAATAAACAAGGAAAACCTATTAGACACTACACAAGTTTTTTTTTTCAAAGTAAATTTTTACCCAAGGGGAGGGGATCAGAAGAGAGATTCGAACTCTGAGGCGTGGTTTCCATTAAGATAAAAACTCCTAATTAGCTACCGAGTTTGAGCTGCTAGCTAATAGACTTACTCCTAAGTAATTTAACTTCCCTCCATATCAGTTGTAGAGGAAAAATTTCTCTTTTTTTATTTTTTATTTAAAAAAAAAAAAAAATCAAAAAGACAGGAGGGGGCAACCAAAGTGACTACTTTACCAGCTACAGGAGTTGACTATGATAACACTTACTTCCTGGGCATCGCTCAAGAGGAGCTCAAACTGTGAGAACATTGAAAACTCTAACAACACCCAAGCCAATAGACAAGCTAATAAGCCCAAGTGTTTCCCATTGCGAGATTCGACTTTGGGATCTAACCCCACTGATACAACCTGAATTTTACTAGACCACACCCTAAGTGGTGGAAAAACTTCTCACTTGAGTAGTAGTGACTATTTTTAGGGACAAAGTGGATTTCTTAGCTACATGACTCGTTTGGCAACGCTATTTGGGGTAGCTTTTTGCTTTTTAGGAAAAATGAAAACATTAACAACACCTTTAAACATAAGACGGTCACAAAATATTAAAAAAAAAAATCACCTTTATATCAAATCACCCAAAAAAAAAAAGTACCATTTAAAATTTTTTGCCAAAAGAAAGCGATGAAAAAACAAAGTTCGTTGATAAAAGCCACTAGTAGCAATGAAAAAACTTTAATTGCTAAAAGGGGTGCCAAGAGGGCTGAGTCAAGTAAATGTAACTGTTCAAGAAAAATGTTGATGGTGAACTAGATTCACAGTGCTAACATTTCATCCACTTAGAAATCAACACGAGCAAAAGAGTTTGATAATTCATTCGAGTAATGCTAGAAACCACACTTATATTCCACCATCATCCCACCTTGCCGATGTGACGGTGTTAATTAGCTCTTGTTAAAAAACATTCAGGAGTTAATTAGCATTGTCATGTTAAGAGAGTGAAATAGTGGTAGAATAAAAGTATGATTTTTAGTATTGCTCAATTGATTCCCATGATGAGGGGCAACTATCCAAATTGAATGCCAACCTCGTAATTAGATTGCTTGCTCTAACTATCAACTTATATATGAGTAAGGCTTGCGTCTCTGTTTTGTACACACAAAATGCAATTAGGGCATCACATCAATAATTGGAGACGTGTGAAACCCTCAAATTGCATTGTGTGCACACAAGCACAAGACACAAATCAAAGCCCATATCCAATTCTTTATATATTAATCTTGTTTTACGAACAACTTGTGACAAATTTTTCCTAACGTCTAGTTAGTTTATTTTATACACACAAAAACCAAAAAAAAAAAAAAGGAAGAAGAGAAAAGCTCTAGATTTCAGAATGAAAATTTGGTATACAGACTTTGGCAAGATTTTTCTAACATTTACTCAAGATAAAATACAGGATATTTTGTTAACAAAAGAGATTAGCACATCTAATCAAAACTAATAACAATAAAGAATGCCCCACACCAGATAAAATTGTTATAATTGCACAATGATCAAAGAGAAATGACTTGATTGTGAATATTAGAATATGGTGTCAAGTCATTTAAATTTTAAAATGATGTAACAAAATATATCTACATCCTATTCTTGTGGGTATTCCTACCCCTAGCAGCCACGGGCTCAAGCACACATGCATTTCATTGCAAAACCAAAATTTAGACAATTGGAGATTTCTTGATCTTTTATTGACAGGGTGATAAACCATCTTGACAAAGCAGGCTTAGGCATGCGCAGCTATAGATGTATAATGTGACACCCCATTAGTAGCAAGTAGTGGACAAGCTGTGTCTCAAGTATGGGGAAAAGAAAGGGATAAGAAACTGTTACAACCTCTATCATAGATGCCAGTGTGATAGAAGAAGATGTGATACAATAAATCTTTTCTCTTCATTAGAGTTATGGTTCCACTAACCATCAAATTAAATACAAAACAGAAAATATCTTTGATAGAAAAATTTCCTTACTTCTACAGATAACTCTCTCCATGTGAGGATCAATACTGCCCTCTGGTCCTCTTCCCTCCCCCAAGTTTAAATAACCTAAAACAAGAATGGAAAAGAAATAAGGATTAGATGAATTATATGCTTAAAATTTATATTTCAGATTTGCATGTTAGTTATGGACTTTTCTTTTGATAGGTAAATCCACACTCACCTATATGGCATTGAGTCTGTGACTCAACCTCCAAATTTATGGAGGGAGGAGATGCCATTTGATCCAAGGAACACTTAAACATGTTATTTATAGCCCTTACATACACAGTTAAGAGAATATGGAGAGTTAGAATCCATTTCTTCTGCAGTGAATTCATGCATACTGGATGAACAGAACTTCATGTTTTAAATTTTTTTTTTTTAAATGTTTCTTATCTATTCCTGAGTTTTTAGCCGACATCATCAAACACACTTTGGAGACTTAATGAAAATCACCATTCCACAACCGAAAGTTCATTGCCAAAACAAAGTTTCTGTGTAGCCTTACCAATATTGTGATTCATATTTCTACCTAAATGAGTTACTGACAATATATTGGAGTATTTGTTGCATAAACCAGCATGACCTATACAGAGTATAAACAGGATTGATTTAAATACAGTAATCAATATAAATAAAAACGATGAGAACTATAATTTGTCTCAACAAAATAGACAAAAACTATTTCCAATACTGTCCTATGCCTCCAACCTGCTTTATTGGCACTCACAAGCTCAAGGAAGAACACCATAGAGGTAACCTAATGCAATGATTCACCTTCATTATAAACTTTCATAAATAACTACATTCCCTTTTACTGATGACATAGGCCTGCTATAACAAGGGAGCTTGGCCTTGAAGAATAATTGCACTCTCTTATATACCCTTTTTATTTTTTTCTTTTAATGTTCAACCACAACAATTTAGTCGAAATTTAGGATTTCAATAGAATTTTAGTTTTCCATTGAATGCTGCTGGTAACTATGAAGCAAATAAGTAAGAGATATGTATAATTGACCATAGAGTCCGACAATCATGTGGGTCTTTAGAGAATAAAAAGGTGAGCACACCTGCCTTCTGCTGCTTGCTCCAGTGCTGGATGATGTGCCAAGTATTGCAACTAAAAAGGATTACCAGATAAATGTTGCAAGAACCGATTGCTCAAGCAAAGTATTGTTAGAACAGCTTTCTCCAAGGAAATCATTCGTTTGTCTCGATATCAAACAACCTCTCTTATCCTTGTCACAAAGAGAAAGAACTCTCACAATTGTTATGATGACAGAGACCTTTAAGCGCAGGGGCAGAGATAGAAATTTTTACCTAGGGTGCCAACTAAAAGAATAAAACTACTAGAGTTAGTACATATATAGAACACACATATTCAGTCCCATCTCAGGAATAGCATCTATGATACTAGAAGTCCCTCACCTATAGCAGAACATATAATTAGATTTAGCATTTACTGTAGTACTGAGGTTAAATAGATATAAAGAAACCTATAATGCAACAATAAAGTAAAGTGATGCCACAATATAATAAATTATAAACATAAGCAGTCACAACAATTATCACATGTAGTATCCCAACCTTAGATTAGCCTAGCCTAGTTAAATGGATCACGAGTGTAATATGACTAAATTATTTTTCTAAGAATACTTGCATGCAAATGAATTGCTACTTGACAATTATTGTATAATTAAGCTTATAAGTGCATAGTTTTCCTGAAAGCCTTATTACATGCATTTTTATTTTATTTTGACAAGGTGTTAGCATGATTTTATTTTTAAAATAAAGTTGAAAAATGAAATGAAAAGCTCCCAATACTGAAGCCGACCATATAAACGCATATTGTCCAAGTTTTGTCAAAAAATTTAAAATCACACTCCTAGCTTATTTTGGAATCTTAAAACCATAATCCTTGTGACAAAAGGAGAAAGCCCAAAACAATTTAAAGCCCTCTATCAGCCGTTCACCCCCATTGCCTCTCATTCTTCCAATTTTTTTTAAGTTTCAGGAGAATACAAAACCCCGTACCTCCCTATGACATAATCGGACCCTGTTTCTTGAAGAAAACTTTAATTCTTCAATCCTCTTCACCATACGGCCAAAGCAGAAACTAGGGAGCAAGTTTTCCTCAAATTTTTCATCTTCTAATTGTAAGTTTATCCCTTCTTTCAACTCTTTACTCACAATTCCTGTGAAATTCTAGTTTTGATAAAACAATGGTTTAGTTTTATAAGTTTATGTTAGTTTATGTTGAGATATATGAGGTGATTTCATGCATGAAAACATCATATGAACATGAAGATTTTACTGATTGGTCCATGATTCAAATCATACAAACATGCTTTACATTACACTACATGTTAGATATGCATAAATTAGGATTTGTTTTATGAAAATCATAACATATTGTCTGGAAACATAATCTAAGCTTGTGACTGCATTCAAAAGTTATTGGTTGCATGAAAATAAAATAAAAACCACACTTAGAGATTGGCCATAGTGGGGGCCAAACCCCATGTGGGTCTATTTTGATGTTTTTCAATCCATGAAAATAATTTTTAAAAACTGATTTTAGGAGTGGTTTTATGGTTCTGGACAGAAACTCCAGGGACCTAAAAATCAGTGCTAAAGTCCATAAAAGTTGAGTTTTGATCCATACAATCAAATTTATATCATCCTAGGTATTTTTCAGGGGCACATGACATTGAAATTTCATGAAAATGCATCATGTTACTGATTTGATTAAATTTCATAGAGTTCATTAGAATGTCTAGAAACTCATGTTTGATCCATTTGATTTAGGTTATGGGCCCCATAGGCGTTTACTGCTAAATGGGCCCAAATTAGTTAAGGTTTTAGTTAAGCTTGATTAAGATTTTTGGGATTTAAATTTTAGAAATCTAGTTAGAAGAAGGTCCTCATGGGCCAATCTTGGTATTTTCCCCTAATTAGAAAACCCAAAAATAAATTCAAGAGTTTCTGGAATTTTTAGAATTCTAAAATGGAAAAGTGTTTTCTAGAGAATAAAAGTTTAAAAGTCTAGAAAATTCTAAACAAAAAATTATTTTAGCAAAAAGAATATTCATTCAAATAAAATGAGATATTTTCAGAATTGTTTCCAAAAAAAAAATGGGGTTTGACCATAACAAAACCCCAAGTCCATTTCATTTAATGAAAAGTTTTATCAAGGGGGGAAAGCCAAGAAAGGTCTTCAGTTGGGGACTTCCAACTAGGGATTAAGATTTGCTACACTTAGACAGTTAGGGCTGACTTGTCGGGTCTTGCGACTCAGGTTCTTAGCAGTTGGTCAGCCTACGTCCAGCAGTGAGGTAAGTAGTAATCCTTACCCCTCTTAAGTTATGTTTTATAACTGCATTTACTTTTATGTTTTACTTATGTTTAATGCTTATGTTATCCCATGTTGTGTTATGTTTTATTCTATGAAAAGTTTCATTTGAAATAAATGAAATGATGTCACTTATGAAAAGGTGGTATGAAAGAAAGAAAGGTTTGTTCAAGGAAAGAAAACCCCTTTAGCGTGGCCCTCAGATTTTTAAGAAAAGAAAATTTAAGAAAGACAACAGTTAGGGGCATACTAAAGGCGGTTATTTTTATAAGAACATTTTGGCCTAAGAAAAGAGATAAGCACAGTACTGGAGCAAGGATGGCGCACAACCATCCAAGGGTGGTCGATCACCTAGTTGCCAAGTTGAGTGCACCGAGAGTTAAGCAGCTCACCTAGGGCTAGTCTAAGGCCACTGATTGCTGCTATGTTCAAAGGAACACAAAACCCTAGCATACATGGTGTAATAGTATGCAAAAACCACAGTTAAGAAAGGAAGTTTTTCTCATGTCAAGTTTACAAGAAAGTATCTTTGAAGAAGATTCTTTTCAAAATCAAAGGATGATTTAAGGAAAAGATTTTGAAGAGAAAATGTTTTTACTTGGCCGATTTTCAAATTGGTTGATGAGTATTACTTACTGAGTTTTTGCTCTTTAGTTTTGTTTTTATGTTTCAGGTGAGAACGATGTTCAGTAGGAGGCTGGATATGCAGAATATATTGATGGGGATAGAATAGTCATCATGACAAGTTTTCATTTCACCCATTTTGAATAAGTGCTTTGGAGGACATAAGAGAGAGTTTATGATTTCTGAACTCATGTGTTTTAAATTTTAGACCTTTACGTTTCTGCACTTGTTATTAATAAAGAGGTTTTTCAGACATTATTATTTATGACCTTTGCGCCTCCAAGGCTTCTTAGTTAATAAACCTAGCCCTCTCGGGTGGGGGGTGTTACATCACATGTATATTCATAAGGTGCCAAAGAATAGAAGGGAGGAAGTAGAGAAATACCCTTCTAAATAAAACCCATTCGGTTAGCACAAGAATTATCTAATAATGCATTTCTGAACTAACTTCCAAAAATAACAACTCATACTTCAATCATTTCCATAAAATGGACCTCTAATAGAGAGAGCTAAACCACCACAAACAAAAGCTACAGAGAGCATACTCTTTCTACCAAGTCAAGAGAGAAAAGCCCAAAACTTGAGAAATAGAGAATAAACATCTTGCACAAAGAAGAAAGACGCTAGATATGGACCAAAGCAACAGCAATGAAGCTTACATTGCTAACCTTCAAACAGCCATACTTTGGAAGAATAATGTCCACATTGTGGTTCAGATCTTGAACAGCACGAGATAGACTAGTGAAAACATCACCAAGGAAGTGAAAACATCACCAAGGCCTCCAGCCTACAATAGATAGTAGTCATGACAGATAAAAATAAAAATATACAAAGGATATGAAATTTTATCTTTAAGTTATGTGGACAACCTATTTTTTAATAATAAAATCACAGTTAATAAACACAAAAATCATCATCCATTAGAAACGAGAAGTGGCTGCATCAGAAAAAACTCACAATGCCTAAGCTTCCTCCCTCCCTCTATCATTTTGGATATTTCTTCCATTACGAAAGGAATGCTAGTGCGACTTTTTCTATTTTTTGCATTTCCATTAAAGTACTCAATTTTAATAACCATAAACTCTCCACCCTTATGTACTAATAAATTGAATGGTCTCTATGGTATATGTTTTGTCTTTGGTAGCCAGAAAATTGGGGGCAGCAAGTGTTTTCTATGATTTCTATGACTAGACTTTTTTCTTATAGAGAGAGAGAGAGAGAACCAAATTTGAATCGTTTACAGCCATAGTCTACGTAATTCTGGAGATCTTTAAGGTCACTGAAGCTACTCGGAAACTTGCAGTCATGCATGCTATTTAATTTGCAAGGTTATGGCTTACATGCTTAAAACGGCATTTTTAAGATGAAGGAAACCATGTACCAGTGTAGTGGACCAAATGTTCATCTGTGACATCCTGAAAATTGGGTTAACGGTCACTAAACTTGATCTTCAGAACCTTCGCTTCAAACACTTGGGGCCCATTCCAAGGCAACAGACGAAATGTGTAAACCCCCGACAGTCATACAGATCATAAGACATAAGATGGTGAGTTAATCAGCATTTCACCAAAAATCTCCACAAGAACAGTAGCCACTCTTAAAATGGTGAAAACGATTTGTGTCTCGAACAATGATCTCCCTCCCTGTAAATTTTGATGTAACCTTCATAAAAGAATGACAATCCCCACAGATTCTGAGATTCTTCATAATCCTGATAGGCACATTCTGAGGTAAGCACATCAGCCCAAAAGTAAGAGCAAGCTTCTCACTGTGGTGTCTCAAAAGTAGTTGTTTTCTCCTCTCTTCCACATAATGAAAGTCATGTTCAGTCTCAGCCTTGTAATCCAGCTTCTCCAACTTTTTAACCAAATCATCTAACTTTAAGTAAATCTCAGCAATTTTAGGATGATTTATCTCTCCAACCATAAATGAATGAACTTTGTCCTTGATTTCAATCCAACTCATACCCCTCTCCTTCTTCACCTCACTTTCCTTAAGAAGCTTCCTTGCTCTCGCAACTTCTTCCCACTTTCTGTTCGCTGCATAAATGTTTGAAAGCAAAATATGATTTCCTGCATTATTAGGTTCCATCTCAAACAAATGCTTAGCTGCAACCTCAGCCAATTCAAGATTTCCATGGACTCTACAAGAAGCCAAGAGCGAACCCCACATTGAAGCAGTCGCATCAAATGGCATCTTCTCTATCAAGTCATATGCTTCACAAATCAGCCCTGCCCTACCAAAAATATCAACCATGCATGAATAGTGAAAGACATTGGGTGACACTCTGTGCTCCCTTATCATAAGATGGAAATATTTCCGTCCTTTTTCAACCAAACCCATATGACTACACGCAGATAAGATGGCAACATATGTTACTTCATTTGGATACATACCCATCTGCTGCATTTTCTCAAATAAAACCATTGCCTCTAGGGAGTGAGCATGCCTAGCAAACCCAGAAATCATTGCATTCCATAAAACAATGCTCCCCTCTTCCACACCTTGAAACACAACGTTAGCTTCTCGAATGCAGCCACATTTGGCATACATGTCTATTAAAGACGAAACAATATACATATTTGAACCAAATCCAGTTTTACATAACAAAGCATGCAGCTGCTTCCCTTCAATCAGAGCTGCCAGGCCCGCACAAGCACAAATAGCAGAAGAAATCATAAACTGGTTTTGCTCCAGCCCCATCATTTGAGTTCGGCAAAACAGCACCAAAGCCTCTTCATGAAGGCCATTTTGCACATACCCCGCCACCATTGAACTCCAAGTAACGGCACTCCTCTCTGGCATGCACTCAAACACCCAGCTTGCATCCTTTATCAAACTGCACTTGGCGTAAACATCAAGCAATGCGGTTCCCACAAACACATTAGACTCCATCGCAGCTTTAATAGCAAAAGCATGTAACTGTTTACACTCACACACAGCACATTTTGCAGCACAAGCACAAAGAACACTCGAAACTGTGAATTCACTACATTGGGTTCCTTCTCTTTGCATCTCAACAAAAAGACCAAGAGCTTCCTGCTCCTCACCATTTTGAGAAAGCGACCCAATCATCGTATTCCACGAAACCAAGCTTCGTTCCGGCATTTCATCAAACACTTTACGAGCACAATCAACGAAACCGCATTTTGAATACATATTAATTAGCATGTTTGACGTTAAAGTGTCTGCTTGCCACCCAGCACGAATAACCTGTGCATGGCAAGCCTTCCCTTCCATTTTTGCTCTCGTTCTTGCACATAACTGCACGAGTCCATGCAAATTTGAGACATGGGTAGTAGCAGTTGTACCTACATAAACGAGGTCTTCCAGTTCTGGGTTTGAGCTCTGAGATCTGGCATTGGCAAAGACTGAAAAGTATCTACGGTGTAGTCTCCAATATCTCCTCAGGTTTTTGCATTTCATTCTCCACAACACATTAAAAATAAAACCAAAAATATATATATATATCAAGTCACCACTGCAACGCATAGTTATTATTTTACAGATTGCACTAATCCGGACCATTAAGCACATTGATCTCACGTGGAAGCATATATATGTTTGCACATGATGCTTATATGTGCAAATAAAATTTCCCAGTAATTTTGAGATGCCCAAAAATAAGAATTTTTATTTTTTTTATTTTTTTATTTTTTTATCAGTACTGCTATATGCCACACTACTATTTCACTAACCTTTTTTATTCTAAGGTTTAGGGATTTTGAAGTTTAGTTTTAGAGACTTCTTAGGCACGAATTTTAAGTCTATAATTCGGTGTGCTAAGAGTGAAAATGTTAAAAAAAAAAAAAAAAAACCACGCAAACTCTTCATTAACAATTGAAGACTATTAGAGTTCCAGTAAAGGAGATCAAGTAAAAAAAAATTCAAAACGGTCTGGAGGGTTTATGCGATAGAAGTTAAGTGGGTCTTATGCAAGAGAAAGTCAATTCAAAAGTTTTATAAGTATAAACTTCTTATGATTTTCTTTCTTTTATAATAGATTGATTTCTAGGTTGGCTACTTCAAAATGGTTTTTATCTTTAAAGTACTCAAAGAGTTTCTACTTCGTCACCAAATTACTTATATTTATTATTCTACTGCTTTTATTATATTTGATAAATCTATGTGCGTATTATTTGATAAACATCTTAACCCCCTTCTAAGTATTGTTTGTAGTCTAGTTTTATATTTTCAAATGGTATAAGAGTCAAAGTCATGGATTCGAGTCTCAGGTGCATCACGTTGAGGGAGAAATTATTGAGGTGCAATAGTACCATTTTGCTCACGTGGGTGGTTCTTAAAACATATCTTATAGGGTTTTTTAATGTCATAAAAAGCTTTGGCTTCCTAACACCAATTGATTTTCAAAAGCACAATCCTATAAAACAGATGCAGTAATGCACAAGGGATTGAGCACATCTTTCCCCTCTACTGAGCCTGCTTCTGAAGTAACTAAGTCGCTTGAATTGCCTGAGTAAATGACTAAATAGGATGTGCTGCTAGTGAAGCCGGGTAAAGGAAACTAGAGGGGGTGGGCAACGATGCCATTGGTTGTGCCAGTGCTTATAGAAAAATTTTCCGGTTAAAGCGTTTTTAAGGGTCTAAAAAGTCTAAAAGTAGTCAAAACACACTTTTGACAACAAAGTATTTTTTGATTTGAAAGCTTTATTTCTCAAACGCAATTCCAAACATGTTATAAGGGCCTGTTTGGATGTGCGTTTGAGAGGCTTAAAAGTGCGTTGTCAATTTGAAGAAAAAAATTTGTTTGGTAAAAATGAATTAAAAGCGCTTTTAAAGGTTCAAAAAGTCTAAAAATGGCCAAAACGTATTTTTTTGGCAAAAGCTTAAAGATTAAGTTTTTGCCAAAAAAACGATTTTTGACTCAAAAGCTATATTTCTCAAACACTATCCCAAATATGATCTATGGCTAATTATTGGGTGAAAATAGGCTTTATAATAGATTCTAAGAAAGCTTCAAATTGACAAGTCTTTTTAAGATGATAACACATATGTGCTAACTGTTTTCCTTGAGTCATTATATACATAAACACTTTTTAAATTAATTCCACACTCTCACTTTCACACTTTATGATGCGATTTTTAAAATTACCATTAGCGCATCCACATGAATTAATTTTCCATTTTTCCCTTTTTAACTTTCGCCCTCAGTAAATTAACACCATTATGTATATATCATATTTCGTTTACCTGAAGCCCATGATAATGATGAGATGGGTTGGAGTAAATATGGGTCATTGATTGTAAGGCCCAAAAAAAAAAGGAACAAATGGGTAGTTTAGGGATAGAGATCCAATGTCATCTGACTCATATTAGTTGGGTCACATCAAGATAGCAGATTGATATGATCCAACAAAATGCAAAAAGGAAAAACAGAGGATGTGGATCTTGTCGACTGATTTGACATGGCCCTTATCAGAAAAAAAAAAAAAAACTTTCTGAGGTCTAAATTGGTCAATACCTTAATGGTAGGGCTTTCGAAGAATATGAACATCTCAAATTTTTCTGTGGGTCAATTTTCAGATAGCCCTAATTTTGAATGTTATCCCTCCTTGCTCTAAGAGCTGAAAACCACATAATGTGGAGGCAATTGATTAAAAAAATAAAAAAATCTAATTGGGATATAGATTTTTTTGGCATTTGATGAAGATATTTATTTCGAATTCAGTTTGATTCTACATCCCGTTAGAACTAGATTTGTTGAAATTAGAACCCATGTTCCTTATGTTGTTATATGACATATATTCTAATCTTGACAAATCTAATTTCAATTAGAACCGGACCCAATTCAAACCCTTATCTTATGAGTTTGTGAATTGCGTAATTTTAGGTTGGTGTGGCATTATCTATCATCTTGTTAGTGTGACAGTGTAGATCTTTGACACAACATGGAAATTTCGAACCAATTGTAGGTGAGATGTTAGCTTCATACCATGCCGCAAGGTTTAGTGCAAAAAACAACGTGCAGACCACCATCTTGGAAGGGGATGCCCTACAGGTGGTGAACGCCGTGAATTCAATGGACCAAAAATGGAGTCGGTTTGGACATCTTGCGGCAGATACGTAGAGTATTCTTCGTGCTTGGTCGGAATGGAAATGCTCCCATGTCCATAGAGAAGCCGACCAAGTTGCTCATAGATTGGCTCGTTTGGCTGTTCAAAATGTCATGGATATTTCTTGGATGGGTAAAATTTCAAATTGCATCCGTGATGTAATTTTGATTGAGCAATTTACTTCATCTTTGATTCATTAATACAAGTTACAACTTTTTTTTTTATATAAAAATAAAAATAAATAAATAAATAAAAGTGTCAATCAACCTTTGTTTTTAAAGACTGATTGATACTGTCACATCAACAGAGTAAAATAACAATGTGATAAAAGTGTAGTTAAAGACAAAAACACGAAACGGGTTAGCTAGTTTTTGCATTTTCTTAAAAACATTAACCCCATGAGTTTGTTGAACCATACGAAATGCTTGCCATTATTGCTGACCATGAACAAATGGATGATCCAAATAATTGATACCTAGTGAATTTCCATGGGCAAAATCAATATATGAGATTGGCATAGAATGTCAGGCAGACATGACCAATCAATATGGGGAAGGCAGAGAAAGGACAGAAATGGAGACAAAAGATTGGCTGCTCATAAAACTACAATTTTAGGGTGGCCCTCATATTGTCTTCTTTTGAGTACAAATTTCATTGTGTATAGTGAACCAAATGTCTCTCAATGGCCACAAATCAAAGGTATGAGATGGACATTGACAGGGAAAATTGAAATGAGAAGGAGACATAGAAGGGACAGAAATTGGGGCAAAAAGAAATTGCAAATTTATTCACAAAAAAATTTGAGTGTGGGGACCTCACACTTCTCCTTTACAATAGGGTACAAAAATTTGAGTTGGATTGCATTCTTTTAAAAAGTTCATTTCCATTAGATCAAGCATATCTTTAACCAAACTGAAAGGTGGAATAAAGAGCCAAATATGAGATACCCAACCCAGCCTCCATAACATGATATCCTCCTCATCTCATCCCCCTTTTTGTATCTTCCTTTTATGGGGATGTAGTTTTCACAGCCATTATCAAGAGGTCAACTCAGATGGGGATGATGGCAAGTTGTGGTGTAAAAAGTATCAACTGACTTTTGTGGTTGGTTTGATGATAAGACCACTTGCTTTGGTCCTACTTGGAATTGACAAACTTTGTTTTCACTTGCCATCCTACCTCTAAAAAGCAACTCTATACAAATAGGAAAAGGGCATAAAAAAAAATAACATAAAAGAGAAAAGAAAACGAAAAAAATATCACTTGGGACTTGGTAGGCCAACTAATCTAAGCATTACCCCAATTCACTTAAAAAAAATGTTAGAAATTATATTTTTATTTTACAATTATATAACAATATTACTAATATGTTAGCCTCAATTAGCCATTGAATTTTTTTAAAAAAAATATTAACAAGGAAAGTTGTTTGCAATCAGGGACGGGACGGGACGGAGGGAGGGGGGATTGGTATTAGCCAGGGTCCCCCTCCAATTCCTAATAACAACAAAATTTTAAGGTAAAAATATAGCCAATCGGCCTCTAGCAGCAAACATTTTTGACTCCTGGCCCTACCCATAATAGTTTCTGGCTCCATCCATGTTTGCAATTGTTAGATCAATATTGTAGGTTAATTGTAAGATAAAAATATAATTTCTAGTTAAAAAAAAAAAACTCTTTACCGTACACTAGACCCAACATTGGTCTTGACCTATATAATCTAACACAATTGATGCCTGAGTACTTCTATGGATGTTAAACTTTTACTATAAGTTTCATATAAACTATAAAAGCATCTCTAGGAATGATGGCTATTTTAACACTCAAAATACATATTTTTTCGATTTTAGCTATTAATTTTTCAATACAAACCTCAAATATAGTTATCATCAACATTTTAGAGCATTTATTGAAGATGCTTTTAGTTCGCTTCACTTACCACGTCAGCTATTAAATAATTTAATTTTATTGTGACTGCCGTATTAATGACATATAAATTGTCACGTCTATTTGTAAGAAATTATATTGAATGGTCAATTAATATTTTAAAAATAAGAGTGGTTGCCATCAATGTGCTGAAGTTCTTTTTTCTTTTTCTTTTTTTTCTTTTTAAAAGTGAACATGTTCTCACCAATGGGATTATTTTATACTGTCCAAAAGCTGTTTAGGTAAAGGATATTCAAAGGTGGTACTATTCCACTTTTAATAGCATTAAAAAGAATCCTTCTACATCATAGAATGATTGCAGCAAGCCCTCTCCAGTTGAAGACAATATATAAAATGCAATTTTTTTTTTTAAAAAAAAAATTTTAGTGCTCAAACAATAATATATATATATATATATATATATATATATATATATATTCTTTATCTATGGAATCCAAGTAAAGGTGGGAATTGATCTTTTACAAACTGATGAGAACATAATCAGCATCTTCTACAGTATTTTGAAATAGTTCATGAAAATGCAGGGAAAATATTTGTACTCACAGATTCAAAGGGAGAAGAAAGAAATGTGAGTAAATCATGGCATGGACTAGGCATTGGTTACTACTGTGCCCTTGCATTGTTTTTTCAAAAAAGTTGGAAAGTTCATCAATCTTTTCATGAAGCATTTTCTTTGGCTATTAGTAGCCAACTGCTGTAAAGATGGTTGTCTCTGTTCTAAAGTAGTAGCTTGGTCTATACTACAGTGGGCCAATAATAATAATAATAGAGACATACTTCTTCACATTCTGACGTTCTTCTTGTATATATTTTTGTTGGAGTATGTCAACTCAATAGAGATGTACGCGATGATAATAATAAAATTATAAATTTTTTTTTTAAAAAAAAAAAATTGATAATATATTAAATCACCACTTATTCTAATAATTTAAATTAATAGAAAAAAATATGAGTTTAATTATTTAGTTAATTTTTTGATTTCTTTTGAATATGACAATAAGACACATTTTCAATCATATTATCATTTACATGTAAAATAAAAAAAAATTTTAAAAAAATCAAGAAAAGGAAAATTTTAGAAAACCCGATAAACCTTCACTTATTTTGACTCTACTACCTAAAGTTTAAAAATTTTCAATTAAAGGTATCAAACTTTCAATTTCTTTCGATTACTCTATCCCGTAATTTTTTAAAATGTCCAAAATACCCCCTTTTTATTAAAAAAAAAAAAAAAGAAAGATGTTTCAAAATATTGCAAATATGTTTTTTTTTTATAAATAAATAAGTAAAATAAACGCTTGAATCTTTAAAAATTTTAATTTTATATATAAAAAAAAAAACATGGGTATTTTGAAAATTTGGACAAGATTTAACCGAGAATTTTAACGGAATTGGGTAATTGAAAAAATTGAAAATTTGATACCCTTAATTGAGAGTTTTTAATCTTCTTAAGTACTTTCAAAACGATTGGAGATCAAAAAGATTTTGTGAAGTTTATCCTTAAAAAAAAAAAAATTAAATTAAATTAAATTAAAAAAAGAGAGCAATGTTTTGCTAAAGCACGTGAAGCCTAAAGAGATTAAAAAAGAAAAAGAAAAAAATGATTTGGTTTGTTACTTTATGAAAGAATCCATTGAGCAAATTGGAGCCCTAAGGAATTTTTTTATATTTTCCGAATAACTCCTAAAACAATGTTCTCACTTGAAACAAATGGAAACATAAAATAAGGAAAGCACGAAGCATTATTTTGTCGTTGAATGGGCGTGTGTGTTTTTTTGTTGTGCAGTCGTCTCCATGTTGCCTTTTGCCCTTTTTGACATAGAATCCAACTAGTGGAACAACCAATTGCAACTCCACTTGTGGAGAATCTACACCCTTCATTTTTATTTTTTTATTTTTTTTTCACAAAGATGCTTTTGAAGCATCAATTTTTATTTTTTTCCTTCCCAATTCACAAAATTGAAAAATAAAAATGGACATTTCAAAATCAGTCGTGCATTTTTTTTTTCTTGATAATGTTTATAACTTTTAAGATATGAGTTGATGTGTCATTGGCATGACAATTTATCGTGACGTGTGTATGATGTAAGTTAGATAATTAGACGGTTTGGACACGTCTTCTTTTTATTGCAATTGATGTAGCCTAATGGCCTTTTGTCACTCAATATCATTTAAAAATTTAATAGAATGAGAACAGAGGGTTATTTGATAATGATGTGAAGTTTAGGTAGTGATTTGATAGCTTGTTTAGGGATGAGTTGGCGAAAATATCCCTGATGCTTAAGTCAATAAAAAACCTCATAAAAACTTTACTTTTCTGATAAGAAGAAGTTTTAGGGAATTAGTGTGTGCTTCAGTTGAATGAGTTCACCTTTAATTTTGAACAACGTTTCCTATGATTGAAGATTATCCCTTTCTCGTGTGATCATGCCATGTGTCGCCTTTCGATTAGGTTGCGTATGGTTCATTCATGTGGGTAGGTCACCAATTCTCACAATAAGTGTTGTCGTTAACCTCTACTCTGTCGTGGGTCAAGTGATATTAAACGCTAACTGCTCTCGTGACAGAGAAGAGTAGTTCTGGTCATGCCTTCTCCGTGGTGAGTTATCAAAAAAAAACATGCTAACATCTCAAGGTTTGGAGCCTTTTTAGGTGGTGGGAGAGATTGGGTATTCCTCAGCCTATTGTGATCCACTGTCAAAATGACGTTGATGGGCCAATTCAGGTCTGAGCTAGTCAAAACTCGAAAGGGGCTGCTTGACCCATTCTTGAAGGATAAAATCCAAGTGTATCAACATAGAGAGATGCTATTTTATATTCTTTCATTTTCTGCTTATGTGACGTATTCAGTCCACCTTTATTTTATTTTTTTAACTTTTTAATTAATAATTAATTGAACATATCACATCAGCACATAATGATAAAAATTAAAAATACTAAATAATATATTTTATCATCATCATCATTATCATCATCATCAATATATTTCTCGGGATCTATCGAAACGAATAAACCCTAAACTTTTCAAGGACAACAATTTAGACACCTTTTGCCGAAAGACATATATGCAACCAAAAATTGAAAAACCAAGTCAAGATTCCCCCAACATAGGAAAATTTTACAACCCAGAAGAGATGGGGAATTTTCCTTTTATGCCAAAATTCGACCATAGAACATGACTTCACTAGTATCCCATGGAGTACAAGTGTTGTAGAAAAAGGAGATGTGACTACTCCTACTTACTAAGTTACTATTACAACAGAGGACCTCCCCACCCACCCCACCCACCCATTCAACAAAATATGAATAGGACGAGATATTGGTTGAGACCTTACAAAATTAAAAGGGCCAAAATGCCCAATTGACCATGAAGTAGACAAAAAGGATTGAATTTCCAAAACATGGAACCAACATCATGGCCCATGGTTTTTTGTCTCTATATTTGTCTTGTCAAGAAAGGGGATATCACTATCTTTGAACTAGAAAAAATTGATACTACAACATGGTGGCGTTGGTTTTTTGTGTGTTCTTCCTGATTTTTTGTTCTTTTTTTATATGTGGATCTTCAATTATTAAACTATAGCCTTATCTTGCACAAATTGCTCCTTTGGTACTTTGTATATGCTACTTTTCTTTATTGTTATGCCGACTACCTCAGCAAAAGAGAAAGGTTTGTACGACGAGAAATGTTATGGGTATCAAGTTTTTTTTATCAAAAGATAGATATCAAAATGATGTGACGCTTATTTACTGGTACTCGTAACAATTCTTTTGATTAATTGTTTTCATCATCTTCAATGAATAAGTTCTATATCATTTTGGTACCTATTTATTGGTAAAATGTTTAGTACTCTTAACGTTTCTCTTATATCAACAATTGTGAGATCGTTATCATGGGAAATGAAAAATTAAGATTATAGCACTTGATTTCTATTTATATTTTTAAAATGCATGTGAGAATCACTTTCACTAAAAATATATATCAATTTAATAAATTGGGTTTGATAAAAATAAAAAATAAAAAATAAAAATAAATAAATAAATAAATAATTAATTAATTAATTTAATTTGAGAGAAAGATTTAGGAAAAAAAAAATCAGTAGGTAAGAACCTGGCCTATTAGCAATTATTGATGAATAAAATTGGTGGGATTTTTCTCACATGGTTCAAAGATATTCCCCAAATATGCCTGTAGATTTTTGCAAGCAACATGAGATATTTCAATAATCATGAATCTTCCCCTTTCATAAGAATTCCAATACTTCAGAATCTGAGGACCATTTTGAATAGGACTGGTATGACATTGAACATTTGATTTGGACGAAGGCTCCGTTTGATAATGCGATTTAGAAAGGATTTTTTTTTTTTTTTTTTTTGGTTATTTGAAAAAGTATGATGTGATATAAAGATAAAAATATTTTTATGTTTTTTCAGGTGTTTTGTGTTTATATTCTTTGTTAATATTTAGGGAAAATTTCAAGAGTTTTCCAAATTTTTACTCGTTTTGATACTATCCTAAAGTTTAAAAATTTTTAATTAAAGGTATCAAACTTTTAATTTCTTTCGATTACTGTCTTCCATTATTATTTTTTATTAATTTTTGTCAAAATACCCTTTTTTTTTATAAAGAAATTGCAAAGATGTTGCAAAAATATTGCAAAGAATTTTTTTTATAAAAAAATAAATGCATGAATCTTTACAATTTTTATTTTATTTTTTTATAATAAAAAAAATTGGTATTTTGAAATTTTTGACAAGATCACAAGATTTAACAAAAAAATTCTAACAAAAATTTTTAAAGAAATTGAAAGTTCGGCGTACTTAAGTGAGAGTTTTTAAACTTGAAAACTACTTTCAAAACAAAAGTTCAAATAAAGAAAGCCCCATTAGGGTCATAACCCTTTGGAGAGGTCCAATGAGCAAGTCTTCCTATTTGGGGAATACATTACTATGTTGAGGGGAGAGCTAACACTGCTTTTTTTTTTCTTTTTTTAAATTCTTTTTTTTTTTCCCCACTATCTAAAAGCCAAACAAAAAAACCAAAATTACAATGTTTTAAAAATGTTGGGTTCATGTCATGAATGCTGTCCACTAAGTGTAGGAAAGGGATCGAGGAAAAGATGTTGCACACAAATTGCTACTTTTCAATCAAAGCATGTTGATATCATTATCCACAATTATCTTGAATTCCCCGATTACATTATTAATCAATATATCCCCAATTCATTTTATACAATCAATTTTTCTTTTCCTCAATGACATCATGTCCTCTTTATTTTGCATGCATCACTTTCCTCATACTCAATTCATCCTCCTCATTATTTTTTAAATTATTATTTATCTCAAAAGTTTAAACGGATAAGAAATAATAAATCTGATCATTTTAATTAATATTCTAACATTTCTTCTCACGTGTTTCACCTCAATAAATAAGACCTAACATGTGAAATATTTAATTAAAATGAAATGTAAATAACAAAGACAAGATTAGAGAGGTTTGATATAATATTATATTAATACGTCATTTATCACAATAGGAGAGGATAAATTTAGTCATTTTAATTAATATTCTAACATTATTCTTAAACTTACAACTTTGTAACACATGTCATGTCAGCAAGTGATTTTGACTTGCGTCAAGTCAACCACTAAAAAATATTTAACATTTCAAGTGCATGCCGACACATGCCAGCATAAACATTTCACAAACTGGTTCATAAAAAACTCTCACAAATCCGTCTCAAAAAACAACATATGTCCTTTAGGCTATTAAAAAATTATGTAAAAAACACGTGCTATTAAAAATTATATGTGCTTCTCGCATACTAAAGATAAATGTCCCTTTTATATATATAGTATCACTCTTGATCATAGAGATCAACCAAAAAAATAATCAGAATTTTTTTAAATCACCACAAGAGACAAATAGCCACATAACATTGAGCTTTTGGCTTTCTGTTTTATATCATTTTCTTACATTAACTTTCAAGGTCAAACATCCAACTCTTTTAAAGTTGGTGGATTAGATGACCTAAATTTACAAAGAGTAAAGTAAGCCTACTTCCGACTATACAATTTCCCATTTGTGCAAAATTGCAGGCAAGCTATTATACTCTATTCTATTCTTCTCTTTTCCTATAAGCACCATTTTCAAGTACCCATCAACCCACAAAAAGTTGAGTCCTGAGAAGAAAGAAAGCAAAGCAATTTTTACACTTTAAGGTAAAGGTCTTCACTTTCTCTTGATTCCATACGAATTCCACCATTTTTTTGACCAAGAAACCCATCTTCTTCAGCATCAAAGCTAGCATGAACACTGTAAAACACATATACAATCACCACAATAGCTGAAAACAATCCGAACCGCACATACGATGGCCCATCCAGAGACCCCAGCAAAAATACGTTCAAGAAGATTGATAGGGAAGGTATCCATGGCATCCATGGGACACCCCAGAACTCTGGCTTCCTAGCTTGAGGGACCATCCAGTGAAAAATCTGTAATATTGCAAGTGCAACTACACCACAGGCACCTAGCATGAAGGCCTTGGGCTTGCCGTGTGGTACAAAATGCCAAACAAGGGTGAATATGATGGAGGTGAGAGTTAATGAGCATAAGAATGACAAGGTCGGGCGCGGATTTGTCGTCCCCAGCACAACGTAGCGTCTATAGATCACGGCATTCGCCACCATGTAGAAGACGAATAGGGTGCCGATCGATATAAGGTTGAGAAGGACATTTAGGTCTGTGAAGAGGGCAATCGCTGCCGTGAAGATTCCTGAAAAGAAAATCATATACATGTGAGAAACTATGATCATCTAGCACAGATTCTGAAGTTTAAGACGCAAATTGTGAAGTCGAACATTAACAGTTAATCTCAAATTTTAAGTAACATAGTTCAAGTGTTGTCTAATTCCATAATTGAGGAAGAGTGTTAAAATATTAACATTTTATAATTTAGCACACGTGAAATAGCAACTAGGATGGTGAAAAGTGAGAAGGCCCCACTAGGAATAAATGCCCTAGATGATACTTGAAAGATTGCCTTTCGACCAATAATGTCTGTTTTTTGTTACTTCTGCCATTATTTTAAAGGACTCTCACTGGGGACCTTGTGAGCACCATTAGTTTCAGTCAATGGGGGATTTTTTTCTAGTAGAACAAAGCATGGTTGGACCAATATACACCATTCATCGAGGATTCTAAAGCCACATATGATCGGAGTGAAATAGACTACTCCTAAAATAAGCAGCCCCATGCCCTTGATCCGTGAACAATCTTACAACTTTTCTTTCACATGCCTAACCTCTTTGTACCAACCCACCCATGCATCTTTGCAAGAATTTAAATCCTAACGCCACTTTCTAGTGCTTATCTATATTGTCCCTATTGCCTAACATAGTATGACTTTTTAATTCAGTTGGACCCCAAAAGTACCTAGAGCAAACTAAAACAATGTATCATTAAGTATCAAGTATCAAAAGGCGGAAACAAATACATTTTAATCACTCACAAACTCTCAATAACGCATCTATTGTCCGCTGAGACGAAACCAGGGGCCAGAAGAGCCCATGCCACCCAGTTTTAAAATTATCTTACCCAACTCTTGTCTATCTTTTTTGCAAACCCACCTTTGAATCCGTGAAACCTACATGTGGTCCCACAGATTTAATAGTGAATTTGCCTATCTCTTATAGGGAGATAGATAAAAGATGGAAATCAAACATTTCTTAATATACATACTTGTTCATGCTTTGACCCACCAGTGAAAAGTTTGATCGACTCATTTCCAAACCAACAAACAAGAGGTACATACTAAAATAGTAACCAAAAAACTCAATCCCTCGTGCCCTTGGAAAAGTGTTACTCTTCAAACTTATGTATTACACTCAATTCTCATTGGTTGATGACATATGTTTTCGGTGACTAATTTTTTAATACAATTAGCCATTTAAAACACGTTACGTCGATCGATACAAAATGAATGTGATAAATACGTATGAAAAGTACTTGCCCTCCTAACCAAAACGGTTCATAACTGGGTCCCCCCATCCCACCCATTCCCAACGACCCAAACTTCAAGAATAAGCACGAAACAACCAACCAACAACAGTCCGGATTGTTTGCTCCCAAGCTCCTCCACCTGTGCACACAGCACGCACCACAAGGCTCCAACACCAACACCCTCACACACGTGAGCCGCATTGAGCCCAACAATCAAAGAGAATCTTGTTCCTAAGGATAGTCTCACAAATACTTCGAATTTAAAGTTGGGACTGCTATTTATTCTGTTGAATTTATATATTATTTTGAGAGTCTAATAATAAAAAATATTATCCGATAAAGTAAATGAAATTTTCTTCCTTTCGAATTCAACGGGAATATCTGTATTCTTCATAAATCAGTCAAAAATTCAAATATTAATATAAAATATGAACAGAAACGCTAATTATCATGTGGAAGGATGCTAGAATACATTCCCCTCACCACTTTCCTCTTTCAACATTTTAATTTTTTTTTTAAAAAAAAAAACACAAGAGAGAGGAGATGGTGAGGAGATGGCGAAGAGACTTATCATGTGAGGGAGTCCATGTAGTTCTACTTCTTTAGATTTTAGTTTAAAAAAATATAATAATAAGCTAAGGGGGTCACGTAATTAACGTGGTCCATTTTATGATTTGTCGACAACGTTAAGAGTAACGTACCAAGAAAAGTGGAGGCGTTGACAGGCGTAGATGTCTTGGGGTGGACCCTAGCGAACCAGGCGGGGACCACGCTGGACCGTCCGATCACACACATGTACCGAGCCTGGCCCAGCATCGCCACCAACAACGACGTCAGGATCCCGAAGCTGGCTCCCGCGCCGATCACGTTCGATACCCATCCCAACCCGTTCTTATTCCCCCTGAACGCCGCCGAAAACGGCGCATCCGCGTCGATCTGCGTTGTCACCCACACAGATGATCAGCAGTAAATTCAACCAAACGACAAGGACATTCCTGTCTTTTCACAACTCACTCCACCGAATTGAATCACATTATTCACCATCACACTATCACACTTTTGAGTATTGACAGTCACAAAAAAAACCCAAACCAATTTTTTTTTTTTTAATAATAATTAGTAGCATTAATTAAAATTATAAATATTTAATAATTACGCATTTATTCAATACCATGTCGTATGGGAGGAGCATGGACATTGAAGCCGCCATGAGGCAGTAGAGAAAGGTGACAATGATAACGGAGCCCGAGACGCCGATAGGAATGTCCTTGACGGGGTCACGGACTTCCTCGGCCATGGTGGAAACGGCGTCGTATCCGATGTAGCTGATGTAAACCATGGCCGCCCCATTGAACACGCCGGAAGCCCCGTAGGGGAAGAACCCGGATTTGTGATGTTTCGGGTCAGCCGGCTCGATGAAATTACTCCACTCCCCTTGCCAAAACCCCACCACTATAATAAACGATATGAACAGAATGTGTAGCACTGTCAACACCATGTTCACCACTGAGCTTTCTCTCGTGCTGCACAAATAAAGAAGAAAAAGAAAAGAAAATTTGAGTGATTTTAGTTCACATTTTCCATTTCTATAAGTTTAGGCTTTTGATTGATTGATAATTTTATGAGAATGTGGTGGTGGGTGTTGGTCGACCTGTAGCAGATTACGAGGGTGATTATCAGAACGACGACGACGGCGACGATGTCGATTTGGTTGAACCCAACAGGGATTGAATGGACGGTGAGACGCCATTTGGCGGTCGAGATTCCGAAGGCTGTACCCAGATAGGCGGTGAAACTTCTCGCCACGGCGGCGTTCGACATCACATAGTCCATCACGAGGTTCGTGCCGGTCAGGAACGCCGCAAACTCACCGAACGTGACGCGGATATAGCTGAAGGCGCCGCCGGCGACTGGCAGGTCGACGGCGAACTCGGTGTAGCAGAAGGCGGAGAGAAGGGCACAGAGGCCGGCAATGGCGTAGGAAATAACGACGGCGGGGCCAGCGACCTGGCTGGAAGCTCGGCCGGTGGTGACGAATACTCCGGCGCCGACCATGCCGCCGATGCCGAGCCCGACGAGGTCGTACCAGCGCAGCGTTCTCCGCATGTCGGGTCCGGACCGGGCCTTGACCCGGCTCACTTCCTCGAAGGTCGTGGACACCGAGCCTGCTCGGCGGGCCAGGCGGGCCGGAGTCTGAGCCAGGGCTCGGAGGTAAGTTCGGGCGCTCGAGAAGGACGAGCGGTGGCTCTCCATTTGGGTGGCTTTTTGCTGCTCTCTCTCACTCAGCCACTCACTGAGTCGCTCGCTAGAGATGGTGTGGAGGGGGAAGGTGGGCGTGCGGTTTATAAAGCCGCTGTGTTTCGATGGACGGTGGAAGATGGGGTGGTGGTTTTAGTTGTTTTAATTGATTGGCCAAATCATCGTTGTTTTAGCCTTTAGGGTGAATGTGATTGTTTATATTCTATTATGGGTTTAACTTGTTTTAAATTTGTGTAAAATTTTGTTTAGTAATATTTTATTTCTTAAAAAATTATTTTGACGTTACTTAAAAATACAAATAATTTTGACTGTTTTGTGATTATTTGTTTTTTAAAAGTGTTTGCTAATGTTTTTTTTTAAAATGGACCAAACTCAAAATTAACAAATAAGGTTAGCAAAAATTACTACACGGTTTCTTCTGATTCTGATGTTCTTTTGGTATCCTTTTGACTTTATGTATATATTGTTTTCTAAACAAATATGATGAACCAGATAAGTAAGTTTTTTTCTTCTAATTTTTTAAAAAATAATATTTACGTAGGATCATAAGAAACCGTAACATTCATCTTTAATTTATATTCAATTATTATAAAAATAATTTTTGAGTGTTTTGTGAGCATTTATATTTTGAGGTATTTGTTAATATTTTTTATTTTGAAAGCAGAAAAAATAAAATAAAAAATAGAAAAGCCTTAACAAATAAGGTTACTCCTCCAACTTTTTTTCCAAATTATATTCAACTATTAAACTTTAAAAAGTAAGAATCTACCCTTTGAAACTATTTAATACTTTCGGTTTGTCTCCTCGGTAACTTTTTTTTTTTTTTTTTGGTTAATTTGAATGATAATGTAATTGAAAACTGTTGATTATCCCTCCTATTATATGTGTGAATAAATAATTATGGCTTTAATATTTGTTTTAAAAAAATAATAAATAAAAGCTTTCCCTGGCAGTGAAGACCCGAGGATAACTTGGAAAATTTTTAAACTGACGTGGCAATGATTTTTAAATTAAAAAAAAAAAACGTAATTCTCTATTCCTTGTCTGTGACTCTTGGGCACGTTAGTTTAAAATTTTTTTTGAGTTCATATGTTTAGCTCCTTAGCACTTCTCGATCCCTTATAATAAACAATTTGAGTCAGGTATGAGTCACTTGATGCATTTTTCACCCAAAATAAGGAAAAATGTTAACATAAGCGGGCAAATTGAAAGTGTTTGATAAATTGAGGGTTGATTGTTGCTTTTTAAAGTATAATGGGAGTGGTTGTAAATTAAGTGTCCATCCGGGGGAATAATTTTTTATAAATATGTTTGAGAGTTTTTTTAATCCTCCATATCATCTTCCCAATATTATCTTCTTCTTCTTTTGTCTCTTTAGGGTGGGGGACTAAGGGGCTTTTTTTTTTTTTTTTTTTTTAAGAGAGACCAAAGCATTGATATATAGCCAATTTTAATAGGGAAATACTAGGTATTCTTCTAGTGTTTTCCTAGTGTCATCTCAACTGTGATGTAGCTTTTAAAATTATCGTTGAATTTGAGATTATCATTATTAATTTTTAATTTATCGGTGATTTTAAAAGTCACATCATAGTTAAGAAGATACTAAGAAAATACTAAAAGAACACCTAACATTTTTCATTTTAATATAACCGATGAAGGTAGGAGGGGGCATAAGCATGATAAAGTAAAAGCACAATTTTGTTAAAATTTTTATTAATTTTTGGAAAATTGAAAAAAAAAAAAAAAAAAAACCCAACACTAATTAATTGTACAATATGATGTTGATTGGAAAGACAAGTTGGGTCATTATTAATCTCACAGTATGTCATGCTGTTGATTGTGAGGGCTTGTTGGCTCGTCAATTTCACATATTTTCTAAGGACCACATAAAGCATTTATAATATATTTGGTTTAAGTTTTTATATATATATATATATATATATATATATATATATATATATATGGGTTTTAGAAAGAAATAAAAAGGTTAAATTATTGTTTTAAAGAGATAAATAGTAGTAGATATGAATTGTCTCATCATTTTTTGAGTTATTGCTTCCACAATTATTTTGCATACTACTACTACTTTAATGCTCTAACTTTTAATGTCTATTTTATGATAATAACTGATTTGTCTTCTTGTAATGAAAATGATGTTTGGGAATTAATGTGTAGAAAAAAGTTTGGATACCAAAAGATTTCATTCATTTAATCACCATTTATAAAAGGAAAAAAAGACAAAATCCTTTTTCAAAAGATGTGAATTCTCTCATTTATTTCTTTTTCTCCACATAAATAAGACAGTTAGAAAAATGACTATTTGAAAAATATGATCCTTAAAAAAATAACCGTTTGAAAAAAAAAAAAAAAAAAGTCTAGAAATACTAATTCTTTTACTGATAGATGATGTAAAGCTTATTTATTAATATTTGTAGTATTTTTCTTTATTAATTGTTTTGATCATCTCTAATGACTAAGCTCCACATCATATTAGTACCTAAAAAGAGAACATGATCCTTCAGTTCATTTGAACTTAAAAATATTTTTGTCTTTTCACTTTTTGAGTGGACAAAAATACTCTTATACTATAGCTAACAGAATATATATATATATATATATAT
>NC_081541.1:49966388-49977420 GCF_901000735.1 Corylus avellana
TATATATATATATGTCCACACAAGAGGGGAGAGAGAGAATTTGAATTAGTAATCTCCGTTTCATAAGACGTAATCCCCACTAAATGAGCTACCCCTTGAAGAAACTATCCAAATGTTCTCCAATTCCCTAAAGAATTAGTACCCCATCTATCTTTGAAAAATATCACCGTTTGAATTAAAAAAAAAAAAAACCTTTTGAAAAATATGATTTGTTAAAAAGAAATGACCGTTTTAAAAAATGGCGGTTAGAAATACGTGACCATTTGAAAAAAATAAAAAATAAAAAATTCCTTTGAAAAGAAAGAATAAATAATCATATGTAAATTGAATTTTTTAAAAAATCATTAGCTAAAAAAAGAGTAAATTTTTAATTAGTTATTTTAAATAAAAATATGACTAAGCCATTAGTAAACATAAAATTCTCTCATTCATTTTCATTGGAAAAAAAAAGATATGTATTTTTTAAAAAATACATACTTTTTTTTTAATTAAAAAAGTAAGGATATGTTTTTTTTTTTTTTTTTTAAATGTAAGTAATAATAATCACATCTTTTAAGAAGTAGAATTAAAAGAAACATACCAAAAAAGAAAAAAAAGAAAAAAGAAAAAGGACATTGGAAATGTGACTCCCAATGGGGTAGTCAACAAAATGGAAAGGGCAGTTGGGTGGAGAGGGGGAGAAGGGAACGACGCGTTGATTTTGAACTAAACTGTGACAAATAATTGCAGATTGACTTAACACGTGTATCCCATGATGACACGTGGGAGAAAAAAGTGCCCCATTTGTAGATAAGCACGGATTTTACTTTTAGCGCAGGGAGCAGGAAGCGCAGGACACGTTGCCCGGAAAAACGTCGCGGGGCTTTGCTTTGTTGGCGTCAGGCGTGAACGTCTATGTCACACCCATCCACAAAACAACGCCTCTTTTCTTCATTCATTTTGTAACTGCTCCCATTTATCACAATCTCTATTCATGGACAAGGGACGAGGAACCTAACTTTTTCCTTTTTTCTTTTTCTTTTTAGGTGCAACAAATAAGGGTAAATTACATTTTGCTCTTGAAACTATCACCTATTTTGCAACTCATCTTTTGAGTCATCATTTTGATAAGAGTTTTGCTAGTAATGCTTAGGGGTGGGCAGATTAATCATTTATCGCCTATCAACTGTGACTGAATCGACATTAACTGCATATCGCTAGGAGTTGGTCGGTAATCGGTTAAAAATTTTTATACCGATGTGGGTTCAATTCGATTAATCAGTATAAATATTTTTTTGTCGGTTAATTGATAAGTAACCAAATTAAATAATAATTAACTGATAATAAATATTCTAGGACCAATGTATTAGTAGAAGTGTAGAACATATGTATGGTAGACTCTTGTTGTATTAATTAATGGACCCATTTAAAATTTGTTTGGTTCAATAAGCTATTTTAGCAATAAAAAAAAAAAAACAAAAAACAAACAATTTGAGCCCTTCAAAACAATCAATTTTTGGCCCAATTATAAAAGCTCGCAGTTAACTAATTAAGGGTCTATTTTGGACTGCATTTGAAGGGTCAAAAAGTGCTTTTAACACTAAAAAAATCTGTTTGAAAAAAAAAAAATATATATATTCGTTTGGTAAAAAAATTAAAGCGCTTTTAAGGATCCAAAAAACCTAAAAATTGTCAAAATAGACTTTTGGCAAAAGCTTAAAAATGAAGCTTTTACTCAAAAGCGTTTTTTAACTTAAAAACTCTATTTCTCAAACGCAATCCTAAACAGGCTCTAACTGAACCGATTTTAACTAAAATATCAATTTAACCGAAACTTTCGAAATATATCCTTATAATTGATGAATTAACCGATTTAGTCGACAATTTCGGTTAACGGACCGAAAATGGCTACACCGAACTGAACCGATACTCAACCCTACTAATGCTTGAGATGTGAGATGGCAAAAAAAGGCATTTAACATTTATTTTTTTATATTACAATTTTGCCATCTCACATCACCTTTTCTTATAAATTTTAGAAAAAGTGATGCTCTCAAGCATTACTCGAGTTTTAATGCGGATCAGATAGGACCGTTAAATACTAATGGAAAACATGTCACTATGTTGTAGTGAATAGAAATTTAGAAATATGAGTATAAATGAGACAGTACCTTAGGAGGATAAGTGTAATTTTATCCAATAATATATGCATTGCGTATATATGGATGACTATGAGTCACTTGAGACTCATGCGTGATGAATTTTATCAATTTTAACAACATAATCACACTGCAACTCAAAATAATAATAAAATAGTTGAGAAATGTTAAGCTTACAAAGTATTTTACCAAACAAATTCTTATAAAGTGATGTGACATAATATAATTGAATTTCTTAAAATTTAAATTCATCTCCTTTTCAATCATATTGTGCCACGTTACTTTATCCAAGTAATATTCCTCATAATAATTTGTTGGGGGTTGGTTTGGTCAGTAATAGTTTTAGCATTTTTTTTTTTTTATGAAAAAAACTTCTTCTATTACTTCATCAAAAGATAACAATACAACTAGAGCCTCAAGGCTCTAAATTGAAAGAGCAGAATGCTCTAGAGTAACAACATCAAAAATACACTGAGGTACTTCTTCCATCCATATATGTTCATCAACGTGTCGTCCCGCTTCCTTAGCCAAAATATGAGCCCCCATATTGGCACCTCGCTTCACATGTCCAATAAACCAACTCCTCATATTGTTGAGAACAGCTCGGGCATCCCCCACTATTTGCCCCATAAGAACTCCATTGAATGCCAGATTCTTTGATAACCTTTACCACAAGGAGTGAATCCCCTTCCATCTCAATATCATGTAAACCCAAATTCCTGCAAAATTCCGTTGCAATTAAAGCACCCATTGCTTCAGCCACCACAGGCTCTTGCTGCGTCTGAATTGTTCTACACAGTGCCGCATGAACTTCACCCAAATGATCCCTTACCAAGACTCCAACTCCAATTGTCTGCATTATGGAGTTTACTGCCACGTCCCAATTGGCCTTATATCTGCCAAACCTTGGAGGTTTCCATTTCGCCTGTTGCTCATCTGCATATTCTCGAATAGTGGCCCCTTGAGCTTGCTGGTATTGCTGTAAAGATATCACCGCCTCTTGAGCAAGAATATTGGGATGTGCGAATTCCCCCCCACGCAACACCTGATTTCGTCTAGTCCATATCCTTTTAGATATTACTGCAAATAAATCCACCTCCTCAAGCTTGCACCTATAAAGCATTTTTTCAAAAAGACTTATGAAAGAATCACCCTCTCCACAACTTTTTTGAAAGCATTTCCCACTTACGCCCCAGACATCCATTGCGGATGGGCATTCCCAAAGCACATGCAATGCTGTTTCCATGCTCCTAAAGCAGAAAAAACAGAAATCATCCTTGATAATTCCTCGCCTCAACAGATTGTCTCTCGTAGGTACAATATTCTTGCAAGCTCTCCATAAAAATACTCTAGTAGAATTGGGGACCCTCATCTGCCAAATAGACTTCCAAACCAAATTGTCACTAATAATTGCAGAACCCGCACCTCTCTCCAAAACAAATAACCGTTGGATTTTGTTTTATATTGACGTGTCTTCAATTTGTAGAAAATGAGAAGAAACGGGAAAGAGTTGGAAGTGGAGGTGAGACGCTCCTGATTGGAAATGGAATTATTTTTTAAGATGGAAATATTATTTAGCATTTTTCTAGCATTTTTAATTGAGTTTGCATGCTTCATTCATTATATAATATATATATATATATATATTTTTTCTTTTTTAATTAAGAGCAGATGAATCATGCCAATTCAATTAAAAATGCTGGAAAAAAAAATACCAGTTGAATGTAAGAAATTTGAAAAATGAGAGTAGAACGTTCTTTTAATGTCTTTCTAAAACTGATTAAATTTTGATCAAATTATTTTAAAAGACACGTCAATTTTAGATTGACCAAAAAAAACATGAAAATGACATTAGTATTACTATTCCTCCCCCCCACCCCCACCTCTTTTGGTAGGTATTGATGAATCACCTAGTAGATATTTTTTTTAGCAACATTACTATTTTCTTTTTTCTTCTTTTAATTTAGAATTCGAGTACGTTTTATTTTATTATTTTTTTGACATGTCTGCATAAGAGGGGGGAGGAGAATTCGAACTAGTAACCTCCGTTTCATTCGATGTGGTCCCAACCGATTGAGCTATCTCTTGAAAACGAATTCGAGTAGGTTTAGAGGGGAAGAGATTGCAAATGTTTTGTTTATTCTTTTTCTCTTTTGGTGGGATATAAGGGTTCGTTTAGGTTTACTATTTCAAAAAGTGTGATTTTAAATTGAAAAAGTAATTTTTAAAAACGCAATTAAGCATTTGGCAAAATCGCATTCTGGCCTTTAAAATCACTGTTTTATCTTTTAAAATTGTGTGTTTTCAAAAAAACACCTATTTGCCTGCAATTTGAAAACGCAAATTGTTTAGGTTTTTAAAATCACAATTTTTTTTAAAATGTAATCTCAAACAATCTATTTTTTGTTTTTTTTTTTTTTATGATTTTGTTAAAATTGCACTTTTTGTTTATGAAATTGTAACGCCAAACACACCCATAGTTAAGAATGATGAGCGCAATTTTACCAAATTATGACGCATGAAGTGGTAAATTATTTAGTCAAAGGAGTATTAAATATGAGACTAGCTAGAAAACAAATGGATAACAAATACGAAATAGCTTAATATGACAGCTCTTATATTATTAATGTAGTGTTTATTAACTGGGTCTGGAATTAATGTGAAAATTAATTTATTGGTTGTCATATGCAAACTCATGAAAATTTGAGGATCAGGATTCCCTAAAATTGTAGATTCTCAAATTACGTAATTTAGACAATTTTTAAGCATCAAAACGCTTAAAAATGCTACATATTGAAAATGTGGCATGTTCTAGAGATAACCAAAAAGAATTTTCTTCTCAGAAAGCTTCCTCTTCACTTTTGTAGAAACGCTTATTCTTCATAAAAGAAAAAGATAATTTTTGCACAAAACTTTTTTATAGCATAGAGAGCAAGGACGTGAAATATTCAATTTTCAACTTGAGCATACCACAATTTTAATAGGTAGTATTTTTCAAGTATTTTGATGCGTAAAAACGACCAAAATAGCGTAATTTGATAGTCTATTATTTCTTTAAAATTGTAGGGGATTCTAATTCAAAATTTGAGATTCTCAATGTGATCATGCATTCAATATAGTTTGGACTCTTGTTCCTACAGATATGATGTGGCTTTTAAAATTACATTTGAATTTGAAATGATCACTATTGATTTTTGATTCAATGTTAATTTTAAAAACCAAATCACATTTAAAATGATAGAAGAGAGAGACAAAAATCTTCCTTCTAGCATCACTATGATAGAATAGATAGTTGACTTTAATGTAATATACTATCTTCCAAAACGTATCCGCTTGTTCATGCAAATCTGAAGAAGTTATCACAGAGGAGCAACCTACAAGAAAACTTGCATGTGTGGTTATGGCTGGTTTTTTCGAGGTATTTAATAACTTTATTTTAGCTCGCCGCTAGCGCACTTATCCTAACTATTGCACATTACTTATGTTGAACGGTTTGAAAAATACTACCTATTAAAAATGGGTAGTATGTTATGGAGGCAACTAAATACAATATCCTTCCAAAAGGTTTCGTCTTAACTTTTGAAGAGATGTTTCGTCTTTAAAAAATTAAAAGACAACTTTTGGCTCAAAACTTTTATACAACATAAAGTGTAAGAACCTAATGAAAATATACTCAATTTTCATTAGTAACATATGCCACATCTTAAATTTGTATCATTTTTCAAGTCGTTCAATGTAAGAAATGGCTTGAATTCACGTAATTTTTGAATTTACAAAATTTCAAAAACAATTGGATCACAATGTTTTGAGTTATCCCTCAATCAAATTTAGCCATTATATTGATGAAAAATGTCACACATGCCTAGCATATGCATTTGAGTTATTTTGAAGTTACTAATTTACAACTAGTCCACTCAACCACCCTCTATGCAAATGGGTATGGTTGCTTGGCAACCTCTGTTTTGTGGGAGGGATTGGCTGCCCATCTGTTTGGGTGGAGCGAGGTCGCACGACCATTCCTAGCTGTGGCCTATTTGAATAGCCGGGTGGCCATGCATCCATACTTCTTCAGTTTAGATGGGGATGGCCACTCACCATCCTTCTACTATGAGAGGGGGTGATCGCGCAACCACCCTCACTAATATAAGGGAAGTAATTCTATATATCACCCCCCTCTCTAATCTCCCTCTATTCTCAAAGTTTGTGTCGTAGTTTTCCATAACATTTGGCACATGAAAATTAATTTTTTTGATTGGAAGGATTACGCCACATAAGCTTTAGAAAAGATGAAGATTGATAAATAGAATTACTCCACATAAGGATTGCACCACCCCTTGTTTCCCTTTTTTTTTTTTTTTTTTTTTTCATTTGAAGCATGTCATATCATGGTAATGTTGTAATTGGTACTTCCAAAATGGGGTTAATTTGGACAGCAATGTTTTGCACATGATAGTCAAAAGTGTAACACTTTTCATCCAAAACAAATGATCAAATCTAAATCAAGGTGTGAGTCAAAACGCTTTGATAAATTATTAATTAGTCTGAGTTGCAGTGAGTCGTAGCTTAGATATATAAGTGTAAATGAGATGATAGTTTCGAGCAGTAAAGTGTATAAAGCTTAGTAATCATTCAACATATAAATAATTAATTTTCAAGTCTTGTAACTAGAGGTATTTATTTAAAGCCCCAAAAAATCCAATAGGATTTCTTTTTTCTGACATAGATAGACTTTCGAATGAGATAATTTTTTTATGCTTAAAACAATGTCCTTTTTAGTGACTACTGACTATATACTAATTAAAACAAGGTCTTTTGCATTTTTCTCAAGACTAAATCTATTTAGTAGTCGATATAATATATTTCTGTAATAAAGAAAATAATTAGACAAATTATTTCTTCCTGACAAAAAAGAAATAAAAAACACAAAACATTGCATTCGATCCAGAGGTGAATAGTGGTCTAACCTTATTCTCTCTCTGATCCAGAGGTGAAGATAAACCACAGCACCCAAGTGTTCATTACAATGACTGCCACCAATTGGTTCATTTCTCTTTGCTCCCCTGTTCAAGCCCCTTTCTATTGGTTACCTCTGCTCTGTTTACTTCTCTCTCTCTCTCTCTCAGTTCTATCCCAAATGGATAAAATGGCCTGCAAAGTTCTGTGCAATCTTATTCCTGCAGCAAGGCTATGGCTACGGCTATGGCTATGGGGCTATGGCTATAGTATGGGCAAAATCTTATCTGTATATGACCAATCAAAATATTCCCATGCCATAATGGGTTCCACAGGATGATCATAATGGTGGGGTGGGGGTTCTTTTGAGGCCCCCAATGCTGCATTCCTCTTTTGCTGGAAATTGGAATCCAAAAACCCTTTTCTGGGGTGGAGTTTACTGTGGTCAGATCATCCTTAACTGTTTTTTTTTATTTATTTGTTTGTTTTTACTTCTGAGAAAGGCTCAGTGCTCAGTCTGGCTCCAACTAGGATTGAAAAGGATTTATGCATTTGTTACTTTCACCTCATCATCACGGGTAATGATACAGTTTTCGCTGGCGTGCATCACCGCCGGACATAATTTTTTTTTTTTTTAAAAAAAAAAATATTATGTCTAGCGTGCATTAGTGTTGATTCATGCCGGATGTAAACTATATCATTATCCTATCATCACATAAGGGAAAAAAAAAAAAAATACTTTCACCTTACAATGATTGAGGAGCACTCTAGTTCATATTATCTTCCCCCCCGCAGAAGAAGGATCCCATTTTGAGAAATAGTTTTCCTCATGACTGAAACTCAGACTTAAGTTTTTAGGCTGTGTGATATTTTAATATGTTATATTATAGACTCGTTAAGAAAACTATCCAAAATATCAATCTTCTCCTACTTAGAGCTTGCATCATACATGCTTTCAAATTAGAGATGTTGGGATTTGAATGGTAAGAATGGAAGATTTGATATCTTGAAAAGTCTTTTTTAAGTGAGTCTACTTTTGATTTTGGGATTTTTTTTTTTTTTTTTTTTTTTTTTTTTTTAATGTGAGATTTGATATGTTGTGTCTAGAAATTATCTTAATTCAAAAACTTAAGTCAATAAATCATATTTATTACATTACTAACATGTAAAAACTCAAGCAATATCTTCTAACAATTTAGGTCTTTGTGTTGTGGCATTGACAACTCAAAGAGAGAGAGTTGTCATTTTCATTTGCTCATACACCATTGCATGCAACATGGTCTCCATTTACATTGACTGACTGCCAACCTAGACAATGAAATCTAACCCAAAAATTCTAAGATTTTTCACAATCCTTTTGACCATTCTTCCTCTATTATTTATTTGATCTCTCAATCACCAAAGTGAATGGAGTCCAAAACCTATCAACACCTGCCTATTTTGATTCCTACACCTTTATCTTTTCAAGCAAAACTCCACCACATTAGGTCATAAGGCCAATTTAATTAATCCTCACTATAACATCATAGTCCCCTGGTCAAACTACACAAACAAATGGAGTTTTCTAGCAAATTCTCTGAAAATGAAAGGTAAAGCTTTTTAGGGTTAGGTTAGATTATAATCGTTTACTCGCATTGACGGGAAGGATTGGCACCTTGACTTTGGTCTAATCTAAAAGCTTAGCTACTTTGTTTATTGATTTATTTATTTTATCTTTCTGGTCTAAGCTTAAATAAACAATTCTTTTAGCTTATAAGAAAGGCCTTAATTAATCTGCCCTGCAACTTTATGTGGCATTCTTGTTTAGGGATGTGTTGTCATGATCAAAATGGTAAGGTAATACTTAAACAGATCACGTTTGCCAAAAACAAATTATGGGTAATTTGAATGGAAAGTTGTCAACTTTTGGGTTTTTCAAAAGGACTTCAAATTAATTGTAGAGAATAAAAAAATATTTTGTGGGAAATAATGGAGCAGGTTCAGAAGTATGAACTCAAATTTTTGAATCCCATCCTCTTCTTTTGGTCTGAGATTAAGTTCATTTCCTTTTGTTAGCTCAAGTTGAAGCTCAGCTATTCTCAATTTTGTAAAGGAGGAAGCTTTCCTTTAATTCTTGTGACTCAATGTATTAAATTGACGTCCGTCTTTAGAGCATGCATGTGAGAATCATGTGCTCTAAGAACAGATGTCACATATTCTATTAATCATATTAAAAAATGTGCGTGAGAATAATATGTTCTAAGGGTCTATTTGAGATTGCGTTTAAGAGCTTAAAAAATACTTTAAGTACCTAAAAAGTTGTGCAAAACAAAAGCTGACATGTTTGATAAAAATTTTCAAAAGTACTTATTTGATTTTTTTACTCTAAAAATTGCCCAAACTCACGTTTAACAAAAACTTAAAAATAAAGTTTTTGTCAAAAAACTCTTTTTGACTTAAAATCTCTATTTTTCAAACACAATCCTATATATATATATATATATATATATATATATATATATATTTTCTAAGAGTTTGTTTGAGATTGCATTTGAGGGTCTTAAAAGTACTTTTAACACTCAAAAAGCTCGTTTGAATAAAAAGTACTCGTTTGGTAAAAAAATTAAAAGCACTTTTAATGGTCCAAAAAGCCTAAAAATGGCAAAAACGTACTTTTGGCAAAAACTTAAAAATAAAGCTTTTGCCCAAAAGCTCTTTTTGACTTAAAAACTCTATTTCTCAAACGCAATCCCAAACAGCCTCTAAGAACAAATGCCAATTTAATAGATAATTCCTTCAACTCAATTTGAAAAAAAATTGTCCTTTGTAAACCTAGTAGATCGAGCAGGTCAATTACGTCCAACTAAGCACAAACCTTTTTAGCTTGGACATGATCCTCTCAGTGACACTTGAAATATAGATTAATCATTTTCTGGTTAGAATTTTATGTTGTAATAACTAACGGTGTAAATGATGCCACAATATTTATTTATTTATTTAATGCCGTATAAACATATTTATTACTTGGTATCAACAATTAGATATAACAAAACTAAATCACGACCATAAAATAGCTTAGAATTGAGAGGATTCTATTCCCTTGAGCTCAATGTGACTGATGCAAGTAGTAAAAGAAGTGCAGCGACAATGGAGTATTTAGACCCATCACACAACAATGATAATGGGTGTTCTGTAAAGGGCCCAAATATAATGGGCTCCAATTCTTCTTTTCTTCATTTGATGCACTTGTGGCCCATGAGGTTACCCTAAGTCATTGAACTCTATAATTTCAATTTGGTCGTAGCTTCAATTTCATCATATATTAAAATCAAGAATAATAGACACCAAAAAGATAATGGTTAAGTGGTCTCAAGTTAATTTTCATGTGGTTAGGCACATATTAGGGAACAATTATTAGCCACCTTAAGCCCCGACTCCTTGGTGCGGCTAGGTCAAGTTATAGTTAAATTAATCTTGAGAGAGCACATGTGGTTCTTTGCCGTCTATGCTCCTTCTGAACAATTCCTAATGAATGAAGGCTTATAATGAAGTAAACAAGTTCAACTGACTCGTGAAATATTTAATTAAGATAGAGTTAAAACTCATAATCTATATTATTTTAAATAATTATTTATTCTAAAAACCTAGATTTAATTATTTGATTAATATTATAATAATATTTATTGTTTTATTTTATTTTTAAAATAGGGTTAAATACTTCATACCCCCTTAGGGTTTCCCAACTTTATTTTTTCCCCCCTGAGGTTTCATTTTTATCACAGGAGGTCCCTGTGGTTTTGATAAGTGACCAAATTAGTCCATCCGTTAGTTGACCGTTAGTTGACTGTACGGACTGACACGTGGACTAATTAGACGTCGACACGTGGCACATATATTAATTTTTTTAATTTAAAAAAAATGTTTTCTTTTTTAAAAATTTAAAAAAAATGTATTTAAAAAAA
>NC_081541.1:49977520-49987786 GCF_901000735.1 Corylus avellana
AACTTAAAAATAAAGCTTTTGCCCAAAAGCTCTTTTTGACTTAAAAACTCTATTTCTCAAACGCAATCCCAAACAGCCTCTAAGAACAAATGCCAATTTAATAGATAATTCCTTCAACTCAATTTGAAAAAAAATTGTCCTTTGTAAACCTAGTAGATCGAGCAGGTCAATTACGTCCAACTAAGCACAAACCTTTTTAGCTTGGACATGATCCTCTCAGTGACACTTGAAATATAGATTAATCATTTTCTGGTTAGAATTTTATGTTGTAATAACTAACGGTGTAAATGATGCCACAATATTTATTTATTTATTTAATGCCGTATAAACATATTTATTACTTGGTATCAACAATTAGATATAACAAAACTAAATCACGACCATAAAATAGCTTAGAATTGAGAGGATTCTATTCCCTTGAGCTCAATGTGACTGATGCAAGTAGTAAAAGAAGTGCAGCGACAATGGAGTATTTAGACCCATCACACAACAATGATAATGGGTGTTCTGTAAAGGGCCCAAATATAATGGGCTCCAATTCTTCTTTTCTTCATTTGATGCACTTGTGGCCCATGAGGTTACCCTAAGTCATTGAACTCTATAATTTCAATTTGGTCGTAGCTTCAATTTCATCATATATTAAAATCAAGAATAATAGACACCAAAAAGATAATGGTTAAGTGGTCTCAAGTTAATTTTCATGTGGTTAGGCACATATTAGGGAACAATTATTAGCCACCTTAAGCCCCGACTCCTTGGTGCGGCTAGGTCAAGTTATAGTTAAATTAATCTTGAGAGAGCACATGTGGTTCTTTGCCGTCTATGCTCCTTCTGAACAATTCCTAATGAATGAAGGCTTATAATGAAGTAAACAAGTTCAACTGACTCGTGAAATATTTAATTAAGATAGAGTTAAAACTCATAATCTATATTATTTTAAATAATTATTTATTCTAAAAACCTAGATTTAATTATTTGATTAATATTATAATAATATTTATTGTTTTATTTTATTTTTAAAATATATGTTTGTTTTCGTTGTTCTTTGAAATGTCCCTGAATTCAAGCAGTCAAACTAATGGGCCTAACTTAGAAAATCTTCTCTGGAAAATTTGCGTCATTTGGAGATTTTGGGCCTAACTTTACAGGCCGAGGTGAGACATGGTGCCTCAATTAAGATTTTTAGTTGGATCACATTTGGGATCCTGTCTCCTATAAAATTCATGTAAAATATAAAAGAGTAATAATATTTAAAACTTGTTTGGAGTGCGTTAAAAAGCTTAAAAATTGCTTTTAGTGCATAAACAGTTGTGTCAAGCAAAAATTGGTCAATTTGGTAAAAAACTTGAAAAACACTTTTTAAAACTATGTTTTGGGAGAAGTTTGAAAATGAGACTTTTTCTAAGAAGTTATTTTAGATAAAAAAAAAAAATCTATTTCCCAATACAATTTCAAATAGACTATTATATGACTATCAGTATAATTGAGATGTAGTAGTGAAAATCAATGTTTGATTTTTTTTTTTTTTTTTTTGTATGAGTTCTGATCTCATAGTTGATTTTCATTGCTACATCATCAAATTATATGATAGTCATACAAGTATCTACTAAATAACATTACTCATCATAAAATTGAACTTTATACACAAATGGAAGATCATTAGGTTTAATAGATAGATATCAAATGCACATACATGTTCATTAGAAGAAAAATGGTTTTTAGGGAGGAAACTTCTAGCAACAAGCAAAAAGTCATCGCAAAAATATGCTTTAATAACATCCTGTAGTATATAGCTTTAATATCATTGTCGTCTTCAAATGGTAGTTTAATCAGTTGAGGACCACGCCTTATAAAGCGAAAGTCATTAGTTTGAATTTCCTCTCCCCCTCTTGTATAAACATGTCAATATATATATATATATATATATATATATATATTAGCTTTTACAACTCCCTTTATATTCATACCTAAAAAAAAAAAAAAAAAAAAAAAGTCTCTCAATGCAGTAGGATGGAGATCCCAATGTTGTGCAATAATTTTAATTTGCAGGGTTTATTATTGAAAACTCTCTTTCTAGAAGCCGCCGGCACCCTTATCACCGCCGCATTGATACTACCAGTTTCTCAGTACTACAACCATTAGGGGTGGCCGACTATTTCTTTGATTATTTTGTTCTGTCACGACAATTAATTAATTTTTTTTTTTTTTTTAACTCCCTCTTTCCAAAAGTTGTCGGCATCTTCACCGCAGCAATGGCAATACAAATTGCTCAGTACTATCAGTCGGGACGGAGTCAAAAACTATTATGAGTAAAGGTTGGGAGTTAAAAAAATTTGCTGCTAGGGCCAAATGGCTAATTTTTTTTTTTTTTTGAAAAGTCCATGTACTCCACTTAAACTGATACTCAATTAATAATGCCTCATCCCAAACTTTCAATTACCATAATATCTCTTCCAAATTATTAAAAAATTGACAATGTACATCCCAAGGCCATCAAAAAGACAAAAATAACTCTTTATTTTTGTCAATAAAACAAAAATACCCTTATTAATTCGTTTATTTAACAAAAACAATTTTTTTTTTTAATTCCACTCCTTTTTTAACCTTTTTTTTTCTTTTCTTTTTTTTTCATCATTAGGGGACATTGGCATCTTTTAGTAGTTTAGAAGGAACATTGTCGCAATTAAAAGTTTTGAAAGACATTGTCAATTTAGTGGTAATTTAAAGGAACATGTGGACTTGACCTTTTTTTGTTTTTTTCTTGCCTAAATTTTTCTTTTCTTAAGAATTTTGGGGGGAGGTAGCCGCCTGCGGGCCCGAACTGTGGTAGTAGTGAGAAATTGGTATTGTCATTGCAGTAGTCATCGAGGTTGCCAGTTGCCCTTCATTCACAACATCTTCCCCACCCCCCCTTTTTTTTTTTTTTTTTTTTTTTAAGAAATAAAACTATTTTTGGCTTCCCTATTTAAATATACTTCATAATAACTTCCCTTTATATTTTTCTATAACATTAATTTTTTTTTAATTTTCATATTTATTTATTTTGCATAGAAAGGTGTGAGAGGATAGAGAATATCCTTTTATAATTATAATAAACCATATGAATTGCTACAGTTGAATCCAATACAATCCTAATGTATAAGGAAGATATCAAGAAGTTGCTGTAGATGAGTTTTTGTGATTTTTTTATTATTTTCTTATACGTAGGGAAGGAAAACAGCTTTAAGGTAGTTGCTGGGAATGCTTTACACTACAAAAAAAAGAATTTTTTTTCCTGACATGCGTTTTTTGATGTGTTAGGTGGTCTGACACTCCAGAAAATTTTCTTGACGTTGCATTTTTTAGGTGTGTCAGGCGTTAAAATTTTTGGTGTCAGAAACAGAAAATTTTTTACGCGTCAAATGTTTTTCTGACGTGCCAATTTTAACATGTCAAAAAATTTTGACATGTTTCATCTAACACCTCAGAATTTAATGTTATATGAAAATATAAAATGAAGCTATTATGAAGTATATTTAAATAGGGAAACCAAAAATAGTTTTATTTTTTAAATTTTTTAAAAAAAAAAATGAGAAGAAAGATGTTGTGAATGAGGGGCAACTGGCAACCTCGATGACTACTGCAATGACAATACCAATTTCTCACTACTACCACAGTTCGGGCCCGCAGGCGGCTACCTCGTTGGCTACTTTAAGAGAGCATAAGCGAAGCGTATAATATTTTTTTACAAATTACTAGACAAAGTAAACTCGTCCATTCCAGAAGAGCAAGTTGCCCTACTTTTTTTCCTTCCTACCTTTTCAAGTCTTCTTTGTTGAATCTGTGTATTCCCCACCAAATCTTGAAGACCATTCCAATCTGGATGCAATGAGACCACAGCTTTGGGACAAAAGTTTATGAGGTCATGGTTTTGGCGCCTCTGTCATTCAAAAATATTCTCTCCAAAACACCGTTAAATTATCAATTATCTAAAAAGCTTATGCTGATAAGAATAAGTAAATTTAATCATTTAATCAATACTTTAATACTCCTCTCACGTGCGAGTTAACTTTCTTTTAATAAGTGGAGTCTAACACGTAAAATATTTAATTTAAATATGAGTGATTTGACGGATTCAATGTTCAATTTTAGGACTTTTGCCTTTAATACCATGTTAAATTATCACTTGTCCTAAAAGTTTAAGCTTTTGATATAATTAATAATTTAACATGGCATCAAAACAGTAAAGAAACGACTCACGCCATCCTTGCTTTCGCTGTCTCTTTGAACCCTTTTATCAAACACCCTAGCCGCACCTCAAATGGCTTCTTCACCCTCAACCACAAACTCCACCGAAAATGCCAATAACATCTCTGTCACTCCTGTCATCCCCAACCCACCTGCCCCACTTCAAAATATCCCTGCAGCTTCCTTTTCCCACTTTGCCCAATCTGTTCCAAAGCTCACTAGAACCAACTTCTTGGTCTAGCATGCCATTCCTCCAATGTAACGACCTCTATGGATTTATTGATGGCACCAAACAAGTTGATAGGAAGGGATGAATATATATATATATATATATAGTGTTAGGGTTTGTTTGAATTTATGATTCTAAAATGCAATTTTTAAAAATGCTGTTGAAGTTAAAATGATAAGTTGGCCTTTAAAATCAAAGTTTAATATTTAAAATCGTGCGGTTTTTTTTAAATGGACTCCCTTCTTGCTATTTGTGTTTTGTCTATTATTTGAAAACACAATTTTTTTTTACGTTTTCAAATTACAATTTTTTAAAAACGCACTAAAAAATATATATTTTTAGTGATTTTGTTTGAAATTCCACTTTTAGTATGGGAAACCGAAGGCCAATTAGACTCTTAGATAACATTGAAGAGATAATATAAGGATCTTCCTTTATTGTACCTTACCATCCACTAAACAATGTATCACCAATTTTTTCTTAATTGAAAATCCAAGAAAATATTTTTGAAAATATACTTACTCTTTTATTTTATTTTTTCAATATTCAATAAAAACTATATTCAATAAATTCTAAATGGGGTGGATATAAATTACTGACGGCCCATTCAATCAAATCCCATTATATGAGAATAATCAGAGTCCTACAAGCCCGTCATGTGACAAGCATATAAGAATCATACCAAAGAGTCTTTCACGTACATTAAAAGGGCATATCCCTCCAAAAATCAAATATCACACATATTCTCCCTTTTCGACACGCATTCTTCTACACACACTTCGTTCTCCATAACTGTCTCACCATTTTCATTTTCATTTTCCTTCTCAAAAGAACAATTTATTAACTTAAGTATCCGAGGCTCTCTGGTCTTCTAGGAATCAACAATTTTCTGATGACCTTTCGCATTTTTTTGCAGGACCCCGTCGCCTAGTCTAACTGTCGAAAAATATGCTTCGACATTAAACCTAAAATGAGTGTTTTTTTTTTTTTGTTCTTCTTATCAAAGAAAAAAAAATGATTGTTAGAGAGAGAATATATAGAAAAATATGATTGTTACTTTAGAGATTTTCAACAACAATCTACCGGTCACTTTGTTTTTCCTTGGATTTTTCCACAAATGAAAAATTAAAAATTAAAAACGCCAAAAAATATCTAAAAAAAGTCATCCATTATATTTTGTCGTTTTCTTCTTTCCGGGTATTGTAAAAAACATCTAATGACGTGACAATTTTATCTTATCCAAAACTTTTCTAGGACGGTTCCAAGTGGTTTACACGTGGAATTCAATTAGCGGGCCACGTAGATAAATATCACAGTTGGAGGGTACTTCCAAGAAATTCTCAGCAGTTTCTAGAGGAAAACGATTGGCTGATGCGGCTTTTTAAACTGACAGCTGTGTAACTAAAGCTGTACCAACACGTCAACCGCTGACAGGCGGTTGCCGACACCTCATGGCGTGCAAGCCCTACTATTTACCGTCACCAGTCACCACTTTGCTTTGTTAATATTCGTCACCTGAATAATGTGACTATTTCTCATAATATATTATTACTCGGTGCTTTATAGTTGCCGGTAGTCGCTAAAAAGAGATGAAAATCATGCAAAAATTAAAAAGTGAACGAGATCTTTAAAATTCTTCACCTACATTTTACATTTTTTCAATCTGTTTTTTAGTACCTTTGTTATCAAGTTTTTATTTTATTTTTTTCACTTATGTTTCGATTCGTATCACAATAGTGCATAAGAGTAAATATCATTTTAATACTTTTGTTATCATTCTGTCAGTCAAACTAACGGACTACTATGAAGATAATTTCAATAACTCCCTACAACCGGTTTGAGGGTATTTTGACTATTTCTATGGCCTCTAGGGGTGGCTCAACTACCCTAAGGCTTTTGTGGTTGGTTTCGGCCAACCCCTTTATGGCCATTGGTGTTGACGGGGGTGGTTCGACCACCTCTACACCGGCCGCAGGGATGATCGAAACCTCCTCTATGGCAGTTCATTAGTTTGACTGACGAAATGGTGACAAAAGTACTAAATTAGTATTTACCTATAAGTCAAGTATCATTTGTAATATAAATTAAAACCTATGTGGAAAAAAATAAAAATGTGAAAACTTAAGTACTAAAAAGTTAATTAACCCTTATATTTTTTTAGAAAACAATATACACGCAGGACGAAAAAAACACCAGGAGGAACCCTAGCATTCCTCATATTTTTAAAAGTATTTTGTGTTTGAGTTCTTTGTTAATATTAATTTTTTTTTGACGAAAAAAAAATCGAAAAACAAAAATTTTAATATATATATTCAAATGGATGGTTGAGATTTTTCTATAACAATATTTATTGCTTTTAAAATCTCAACTGTTTAATTGTAAAATAATTTATCATTGAAGTTTGATTGTAAGAGATTTAATTATCTTTTTTGTATTCTCTTCACCTATTACACAATTTCTAGTGGTGGTCGTAAGCCTCTAACTAACCAACCCAAAATCCTGTCACTATTTTTTTTCCCTCACTTCTGGAAATTTCTCATATTTTATTCCAAAACTTTACATTTAATATATGTTCCCTCCAAATCTGTCCTATAAGATATGAGTAATAATAGGAAAAGTAAGTGCTGATAAATATCTGTAATTATCCTTCTTTCATAATTCGTTCAATGTGGCATAAAAGACTATGATTTATGCTTATGACTTTAATGTGAAAATTCATAAAAGTAATGAGACCATGATCACAAATTGGTTGCTTTAATGAACATTATTCAATATTAGCATAAATATTGGAAAAATAAAATATAACATATGCTTGATGCTTCCAAAGTTATCTGCAACAAGCATGAGTACAAATTTGGATCTATGATGCCATTATAGCCACGAGACACTCCACTATGACTACATAAAAGTTAGTGGTCATGTTGAGTTTAAGGAAAAACAAAAACAAAAAAGATCTCTTATAATTAGGTTTTAGGCTAACTATACATGGTTAAGTGCTTATGATAGATACCTACAATTGATGAAAATTTGAGCCGGTATGGACATCTTATTGAGGAAGCTCGAGGCGTTTTGAATGGTTTGCATCAATGGAAAGTTAATCATGTGAAGTGACATCTAAATGGTGCGGTCCATTGTTTCGCGAAGGGTTATCTCTTAGTGAGGGCCATAATTTTATCAAGGAAGTTCTCCATTGTATTTTTGAAATTATTTTGGTAGAGCGTTGTGTTTAAGATGATTCTAATAATAAATTTGCTCTTTTTTTAAAAAAAAAAATGATGAAAATTATGTACATTTATAGGGTAGAGTAGAGATAGCATCATTTTCTTTATTCAATTGTAACTCCACGTCAAGGCTGATTTTAATAGACTATCATATTAACAACTTCTAAGTTATGTTAAATTACATCACATTGTAATGACTCATCGTCCATTTGGCAAAATTGTAGTTTAACTTTTAAAATTACAGTTTAATTTTAAAAATTATGTATTTTCATAAAATTACTTCATTGTCTGCGACTTTGCGATTTGAAAACCCATATTTTCTATGATTAATTTCATCTAAAATCATACATTTTATCTACGAAATCACAATGTCAAACAAACTCTAATAATAAGATAAAAATGTAGTTTATACAATTACTCTATTACTAAATCCCAATCAATATATTATTTTTTAAAAAAAGTATCGTTAAAAACTATATTTTTAGTTCATAACTATTATTCAACATTAAAGCGAAAATTTAAAATAACATTTGATTTTTTATTTTTTAACAAAAACTAATAAAAAAATCAACACGAACTATCATATTAATATTACAAAATAATTAATAAAAAAAAAAAAAATCTATACTTCCTCTTTAAAAAACACAAAAACCAACGCAAAAACCAACGACGACGTAGCAAGTGGATCCGAAAAGGCAAAATACAAGTCTCAATTACACAAGCGACTTTTGTAGGCTTGCAAGGGTCACTTCAACAAAGTCGGCATCAACTTTATTATACAAAAACTACACAAAAGACAAAAAAGCCTCTAAATGGGGACCATATCAACCAGTAGAGAACCATCACATTACAAATGACGACAACAACCTTTACTTATATCCTAATCATTACAATTGATTGCTAAGTGAAACATGCTCACTCCTTAAAACTCTCTTGTAAGATTATCCTTGAACTTGGAAGGAGGTTATGATGATTGATGAAGATCCCCAAACTATGTACCATTTTGGACTTAGATCGGCCGGGTGCAATGCTTTGCACGAATTGCATATAATACAGACAATTTGATCATTTTTAGTTTGTTATATTTGATGGGTATTTTTGTATTTTTATTTTTTTAATGAGACAAAAATACTTCTCTAATATAACTAATCAGATATTATATCGTTCAAATAAACGTGAGAGAATTCTAATTCATAATACATACGGTTTATGAGAAAAAAAAAAATGATGGGGTTCACATAGTTGAATAGGTACTTGACACTCGACAACATCAATTGTAAAACCACACTTGTTTGGACAAATAAGTTTCATTAGGTTCAATTAAAAACGCCGGCTGCTTTCTGTCCACGAATGCAAAAACCTGTAATCGAGGTGTTGCATAAAACAAATGGTGACACAAAACCCTATCGTCAAGAAAATTTGACAATTGCTTGCTTATAATTTTTTGATTTATTGGCGTTTTCAAAAACTCTGGAAATTTTTTTGGCAACATTTCTTTTTAGCGTTGGTGAGAGAGAGATTTCTCCCATAAACTGCTAATATTACATGTAATACGAGTAACTTATTGCACCCGAGTTTTAGCAATCATGTTGAATTTAATTTAATCCTTAGTAATGATATGTAGTTTGGTGTAACATACATATCAGACCAGGGTTGCCTTGCAAGTGAACCTTGGATAGTGAAGTACATAGAGATATGGTTATCGGGTGATGCTATTTTAGCACATTTTTTTAATATATATTTCAACATCCACCTTTCTCACGTACCCACTTGTGGTGAAACATCAAAGAAAATGCCAAAATATCATTACCAAGGATAAATAGAAAAGATTAAAGTGTATTTTACCCACCAATAGTTAGCTTCGAGTTCAATTTGAGATTCAAATAGTTCAAACTTTTGTCCACTTGGAATGAATATCAGTATCCACTTGATGATCGAAACATTAAAAAAGAAGAAGAAGTAATAATAAAAATGTTAAGAATAAAGCATAAAGGGTGTGAGTGGTCCTATTTCTTAGTCTCTACGCGAGTCCATGTATTGAGCACTATTATTGTTTTTGCATTATTCTTAACACTCTCCCTTAATGTAGAACATTAATTTACAACTCTTAACAAATTTCTAAAATGAACGAATTTATCTGAAGAAATGGAGTTTGTGAATATATCTGCAAGTTGCTCATTACTACTATAGTAGAACATCTTGATACTTCCTTTGGTGACCAATTCTCTAATAAAATAATGTCTTGTGCAGTTGTGATACATTGGTTCTGATTGATTGTCACAATTGATAATTGTACAACGAAGTTAATGTTAGAAATTGGGATGATAGTCAGGTTTATGGCAAGCAACGGTAATAACCCCTCACAACCATCATTCATTCACACTCTCTCAAGGAGCTACGTGTGACATTTGGAGCACAAATAGTTTCTTCATTTTACAAGACCTTTAGGATTTGGTAAAGAATAGCTATTATGAAATTGGCATTTTAGTAGACAATCTCAGGATCATTGAATGAAAATGCAAAGGCATTGTTTGTCATTTAACAAGCTTTGGATGAATTTATCTTTCCTCGAATTGCTGCAGTAAAAAG
>NC_081541.1:49987886-50049629 GCF_901000735.1 Corylus avellana
CTAGGATACAAAATCTCTGTATTTTACTTCTGCCAAGTTATTTAAAATTTTTAAGTAATATATCAATTTATTTATCATATAAAATTATGTTTAGAATTAAATGTAACAAAATGAAATTTTGATATAATGGACGAAGGAGCGGTGGATAAAGTTCTTCCACTCAGGGAAAGGAAAAAGAAAGTGTTCTTCCACTCACGTGTATTCTTAGTATATTCTTCGCCCTTTATTGAAGATAGGGAAAATGAAAGTGTAATTAGATGAAAGAGATTTTTGGTATTATTTTCTTATATATCTTTCGTTTATTTATTTTTTAAAAATTCACCAATAAATTTATAGGATTCACTTATGAATTATGTATTCTTACCAATTTAGAGTGCATTTGGGATTGTAATTTCGCAATAATAATTTACGTTTTTAAAAGATATCGTAAAATGTGAGGCGTTTGGCATTAGGATTTAAAAAGCAATTAATTTAAAATGGGGAAAAAAAAAAAAAAGAGATTTCGATAAACAAGTTAGAGGGTGTTTATTTGAAAAAAATACGAATTTAAACCAAAATTAGGATTTTGCATAACAAATATTTGATTAAAATGTATTTTTTAATATATTTTTTCAAACGCTTTTATGATTTTAAAAACTCAATTTTTAAAATCACACATTAAAACTGTCATTCTAAACGGACTCTTAATAATAAATTTGTCAAATCTCTTATATGAAAAAAAAAAAAAAAAAAATGAAAACCAAAATTCTCTTAATTTAAAACTCTAAAAATTGGGACTATTTTGTTTTATCGTGTTCGCAAAATTCAACTGATTCATTAAATTTTCTCATAAAGAGTTCGGTAAAATGTGTCGGTAGTTCCACTTCACGCCGAGATAGATATTTCGGACGTGTATCCAGGAAAGAGAGAGAGAGAGATGGATAATGCCAAGTCAGCATCACGAAGCTTTTTGACTCTTTTCAATCTTTTGAATAAGAACCAATCTTTCGTATCATATCACCCCCCATTTACAACATAAACTTTTGCAGATTTTGGAAGATTTAGTTTTATAACTAAACAACTAATCATTTTGCAGTTTAGTACTTGAATTTTTATAGATTTTCAAAGATTTACTTTGGAACTAAAGACATTTTGTAGATTGTGTATAAAAAATAGAGCTTTTAGGTAAAAAAAAAAAACAATTTTGTTTTGGGAAACAACTTCATTTTAAAGTTTTTATCAAAAGTGCGTTTTGTCAAATTTTAAGTTTTTTTTACCCTTAAAAATGCTTTCAATTTTTTTTATCAAACATGTCCTTTTTTTTTTTTTTTTTTTTTTCTTTTTCTAACAGACTTTTTTGAGCATATCCATAGTTAGTGCATTCGTCATAGTTAGAAGCTCCAGCTCAGTATTCCAAAAAGATTTGTGCCAAAATAACAGATGCCAAGAACTCATTACTTCGATGAATCATTTCTTTGGACAAAGAAGATTATGTGTTAAAAGCACGTTTAGGCCCCTCAAACGTACACTTAAACTGACCCTTAGTGTAAAAAAGATAAAGCAGTACTTTTGTAATTTTTTACCAAACAAGCCAACTTTTGTATGGCACAACTTTTTAGGTACTGCAAGTACTTTTTAAGTTCTCTAATGCAATCTCAAACAAATTCTAAATAACAGAAAATATCTAATTTTAGAAACAAATGGGATGGAAGTATACCGCCATTACAATTGCATCAACACAATAGGATTTGGCTTGAGTTCAGTTGTAGATCTATTTGACTTGTCCGGATTTAGATTCAAATGAACCTAAATTTAAGCTTAATTCAATAGGGTGATGATCTCAAATCATCACAAAAAAGAAGAAGAAATAAATAATTTTTTTTTTTTTGGAAGGATCAAGTAATTCAATGTTGTTATTGAATTTAGTTTAAATTTGACCTAGTAATTATTGGTGTACCATAAAATAAGTTCTCACCAAGTAGACTTCTCAATAAAGTCCTACAAACTAGGGGCGTCAACCTGGTCTTGGTTATTGGTTATTGGCTAAAATCGATAACCGTAACCAGAGTACACAGTTATTAAATTTAGAAAACCAGAACCAGTAACCGGCTACCTGATTTTGTAATAACCGGTTGGTACCTGGTTATCCCAATTGGTAACCGGGTTTTCAAAAAATTGTACATTTTGGGCCTATTTTGGATATTGGGCATATTTTTTGGATTTAATTTAGGCATTTTTGACCCTTAAAAAAAATAATTATAGTTTTTTTAGCCCAATAAGCTAAGCTTAGTTATGATTGTTCTTTGCTTTCATAATACATTTTAAAAAGTGCCCTAAAAACTCAAATAAAACAAATAAAAACATGTATACAAACCAACAACCAAAAGAAATAACCCCTTACAATAAAAATAGTCATAAACATATTAAACTGTAAAATGTATTTGAACTTTGAAGAATAATTGAAGAAGAAAAGATAGATAATAGATTCACAATTTCACAATTCTCACATACGGTAAAGTCAAGTGTAAACCTTAGAGTTAAAATAAAAAAATAACCCGATTTCAAAAACTGTAAACTCATGTTTTTACTTTTTAAAATGAATATATCACAGACATAGTGTGCGGTTTTATTGTTTTTAAATAAAAATAAAAAAGCCTTAAAATCACTATATAATATATATTAAGATACATATATAATATATATTTATTATATATACATCCGGTTACCGGTTATAACAGGGTGTGTGAAAATACAAAAAAGGTAACTGGATCGAGATACCCGGTTACCAGTTTTTTTCAACCGGTTGGCCAGGTACTGGTTACCGGTTGACGGTTGGTACCTGGTTGCCGGTTGGTGGCCAATTATTATCGACCGGATTGACACCCCTACTACAAACTAGAAGAACCCAGTTAGTTAATCGGTTCATATATGCTCATTCTCAATAAAACCCTATAAGATAATTGAACCCAACCTTATTGAAAGGACGGGCGCAAGAAGCTTCCCATTATTCTTGGGAATTCAAGAGTGTGCGACCAAAAAAGTAGAGGTCACATAATCAAATCTATTATCCCTTAAACCTCTCTCGTAACCAACAATACGCCCGAGAAAATTGGGTCATTAAGAGGTACTCTTGGTTGAGGATTTGACATACGATCAACTATTTTGTCGGTCAGAATATTGTTCTAGCTGTGATTATGCAATATTTTAATAAATTTGGCCTTAAATTTAAATTTTCTTTGGATTAAGGTTAGGTTGATTATCATAAACTTTTGGAATTAGATTCTATGGACCACTTAGAGAACCATTTGTTGTATGACAGGCTTTATTGATTTGGTCGGTTTGACAATCTGTAGCTTAAATCAAATCCTATTGGTGGGTCTGGAGACTTCAAACTAGATAAGTTAATATATAGAGCAACAAGAAGAATAGTTTTTAAAGCCATAGAAATTTGTAGGCTTTTTAGTCAATTTATTTAGTGTCGGTCAAAATAGTCAAAACACATGCCTAAAATTTATATAGGGTTTATAGATGGCATGCCACGTATACACGGTTTCACTCACAAATCGTACACTTCTTTATTGTGCCATGTCATGCTGTTTTTCAAGGTTGATAATGACCCAATATCAATTAAGTTTCTTTTCTGTCTTTTCTCCAATTAGAGAGAACAAAAATAAAAAAATCAAAATCAAATTTTTTTTTTCTTTCTAGGTTGATAAGGACTCATTATCAATTAAATTTATTTTAGGTCCTTGCTTCAATTAGAGACAAACTTTTTTTTCCAAATTTGTTTTTCGAGGTTGATAAGGACCCAATTGATATTAAGTTTCTTTTGTCTTTTCTTTAATTAGAGACAATTTTTATTTATTTATTTATTTTTATTTAGATTGAAGAAAATTGTTATTTGAATAATTTTATAATACGTAACGGGATAGATTTGTTAGGTTTTGAGAGAACCTATATCTTTAAATTCGTAGAAAAAACTTAAACATTTTGACAAACACAAAGTTTAAAAATAAGTTTTTGCATACTCTTTATTAATTGATCATAGTTTAAAGGGAAAAATATATTGTTCCCTCAAACTACCACTCAATTGATAATGCTCTCCAAACTTTCAATTAGGACAATGCCTCCCAAATCGACAAAAAATTATAAATGTTCTCCCAATGATGGAAATATTCTTATTAAAATAAAAAAAATACTAAGAATTATAAATTAAAAAAAAAAAAAAACCTACAACTCAAAAATTAAAAAATAAACCAGGGGTTTCCAAATTAAAAATAAAAAAATTTTGAGTTTTTTTTTTGGTAACCCCTGCTCTACACATGTTCAAGAGACACATGTCATTTTTATAGAATAGGTTGGAAGAATTTTATTCAATCCAATTTGAAGGAAAATTCTGTTCAATTAGGTGGTAGTTTAAAAGAGTATATGAACTTTTCCTTAGCTTAAATATAGAGTCTTGCTGCCTTTTGACCGCATGAGTGTGCTCGATCGCATGGCCAGTGTGCTCGATTATACTCGTGCATGCGTTCTTCCTTTTGCGGCGCAGCGGTCGTGCGTTGCTGACTTGCTGGTGGGCTGCCCACCTTCCTCTTCCCCATACACCGTCGCAGCCGTTCCTCGTGTGCCAGCCACCAAGGGTTGGCGTTCCTGCCAGACGACAAGCAGCCCGTGTAGGGTTGTCGCCGTTCATCCTTTATGGCGACCTCGACGAAGAACCGCCATTCTAGCGTGAGCAGACGGTGCTGACCAGGAGGAAGCCGTGGCACCGTCACCCATAGGCAGCCTGTATGAGGTTCCTCAACATATCTTGGACCATGCCATGAGCCTTAGGTCAAGTTTGACCTTGAAGGATGAAAATATGCTCCAAAATAACTACGATATCCCTCCGTCCGTTGGTATTCATTTTCCTGGTCCTAATACGGACGCCATTCCCGGTCCTAATGATATCCCATGCCTAGGGAAGGCGAATTACTTTACACCCTAACTTAGTGTAATTTAGGTAGACAATTCGTATGACCCGAAGATGAGTTATGCTGAATTATGCTTATACCTTGATTGCGTGTAACTGATTAAGCGATTTAATAATCCATACCTAGGGAAGATGGACCATACCTAGGGCTGACAATTTTAACACGACACAAAATTACCAGGTTTGGGTCATAAACGGGTTGACCCGTTTATTTTGCTCTTGGTTGGTCAACCCGTGGGTGGGTGACCTGCTAGACACGTTTGATTTTTTATTTAAAAAACTCATATACCTAAAACATCATTTTCTTTCCTCTCCTCTCGTCACAGTGTCATGCACGCAGCCTCCTTTTTTTCTCCCTCACTCTCAATTTCTCACTTTCTCTCCTCACAACGTCGCCCCTTTATTTCTCCCTCTCACTCTCAGGCAGTCAGGCTCTCAGTCTAATGACTCAAGCTCTCAGCTCACCGTTCTCTCTCTCTCTCTCTCGCTACCGATGTCGCATCTCTTTGCCTCTCCCTCTCTTCTCTTCAACGCCGATTTCACATCCGATATGTATCTCTCTCTTGCTCTGATTTTGTTTTTCATTTCTTGTATAAATTGGGCGTTGTACACAAACTTTAGGTAACTTGGCTCTGTACAAAGATTAGAGACACATAATTGGTGTTACCCTATTCTTGCACTTTCTTAGAAACCAAACGCAAAGAAAGATTGAATGAAACCTAATGTGGTTTTTACAAAATTAATGGTTTTTACAGAAAAATATCACTTTCTAAGCTAAACGGGTTACGTAGGTCATGTCGGGTGACCTGTAAAATTGCTGTGTCGTGTTCGAGTTTGGTAGGGCCGACCTGTTAACTAAACGGGTTGTGTTTGGGTTTACCCTAAACAGGTCGTGGGTCATGACCGGTCGTAAACGGGTTGACTAGCCGACCTATTTCGTCGGCCCTAACCGTACCACATATAGAGATTAGGCAGACAGTCCGTGTCAGATGAAAATGGATTATACTTATTTCTTAATTATGGTATTTTCTTGACTACTCAGATGAGACGAGCCCTATATCATGCATAATATGAATTTTCTCGTTAATTTATGATTGACTATTGTTATGCGGTTAATGGTGAAATCAACCCCCTATTCTTTCTCTCATTACTTTTACTTTTATGCATTTAGTTTAAAAATAATATTCTTTCAATTGAGTTACTTTTATCTTGACAAACTTAATAACAACGCATTTGCAGTCCTTGAGGTTTGATACCCTCAATATAGCTCTATCACACAAAGATTTGTTCTATTGAGAGTGATTATTTTTATTATTGATATTTTTGCTTACAAAAAGACCATATCAATAATGATAAACTAAAATCCTAATCTAACACAATTCTTCTTTCGTAACAAAAATTCTTTCAATTTAGTCTAATAAATTAGTATTTATTCTTAGAATATTTCATTTTATATGTATTTTTAATAATATTAACAAAGTATGTGACATTTGTACTTAAAATATATAAATTACATAAATTTCGAAATTTGGAAACAAATGTCAATTTAATAATAGATCTCATTACCAAGTAAAGGAGGTCATTTATGCTTTTACAAGTTTCCATATATGCTATGACGAGTCTTGTACATAGAGTGTCTTTTACTATTTGTTATCCATAGGATACTTATAGAACAAAGATTTTCTTCTAATTGAGTTGGAGACTTTCTTTTAACATACCTTATAAAATGATACGTGTTAATTTACATGTGAAATATATATATATATTTTCTTTTTGTTGCAATGACAAATTTAGAAGAAATTTTGTTAAAAAAGCATATGAGACACATGTTATTTAAAATACACGTGTTTTTCACATATAAAAGAACATATGTTATTTTTATAAATTAAATTAAAAGAAGTTACTTTAACCTAATTTAGAGAAAAACTCCATCTATTTTGCTCTAAGGTGGTTTGGACATATAAGCCTCACACTTTGAACTACCCAAAAATTCCTAGCATTTCGAATCTCACACTTTGTGTTCATTTTCTACCTGAATATTTCTAAAATTTCAAGAGATTGGAATCCATTCCAATACTATTAGTATATTCCATGCGATGCACTAGAAAGCACTAGAACTATCAATAACTGTAGTTTAAAAAAAAATGACCCCATGACATACTCCTCTCAAACCCACCCTTGTTTTCTATACATTAAATGTCAAAACATTCCTTATATGATTATCGTTTTCAATTTTGCTCAAAGTATTAAAATCTAACAAACAAGAAATGCTACACATTCCAAATTTGTTTTCTAAAAATTGGTTCTCAATTGATGTGTTACTATTTCATGAGTTAGTGACACATTTTCTAAAATAATAAATATAATGAGATAGTGACACATCATTTAAAAATAAACTTTTGAAAAACAAATTTAGGATGTATATCACTCCTCCTAAAAAACACCCGTATCCAAGGATTTGTCCATATATACATTACATTAATGTCTCACTTTTATTTTTATTTCAAAATAAAAATATAAACAAACAAAAAAAATTAAATGGTAAATTGACTGCCATATAGCAGACTAAAATAGTAGTGTAGTATACTAGTATGTAACATTTTTCAAATAAAAAAAAAAAACCCTAAAATAAAAATTTATACTCTGTTTTTTTTTATGCGTTGTTCAAGTTAAATTAGTTTGGATTTTGTCTCATACACGAAAATATCGAACTCAAAATAATAATTTTGTTTGGAAGCAAATTTGTTGTTCTTTTTTGTTTCCATTACAAATTAGTATGTAAATTTAGATTTTTTTTTAAATTTTATTATTATTGTAAATTTAGGATTCGGTTACGTGAAAATTAAAATTTTAAAAATTAAATAAACTTATAGAGTTATAGTTATTGAGCGTTCTTGTGTTTCTCCAGCAATTATAGACGAGAAAATCATGCCAGAAAGCAGGAGACGTAGAGCAATGAAAGAGCAATGGAAATAAAATAGTAAAAACAGGTCAGCAATTGCCCTCTACAGTTTTCAACGACAAATCAAAGAAATTTTAAGTTTAACGAAAAAACACCCAATAAAAGCAAAAACGTGTTGGTTTTGGGAACTCTGAGTTGGACCCAACACCCCCAAAACCCCACACATATCCATATAACATTCAACTATTGACTCTCTCTCTCTCTCTGTTTATATATATATATATATATATATAGCGAGGTTTTCCGAATCTCCCACCAAATCCAATTTGCGAAATCCCCAAGAAAGTGAGAGTCTTTTGAATGCTTTAAGAAAACAACAAAACCCAGAAGGGATATGATGATGACGAGTATGCAGGCGACTCAGTGGACAAGGTTGGAGGATAAGCTGTTCGAGAGAGCTCTGGTGATGGTGCCGGAGGACTATCCGGACAGGTGGCTGAGGATTGCCGAGTGTGTGCCGGGGAAGTCACCGAGGGAGGTGAGGGAACACTACGAGGATCTGGTGCGGGACGTGCTCGACATCGACTCGGGTCGGGTCGAGCTGCCGACTTATGCCGACGACTCTGATGGGTGGGACTCGCCGAGTCAGATCTCGTTTGGGTCGAAGACCAGGGAGGCTGAGAGAAAGAAGGGGACTCCTTGGACTGAAGAAGAGCATAGGTACTCTTTCCCTCTCTATATTCTCTTCTTATTTTCTGATTTTATTGATTTTTTTTTTTTTTTAAATGTTTTTGCTTGGTCCTTTGTTTGGTGGCTGAGAAATTTTCCTGAAAGAAAAGGGAAGTTTTGGGTTTTGTTTCTACAGATGAGAATTGAACTAAACTGTATTCAGAGCAGGTTTTTTAGAAAGATTTGTTTTGTTTCTTTAAAGATTTTTCTTTTCTTTTCTCTCTTTTTGGTGGCTAAAAAATTAAGGCAAATGAAAGAAAGATGAATTTTGGTCTCTTCAGATGATAATTGAACTAGGGTTGGTATTGAGGAAGATCTTTTTTTTTTTAAAAAAAAATTTTAATTTTAATTTATTTTTTAAAAAAATTCTGGTTTAGAAAGTGGAGGACGATGAAAGAACAGAGAATTCTTGCGTTTTGTATCTACAGGTCTAGGATAAACAGGGAGAAAGACTTTTAATTTTTTGTAATCCTTTGGGTGGCTGAGAAATGGAGCAAAATGGAAGGAAAGAGAATTCTTGGGTTTTGTTTCTACAGATGAGAATTGAATTAAACTGTGGACAGAAAATGGAGGAACATGAAAGAAAAACACAGAATTTGCGTTTTTATGTTCCTCCTGTTCTCTTAAAGTGTCTCGCTTGTGACTTTAATTTTCAATCCCTTTTTTCTTTGAACTCTTTTGTACTTTAAAATGATTCCTTTTGCTGGGAAAATGGAGGGAGAAAAGAGAGTTGAAAATTGGGTCTTGTGTTTTCTGTTGATTTTGTTGGTGTGATTGTAAAAATTCAACCCCAACTCAGCTTATGAGTGGAATTCTTTGTTTTTTATCTGCCAAATGATAAAAATAGTATATGATCTTCAGAGTTTCAAGACCATTCTTGATGCTACACCCAGGTAGATATAAGATTGTTGTTTGTGTCTAAACCCAGAGAATCCTTTTGTAATTTGGATTGCAGATTATGATTGCCCCATGTGAGTCAAGTAGGTTCCATCAATTTACCATCATTATCATTGAAACCAAAACTTGGTGTGTATATATAAAAACAATTTTCGAAAAGCACATAGTTTCTCCTCCAAAAATGACCTCTCCGGCCGGTAGGTCCTTGAGCGTATTTCATGTTAGTCCCAAGGCGTTGGTCTCTAACTAGAAAAGTAAATATTGTGATCGTGTTACCTTTGATATGAAATGCTAGTTGCGGCCTACGAGTGCTTAGATTATATTGTTATCAGATGTATTGCTCTGGCAGCTGATTTTCTTTTTTGGTACGGTAACAGGCTATTTCTGATAGGGCTGGAGAAATTTGGCAAGGGTGATTGGAGGAGCATTTCAAGGAATGTTGTGGTGACAAGGACACCGACTCAAGTGGCTAGCCATGCCCAGAAGTACTATCTTCGCCAAACCTCAGTAAAGAAAGAGAGGAAGAGATCGAGCATCCATGACATCACCTCGGTGGATAACAACAACACGGCAGCTCTACCTGTTGATCAGAACTGGATTTCTCCATCGGGTGGTGCGGTACTTCAGCAGCCTGCACCACCTGCTTTGCCACAGATGACCATGCCAAGGAATGTGCCCGATCAATCGGCCTCATTTGGGTATCAAAACTTTGCCTTTCAAATGTAAAGATGCATAGTAGCAGCTACATGCTCTGTATGTAAAGTAGTCTTAGTTTAACAAATCCAATTTGTAAAGTTATGTGGATGGTTTTGTTAGGTGTTAGGTGATAAGGAGGGTTGGAAAGTGAATTTGATGGTGTATGTAGTATTCTTAAGTCTTTTAGTGAGCTAAAGAAAATCTTCTTTGGTGGAGAACATAGCAAGTTGGTGTACTGAACGTTTAGGAATTAATCAATAAGACATAGGAATTCTTTTTGCATTCAGGTTGTCGAATACCTCAAGTCTGAATTATCAAAATCCCAAGTCTCAAAATTAATTTCTGTTGGAACAACTCCATGATATTCAATCCTTGTTTGACCTTTAGTTTATTGGAAATCTAATGTGATATTTGAATTCCCATTTTGAATTAATATCTGTCTGGCTTTATGGGTTTTTTAGGGTATATTATTTTGGTTGCTGGTTTTTTATTTATTTATTTAATTGACATTTATCTTAAAAGTATAAGTTGATAAGAAATGATTAATTTAGTTAGTTAATAATTATTCTAACACTCTTTTTCACAAATGGGTTTAAAAGCTGAAGCTAATAAAAAGTGATTGTTTGAAACATTTAATTAATATTCTAACGCTCTTCCTCTCGTATAGGTTCAAATAATTTTTCACGTGTTTCAGATGACCTGAACTGACCCAAACTTGATTATATAAAACTCTAATATGTTAATTTTGTGTTAGGTTCATGGGTCGTGTCAAAAATTGCCAACCCTATGTGTGGGTTTACCATATTCTAGGGTATTATTTTGTATCGGATTTTTTTGACGGTGAACAAGGGATAGACCAAGTTAAATTGAATAATTAAAATGAGTAATGCTAAAAGGAGGACTATAGTCTTTGTATCCCCACATTTAGGAGGACACAAGGTGGAAAATAGTCTTTCTAGCATTACTCTAAAAAAAGAACTAGACATCTTCATTAAAAAAAGAAGGAAAAACTTTACTTACTATCCATGATCTTTCATTACTTTTGTAATTATATTCTTAAACTTTTAAAAATTGTCAACTTAGAGTTACCATATTTCAGAAGTTTGAAATGTCAATTATTACCATCAAAATTTAGCATTAAATCAAATAGTTGATAAATGAAATTTCCAAAATACCCTAAGATATTTATAAAATTACAAAAATACATTGAAATTGGATGGAGATATTTTAGTAATTTCACTTCCTCTGTTAGGATTTAACTATGAATTTGGAAAATTAACGGTCCAATTTAACAGAAATTTGTTTAATGTGGAGAAGTCGTGGAGAAGAGGCAAAACTTTGGAGAAACGGATAGTATCCATTTAGTGCATTTAGGAGGGCAATAATGTCTTTTTCTTGGGGGCAAATTTTTTGAACAAATTTATTGTCTTAAATGCACTAAATGGATGAAATTGAGAGGATCATTTCCCAAACTTTGGAGGCAAACGTGAAACGTTTAAGGAAAAACACACTTCGACGCCATTTAAAGGCGGAGGGGGAAACACCTCTGCGTACCAGCATCTACCGTCCCTTCTTCTTCTTCTTCTTCTTTCTTCAGCGCTCCAGAGGGTTGAAATATTTGGATTGATGGTGCATTCTGTTTCAACAAGAATGAGTTTTGGATTGATGTATATTTTTGCAGCACGATGATTGAAATTTACGTGAAATGCTGGTATGTAAGTTATGCCCGTAACTTGTTTGATCAGGTGTCGCATAGAGGTTTGGTTTCTTGGACGTCAGTTATTTTAGGGTATGTTAATGAAGGAAACGTTGGTGGAGGTTTTGATTTGCGCTAGGAAATGAGGGTAGAGTTTTAATCCAATGCAGTGACTGTGTTGCAGGGTATAAGATCTGAGAATGTATATTGTTGCTGCCTTACCAAACACAGGTAAAGACACTTGTATATATAACGTATTTAGTTACACAAGATAATTACAATAGTATTTGTGATGAGCAAGAACACTTAGCTATGATAAGCTTATATTTGAATCTAGATACGGAATATGATAAGCTTATCTAAATATTCAATCTATAATATTATTCAATATTTGAATCTAGACGCAGTTTGTTATCTTGCCTTGATGTAGGACTCTTCAGTATGGGTACTTCTCTAACACCGGGGTCCTGTTGTGCCTGTGGAAGTTTGATCCAGTGAAGGCAACTTCATGGTTATGGAATCAAGAACATGGGTCTCTACAAAATTCAGTTGTTTAGAAGCTATAAAAAACTTATATAGTATTTTTAACGGTTAAAAAAAATAAATAAATAAAAATTAAAAGTTCTTTTAGCAAAAAATAGGCCAACCAAACACCGATGGGCCACCCCCAACAATGGTTTTGGGTGGCTTGGCCACCTCCGAAATTTTTTTATGTAGTGTCATACAATTTCTTGGGATAATAATAGCACTTTTGCATTTGACCGAAATTCTTCAACCTATGCCGATTGCGACTGCTTACATATGTCATTCTTTCCTTTAAACTTTTCTTTCCGTGCTTTGGCTCAAACCGTACCACAAGTCCATCAACTTGATCATTGATAGGTTTCCTTCACCTCTTATGTGACAAGAGAGATCTAGTCACCTCTTTAAATGCCAGAGTCTCTTTTACATATAATAATGTTATGAGTGATCATAAGAAGAGGGAAGCGATGCAAATAGAAGTATCGCTTTATCTTCTTCTTCAATCTTCACTCCAAAATTCAACAATTGTGTATTTAACATGTTAAACTTGTTGAGGTGCTCCAACAAATTTGTATTTTCCTCCATCTACAAATCATATAGTTGCTTCTTCACATACAACTTATTTGTCAAATTCTTTTACATATATAGACTCTCCAATATCAGTCAAATTGACTTTGCTTTTTCTTCATTAATCACATTGTAAAGGACTTCATATGACAAATTAAAACGGATCACATTGAAAGCATTCACGTCCATCTCTTCTCAGTCATCGTTGTCTATCTTCTTGGGTTTCTTTGTCTTTTCCAATAAAGCCTGGTAGATTCATTGCTGATCAAAAGATCATTCATCATTTTCTACCAAATAGAATTTTTTTTTTTTTTTTTTTATTGGACTTCTACATTTCATACTTGGTATTCGCCATATTTATCATTAATTTGAATCTCAAGCCTTAGTGGTGATACTACCTGTTGTGCAAAAGACCACAATTATGGTAAATAAGGTAAGGCAATTACACAGATAAAATCAAGATTTAAGTGGTTCCCTCAATATAAGGTATGTCCACTGGCGGAGGGGATCGCAAATAAATTCACAATCAAAGATGGAGTACAAAAATAGTAGAGATAAATCACTTACAACCAAAAGCTCCAATACACCTAAATCTCACTATCAAATGAGATTTTTTTTTTTTTTTTTTTTTTTTTTTTCAAAGGGAGAACTTTTTCTCTGTCAATGTAGCACCCTTTCTTTTTTCTTTCTTTGTTTTGGCTCCTCCAAAACCAAGAAGAAAACAAGTCTGGTGCTCTCTAATGCTTTGTCATGTGGTGCCTCCAAGAAGAGAAATTCTTCTTGCAATTCCACTTGCTATCTTTTTCACTAAAAAAGAATTGGCAGCTGCACTATGTTCTGCACTTGTGTGGCTTGTCTCACATCAATTAACAAGTGACTCTTTTTATAGTGTGATTAAGTCGGTTGACCACTTGATCTATTCCAAAACAAATCATACTCGGAGAGAAATACTCTCCAAAACCCACTGGCTTCGAGGCACACATTGCGTGTTCACTTTTTAATTGTTTATGTCATTCACCTTACGTGAAGGAAAGTATTAAAATTGTCTTTGTCATTCATCTTCCATTTCAATTAAATATTGTACGTGTTATGTTTCATCTATTAAGGGATGAGCTTGAATTTTTAGGACAAGTAGTAATTTAACACCCATATTAAGAATCGTCCAACATGAATCTCATATGCAGTTTAAAACATTGTCATTCTCGGTCGTTTCAAGAAGATTATGATTAAAAAGTAGACCTGGTTTTTTATTTTATTTTAATTTCCTCGTGTTAACATATTAATCAAATAATTAAACTTATCATTTCTTATCGACACAAGTCTGGAGGGTAATTGGTAATTTAATATATTATAATTTTGAGTTCGATCCTTGTTTCTTTAATCACTAATTTAATTGAAGATTCTACTTGGGCATTAATTATAATATTAATTAAATAACTATTTTTTTTATTTAAACTTTTAAAATAAATGGATTAATATGCCAAAAGGGTACATGCATATTCTTCAGTTTCACACTTCAATCTCATTATAGGTCAAAGATTTCTAGGAAATGGCGAACAATATGAGTTTTGGAAGCTTATTGAAAGTGTGGTCCTTGTTTTTTTGCTCAAGATTTGCATGTAAACTACTTGTTTATTGGAATTTGAGGGTGCATTTTTACGTTTTCGTGGCCGAGAGGGTTGATTGCATTCCATGGCACTGAATTCACATGCTTAGACATGCCCTATAGGGGGGTTGGATCTCTCTCTCCCTCTCTCTCTCTCTCTCTCTCTCTATATATATATATATATATATATATATATATATTTGAGCTATTTTGAAGACTTTGATAAGTGCCTTACACTATTACTTTATGTAATTACAAGCCAGAAAAGAAAAAAACAAACAAACAAAAATATTGATTGATTCAATTTTTTAGTGAAAATTTCATAATTTCATTAAACTCTTCAAATTGAAATACTCTCTAAGATTACAATATCATGAATAAAATCAGAAAATTCTTCCATTTATATTTGCTTCGACAATTGTTGGAGAGCAACCTTTGCCAAGCGATGAACATTTTTTGTTTTTTGAATAAAAATTTCATGATTTCATTGAACTCTTCAAACTAAAATACTTGCTGAGATTACAATATTAAGAAATTCATCCATCTATATTTGCTCCGAAGATTGATGGAAAGCCACCTTCGCCAAACGATGAGCTGCCTTATTAGCTTCTCTTTTGACGTACTGCACATGCCATGAATGGAGACTATTTAATATTGATAATATGATCACACCATAGCTAATGTGGTCATCCCCATAGACAATCATACCCTTTTATAGTGGTTATGATAAGTAATAAGATATAACCCTTAGTGAAGGGTTATATCATGACTCTATAAATAGAGTTGAAATTAGAGAACATTAGTATCATTTTATTATTTCATTCTCTAACTTCTATCACTTTGTCGTCCATAAAATTTCTACCCTAATGGGAGACTTCTTGCATACAAAAGATCATACGATCTTCGAATTGTCAATCAGATTATCATACCGACTCTAGGATTGTTTTTTTTTTTTGGTTGCATATTGAACTACTTAGTTTTAAATTGGTGGAGTTCACGTGGTAATTGGTAAATAGTCTATGTGGCAGATGGGCGGTTAATTAATAGGATGGATTGATTTGAAAAATGAATATAACCTAATAAAGTAATTCTTTAAATAAAAAAATTGAAGGATTAAATTAAAATTGCAAGAAAATCCAAAGACTAATACTAATTTTTTCCTAAAAGTATAAAGAAAATAATTCATTTAATGAGATAAATCCATTACATGATCCAACTAGGAGTCTAGGATGGCCAACCTTGCAAAAAACATAAAAAAAAAAAAAAATCAATAAAATAAAATAAAGAGTAAAGCTACTAAAATTTTACATTTATTTATTTCACTCATATCAAAATCGATAAACATAAGTTATGTAGCATATTTTAAATAACTTACACTTTTAATTTCTTTTAAGTAATTAATATGAAATTTACTCAAAAATGGGCAACATCAACTAATATCGCATGTACAAAAAAATAGCATTACTCAAAATCAAAGAATGCATTTATTACTCATTCTTGCTTTTAAAATGCATAATAAATAATAAAACCATAATATTAATTTGAGTTTTTCAAATATATATAACAAAAAATTCTTTATCATCTTTGCTAGGCTCCGATTAACTGTCAAGATAAAAAAGATTGATAATTATGTGCATAGCACAGCTAAATATAATAAAGAAAAAAAAAAAAAAAAATCCTAGTTCTGTTGTTTAGTATTATATTATAAGTTGTAGTAATCGCCGTCACGTCTCTTTCATTGCGTCTGTTGAAAGGACCGAAGGAATTGTAACTTGTTTAGAACACGTGATATTACCGTTTCCTCTCAAACCTTTTCTACTTCTAAAGAAACTATAAATACTTTTTAAGAGCTTTGGTAGTTCTAATGTAGTTCTAAGAAACCAATATCTTTACATACACCTCTCCCTCTTTCTCTGCAGCCTAGCTTGGTTCTTCTTCTTCAATACCAGAGTTTATAGAGGAAGATGAAGAAGTCAACTTGTGTAAGTCTCTCTTTATCTCTCTTCCTCTGTTTCAAATTCTTAGAAATTTTCATTCTTTCTTCACCAAAAATAAATATGTGCTTGAATTAATTTCAAAACCATAATGTTCTTCAAGTGATCAGTGGGAGTTCGTTGATCTAACAGATAATATACATGACATATATGCAAGTTCAAGTTGGGTAGAAACAAAAAGGGTTCTATTGAAGACGTTATTTTAGCAAGAAATTAAGTTAACTTTTTTTCTTTCTTTCTTTCTTTATTTATTTATTTTTTAATTTTTATCAGCGTTTGTTAATGTGTGTCTCGGTGGTGGCTTCGGCTTCGTGTGGTCGTAGTTGGGTCTCGGTTTGAAAGCTCTGTGCTTTTCTTCCATGGCTCCTTTTGGGGTTTGAAAGTTTCTTGCTTTTTTCCAATCTGATGACTTTCTAGGGAGAGAGGATGGAAAGTCAGATAGTGGGTTAGGTCCCCTGCATCTTACTCTGTAGTGGGTTTGGTGCAGTGGATTGAGAAAGCTTGATATAATAATGAGAGCAAAATATATTTAGGCAGTCTGCCACTTGCTCGGGGACTCATCGCTAACAATTCGAACGTGTACGATGTTTCAGTGTTGTCATGCCTCCAGCCACTTCAGCTTTTTTTAAATTTTTATTAGTAGCCACATCAGCTTTTGATGTGCAATATCAGCTCTCAGATTGCTCACAAGGTTTTTTAATGTGCCATGTCGATTTTTCATACATATATGCATAGGTAGAAGATAGATGTAATCGTATTATAATTTTTAGAATTCCAATATTGTACCATATAGATTTTCTTAAAATTTAATAATTGTTTTCAAATCAAATGGTTAGGATTTTACCATATCACTATTTATCGGTTTTACTATTTCAGTATTTTCTGTACTCTAATGTACTTTTAAAGTGATAAATGTTAATATGGTAGGATACTCTAGGAATTCTAGAAGTTTTTAATCTGATAAGATCTATCTTATAAATTATTTAGAGAAGAAACTAAACTTCTTGAATTTCAGTACTTGAGGAAATTGGAAGATTTTAAATATTGGGACCAAATCAAACCTAAGATTAATTTCAGAGACAAACAGTGTATTTCAATGCTATGAACACAATTACATTAATAACACCTCACCTACCACTTTTCAGTGGATCTCTCTTCCAGGAACCCTCTTTCTTCTTCTTTTTTTTTTTTTTTAAAAAATTTCTATTTGGATTAAGATCCTCCAAAATTCTTAGTGAAACTTGAATGCATTGGTATTGACTGCCATTGCATGCCCACAATTTTAGAATGATCATTTATTGAACCCTGAAAATTCTGTGAGATATAGGAAAATTTGAAGTAAATGTGACAGTAGTTGTTACTGCTCTAAAGGAATTATTTTAAGAGATCCAACCTGAGTGTATTATTTCTATTGTTGGTTTATGAATCCAGTCTTTATAGAATAAAATCATGTGTTTCATGTTGTGTCCCCCTTAGGCTAATATTATTTATTTCCTCTTTGCTTCCAGATACCTCTAATGGTGGAGCCTAGGAGGCAGATATCATTTAGATGCTTCCTTTCTTCTATCCTTTTGCTTTCTGCAGTTTTCTTCATAGGGAGTGCATTTATAATTACAGATTATAAAGAGGTAAATTATACTTTCAGCTCCATCATTACTACAGAGACAATTTAACTTTCTCAATAATTGGGTTATCTTGGCACAGAAGTATTTGTCTTGTGGATCATCTGATAATATGCAGAATACAAGATCTAAGATGTGTGAGGTATGTTGCTACCACTCAAAGGCCATATAGATGCACAATTTGTTCCTTGCTCTAGTATGTAATGACTAGCTTATATACTCTTATTAACACTTCTGTTTGTATTTAGAGTCAATCCATGCCCCAAGGAAGTGAATCACTACCTAAGGGAATTGTCTCAAAAAATTCTGACTTGAAAATGCGACCATTATGGGGCCCCATGGATAAAAAGGTATGTCAACTTTATAGGTGAAAATTTCAGTGGTAGTTTGGCATTCTAGGTACTGTTAGTCATTTTACTAGAGGACCATGCAGTTTTTTACCTTGCTTGTTCAGCCACTTCCGATTTACAGCAATTATTGGTTTATTGTACCGTCTACCAAGCGGAATAGGATTCTCTCCAGTTTAAATGAACTGGATAATATCTAGTTAGTTATCGTGGAGGGGTATTTTTGTCTTTCACTTTTTGAGAGGACAACAATACCCCATCACTATAACTAATTGGAGTTATCCAGTTCATATGAAATGCAGAGGATCTTAATTCCTATCAAGCATGACTACTATTGAGATAATTCATGTATATATATGTTTAGTTGTCTGTTTTCCATAGTTGTATCACTAGGATTGAATTCTTAACAATATTTTCTGGACATGGTTTGGGTTAGAGTTGATTGGCACTTATTATTCATGTTATGCTGTCGAGCTGATTGTACTGTGAATATGAACTGTTCTTGGAGTCCTGTATTGCCTAAGCTTCATAAAGGAAACTATTTCTCCTTTGATTTGATACCTCACACAAGAACCATGGCCAATCAGTTCGGTCTTCAGCTGATACAAACATGATTCAGCCTGTTTTGTTTAATATTTATATGTAATATTAATGTCATCCAACTGAGTTGGTTGAATAATGGATAAGTTGAATATCACTGTGGAAAATGCAGTTTCTCTTTGCCCACTGATTACCTGATTCTTTCAATTTATATCCTAATGCTGCCTGCTTCTGTCCAGAACTCGAAGTCATTCACAAACTTATTGGCCATTGCAGCTGGCATAAAGCAAAAAGAAAGTGTGAATAAAATTGTGAAGAAGGTGAAAAGCTAAATTTCATGCCCTCGTTTACATACATTGTCTTTGATTTCGTTGGATTTAATTTCTCTTTTTACTCACAAATTACAGTTTCTGTCAAGTGATTTTGTGGTGATGCTTTTCCATTATGATGGCGTTGTGGATGATTGGAGAGATTTAGACTGGAGCAACCGTGCCATACATGTTTCTGCTATTAATCAAACTAAGTGGTAATGGTTATTAGCTAAAATTCAAAAAAAGAAAAGAAATTATACTTGTTCAGATATTTCTGGTCCATTCTCACTAACTGGTATAGCATAATTGTTTTCATGATTTATACTTGTTCAGATATTTCTGGTCCATTCTCACTAACTGGTCTAGCATAATTGTTTTCATGATTAAGGTGGTTCGCCAAGCGTTTTTTACATCCTGATATTGTGGCTGAGTATGCCTACATCTTCCTCTGGGATGAAGATCTTGGAGTTGAAAATTTTGATGTTGGAAGGTAAATTATGAGTATACATATGTGGGTTTTATATGACTATGATGTGTTTGTGTCTGTACATATCCATGTATGAACATGAGTACATAAGCACATCCATGCTGGAAGCGGTAGGTTTATTGGGTGGTCATAACTTATGCCTTCTCCTTTTTCATTACTATTTAGTGTGAATATAGACATGTGTGTGTTGGAGAGGGGGGGAAAAGTGCGCATCCCTGCAATTACATCATAACTTGTCGATTTGGTCAAATCTAATCCAAGATTAGAAGCATTCCAATCCATATAGTTCTCAAACCTTTTTTTTCTTACAATTTAGGTTTTATAGATTTGGTAACTATTGGAAATTTGGAATCCAGCCAGTATGATATTTCTCATGCATGACAAATGTAGGAGGCATGTAACTAGACTGTTGGATAGGCTAAATATGGATCTATCATGAGACATGTAACCTGATAGATGGATAGGCAAAATATAGGCATCCCAAAAATGTACAGCATATTATTTTTCTGGGTGTCCTTTCTTTTGGTTGGGGGGAGCAGGAAGAGGGTGCTTGGTAATGGTTAGTTCAATTGAAATTGTAATTTTTTAGCTGTGGTATTTAGTATGCATGGCTGGATAAAAAAGACACATAACTTGATGGTTACACTTGCAAAAAAAGGGTTGCAAAAGAAGTTATGGATTGTTGTAATGCTATTAACTTTTCCAGTAAACATTTGAAGATTGAGTTTCTGTGCTTTAACTTCTTACATGCAGATATCTTACAATTATTAAAGAAGAAGGGCTTGAGATATCACAGCCAGCACTTGACGCTAATAAATCTGAGGTTCATCATCATCTCACAGCAAGAGATAGAAGATCAAAAGTGCACAGGTTCTCTATCATTTCCTTAGAAAATAATGTTTAAGAATGAGAAAATCTATAGCAATATCCTTATGAATTCTTATATGTAGCTGTTGTGATATGTTTTTTCATTTGTTAACTTCAGTAGCATGTCATGAGCTATCAGGCTTTGATTTAATTAAAATTTTCAATACAATGTCTTTCTAATTTTAAGGTCTATGTTGTGGTTGCTATTGCATTGGCTAACAGGAGGACTTACAAGATGATTGGTAGAAGGAGGTGCAATGAAAACAGCACAGAGCCTCCATGCACAGGGTAGAAAATTTGCATGCAGATCCTTTTCAGTTTCATAGTTTACACACAGAAAAATATGTATCCATATACATAAAAGTGCATACAAACATAGACATATTTAATACATATATATGTATTTTGCTCTCAATTGTTCGCAATGAAAGTGCATTTTATTTATTAATATGTATGACAGGTGGGTGGAAATGATGGCTCCTGTTTTCTCAAGTGCATCCTGGCGTTGTGCATGGCATATGATTCAGGTAGGGCATCTGTACATAAATTTTTCAGACACCATTATAAAGCTAAAATGGTGGTGGATTTTGATAATTAGGCTTCATAAAGCTTTGCCACTAATTTACCCCTTTCCACTCTTCTTTTTCCCCCTAATGTTTTTACAGAATGACTTAGTTCATGCATGGGGCTTGGATTTTCAGCTGGGCTACTGTGTACAGGCAATTTTACTTCCTATAACTATATGCCTATTTTTCCAATTTTTGGATATCCATGAAGATATGTCTTATGTGCAAAGCATTCTTTAACAGGGTGATCGGACTAAAAATATTGGAATTGTTGATTCCGAATACATTGTCCATTATGGTCTTCCTACACTGGGGGCGTCTGTGACGAACAAGGTTAGAAATTTTTTATTACCAAATTTGACTAAGGCCTAATCCCACTAGTTGGGATTGGCTGCAAGAATGTTTCCAGGCTTGCATGATCATGATGTTCCTCACAACTTCCACCTGCATCATTTTCGTCTTCCTTTATTCCCTTTCAATCCAGCTTAATTTCTCTCTCTCTCTCTCTCTCTCTCTCTTTCTCTTTTACACACACCACCATGTGTAATTTCTCTGTTACTAACTAGTAAAGTTCATCATCAATGCAGAAAGTTGCTGAAACACCTAATCAATCTGCCCAAGATACGAGCTCGAGTGCAGGACCACAGGTACTTAATCAAAATCCAATATGCAACTCATCACATTCTTTTGTTGTCTGGACTTCTATTCATAAGCAGCTTTGAATTTGCAGGCAGCATCAAGGTCAAATCAATCTGATGGTAGAACTGGGGTAAGCCTTTGAATAAATCTTCTATTCACAGAAGCTCCTCACTTAATCTTCCCAAGGCCAGTACAAAGGGAGCAAGATTTTTTTTTTTCATACACTCAAATGAATGTGTGCACTTTGCACTTTGCATTATCAGCTGTGCTTAGCGCCTTGACTAAGGTGTTAAATCACAACTTATCCCAAATTCTTAAATTAATAAGAAATGATTAATTTAGTTATTTAATTAATATTCTCTCACTCTCCCTCACGTATGGATCCAAACTCCTTAATAAGTGAGGTTCAACACTTTGAATATTAAATTGAGATGGGCTGTAAATGACATAAACAAGGTTTGATGACAACTTCTGCTGTAATACCATGTTAAATTACTACTTATTCCAAAAACTTAACCTGATACGAAATGATGAATTTAATTATTTAATTAATATTCTAACAGCGTAGAGCTCCAATTTTAGTATGACATCTTTATATGATCCCCATTATTTAAGGATACACACTAGCATCCTTTGACCATTGTTCTTGTGCAGGTGAGAACTAGATCCTATATTGAACTAGAGATCTTCAAGAATAGATGGAAAAAAGCAGTAAGGGAGGATTATTGCTGGGTTGATCCATATCAGAAACCTGCAGCAAAGAAAACGGTTGAGAAGTTGATTGCTGAAGATATACACAGGATCACACACAGGCATTGACCTAAAATAGAAAGAGGAGGACAATAGGGCAGCTTTGTAGAGATCAAGTTGTGAAATACGTTTTCCCAAATGTTAGAATATTTTATACTCTATATTTAGGCCTTATAGGTCTATTCCCTTCCTTATTTAGTCTAGGTTTTTTTTTTTTTTTTTAATTTTTTTATTCATCACACTTTAAAGTGTCTATAAATAGAGATCATTGTAATACAGTTATTATACATCAATAGTCAATATGTAGCCTTAAGAGTTTCCATCACTTCTGCTCTCTCTCTCATACAAAACCCAACAAGAAAAAGCTGGGACAAAAACAGGGGATGCTCCAAGCAGCCATCACCCAACAAGACAAAAGGAACAACTAGAGTAGCAAACTGCAGGAGAACCAAAGCAAATACAAACACTAAACACCAAAACAACAAAAAAACACAGAAGGACTACTCCAACCAAACCAGCAGAACACAACCAGACCCTTAGATCAGAAGCTCCTCATTAATGTTCCACTTTTGGCAAAGAACCACATTATCGGCTCTCTCTCTCTCTCTCTCTTATATTCTCTTTTATATTTCTACACCAAACATAGGTGACGATTTTCTTCTTCACTAAGAAAATATAGATGATGCTTAACATTGCTTTATTTTATAACAGTATTAATCGATCTTCATGACCTTTTAATCCTTTCTTGATAAGTCCTCAAAACAGATTAATGTATATGCTATATATACATGTAAACCTTCAGCATTAGAATTCATGTTTGGTGTAAATTTTTGTATGCCAATAAGGCCATGCCGATTGCCCCTGTAATGAAGTTAAGCCTCGTGAGCAAGTGGGATTGGGATTCCCATCAATTTTCCGCCTACAAACTGCAAATCGCCCCCAATTCATCAAAATGTTGATTATTACCATCACAAATTGTGACAATGCTGATATTACTATGCCGCCTCCCATGTCGGGTGCCTAACAAAGAACTACCACCGATGTGAATGCATTGAAGAATTACATGCTCTAAAGATAGATGTCAATTTAACCTATTAAATTGGAAAATTTTCTTTTAACCCAAGTTAAAAATGTGCAAACTAGCTTAGAGGAATATCATCCAACTCAATCTATAAAAATGTGTCCCTTAAACATATGTTTTATAGATGTCAATTTAACCGACTAAATTGGAAAAATTTCTTTTAACCCAGTTTGGAGGAAACTATCCAATCTGGGTTAAAAATGTCCAAACTTGGTTAGAAGTACTTTATCTAACTCAATCTATAAAAATGACGTGTTCAGTCCGCACACCCCCTTCAAACTACCACCCAATTGACAATATCCTCCCTCCCAAAAAAAATACCAAATTATGTCAATGTCCCCTAATGACGAAACTACCTTTAGTAAAATAAAAACCTAAAACTAAATATAAAATTTGGCCAAATTAAATATAAAAAAATTCCTTTTTGTAAGAATTATCGATTTTTTTTTAAATTTTTTTTTTAAATAGAAAATTCTGTTTAAAAAAATTAAATTTTTTTTCTTTTTTAAAAAAAATAAATCATTTTTTAAATAAAAAATTTTGTTTCAAAAAAAAAAATAAATAAATAAACATTTCCATTTAAAAAAATTATTATTTAAAAAAATTTGTTTTTTTAAATAAAATTTTCATTTAATTTTGTCTTATTGATGAATCTATAGGTGCATTTTTATCTCTCTCTTTTTTTTTTTTTTTTTTCTAGCATTGGGGACATTGCAATGTTTTGGTAGTTTTTTTTTTGGGGGCATTGTCAATTGAGTGGTAGTTTGAGAGAGAACATTATCAATTGGGTGATAGTTTGAGGGGGGCATGTGGACTTTTCACTAAATTTTATTAAAAAAAAGACACATGTTATTTTTATAGATTGAGGTGGAGGAAGTTCTTCTTTCCTTCAACTCAGTTTGAAGAAAACTTTGTCCAACTCCCACTATGCCTCATAAGGACAGAGTTTTCCTAAAAACTGGGTTGGGAGAATTTTCTCGAATTCAATTTATAAAAATGACATGTGTCCATGTAAATTTAATATGAAATTAGTGAATTACAGTTGAGCTGTCTGACTTATTTAATTAAATGAGTTAGATTCTAATTGACATATATAGTATTATACCCATGCACGAGCTTGAATATGTTTGTTAATGTGTTTTGATGATTGAATTTTGTTTTTATTTGAAAAAGTGTTTTGATATGACATAAATATAAATATTGTTTTTTATAGTTTGAAGAACGTTTTGTGTTTTGAGTGCAAAAATATTTTGTTTCTTGAGAACCGAAACAAAAACACAAACAAATGCTTGTAACCATTCGTGTCCCTCTAGTTGGGAGGTTTCTTTTATACAACCTTTGGTGGTAAGGCAAACTAGAAAACCCAATGCTGCTTCTTACTTTCAAAACCAGTGCACAAGGTATGAATATGTTTGTTAACGTGTTTAGATGATTGTTTTTTGTATTTGAAAAAAGTGTTTTGATATGACGAAAATGTGAATACTGTTTTTTTTTTCATTTTGAAGAGCGTTTTGTGTTTTGAGTTATTTGTTAATGTATTTATCTTGAGAAAAAAATACAAAAAAGATTGTATTTGTCCTGAGAAGGTAGAAATAACGCTTTTCAAAATAATAAATACTGAATTTTTTTTAAAGTATAGAACAAATTACAGCCATTATTTTAGCACACAACATATCATTCTCTTTCATTTCCATCAATGAGAGTACAACAATGGCTGCCTTGTGGTCTGGCTTTCATTTTGAAGGAAATCTTGGAACCATAAAGCAGAGTGTTTCATAAATCTTCTCAACCCATTTTTGTAATCTATGAAGTTGATGCCAAGCCGATATGTATAACCAAATTCCCATTCGAAGTCATCAAGAAATGACCACACATAGTATCCCCTAACATCAACTCCATCATCCCTGTCATATACGGGAAATAACTGTCGAGTTAGGGTTTGAACTTATAGAAAAGATTAAATTTAATTATTTAATTAATATTCTAACATTAATATTCATCCATACTCACTTGATAACTTTTAAGAGAGTTGATAGATGGAGGTGGAGGTATTTTAACCTCAAGCTATCATTGAGAAAATCTTCAATTGGCAACGAGTTGTTATTTACATCACTGAGTCCTGAAAAGAAATCCAAATGCATAAGTTTGATTTATACATGATAAGAATTTTAAGTGAACTACTTAAAAAGGAATAAAGCAAAAGAAATGGTATTTAGTAGACTGTTATACGACTACCATACAATTGGGATGACGTAACAATGAAGATCATATTAAATTACCATTTTTTCTAAAAGCTTAAGCTAATAGGAAGAAGCAAATTTAATTATTTAATCAATACTTTAACATTCTCCCTCACATGTGGGCTCAAACTCCTTTTTAATAAGTGAGGCCCAACACGTAAAATATTTAATTTAAATGGGGGTGATTGATGGAGTCAAGGTTCGATTACAAGACCTTTGTCTCTGATACCATGTTAAATCACCAGTTATCCCAAAAGCTTAAGCTTATAAGAAGAGGTAAATTTAATCATTTAATCGACACTTTAACAGATCAACCATTGAGTAAACAACGACTTGTAAAAAGAAAATTAAATGGATGATTTTTATTGCTAGGTCATCCCAATTGTATGGCAGTCATATAACAGTCTACTAAATAACGTTATTCATAAAAAAATGTTTTACCGTTTTCAGTAATGACAATAGGTGGATTGTCGAAGTTTCTCTTAACATATAGCACAAAGTCTCGAATCCCCCTTGGATAAATGTAAAGCCAGCCAGAAGGTGTCTAAAATATCATTTGTGACATTCTTTGCTTAGTAAAATTTGAGCATGATCATGTTTATGAATATGTGAATGTGAGGGTGTAGGTGAGAGATAGAGAGAAAGAGAGATTACTGGTTCACCAATAGGAATGCCATCTTTCTCCGCTGCCGCAACACATGGCATGACAACGTTAGTATAACTGAAATTATTTTAGACTGTTGGCCACTATAACATAGACTGTCGTGTAAATTTGTAAAGAGATTGCAGTAAAAATTAGAAGGATTTCTTTTGGTTTTTCTCATCATTTATAGGGGTGTGGCTTTAAGACTTACTGCTGGTATCTACATGGCTATCTGTTGTGTAACTTAAGTTGAAGCTGCTGGAGGATGTAGAGTCATCTGCATATCTTGCAGTGTAGTAATTTAGCCCAAGGAAATCAAGAGACCCCTTTACCATATTGGATTGTGCTTCAGTGAAGTTTGGCAGTCGATTTCCTACCAAAGCTCTCATGGACTCGGGGTAGTCACCATATGTAATTGGATTAACAAACCTGGAGAGTAATTATAGTGATGATAATGATAATGAAGTTAATGAAAATAGCAATAATAAAACAAATAAAAAATTCCAAGAAGAAGAATAAGGACCAAAGGGCACTGGAACAGAACATATTCTCCTGCATTATCTCCCATCATTAACATAGAGGTACATTATTAGTGTCTACTTCTTGTGTATGCCCATAACTGTTAAAGTATGATTAAGTGATTAAATTTATTTCTTCCTATCAGTTTAAGCTTTTAGGATAACTGGTAATTTAACATGATATCAGAGATTATTCTAAAACATGTGGAATTACTAAAACATGTTTCTTCACATGAAAGAGCACTAGCTGAGAATTTCCATTCATAATACTCACCATCCAAATGCAAAATCAAGAGCTCTGGATGCAGCCATGCTGCTAGCAACGGTTTGGTACTTGGGCACCATCCAAAAAGTTGATACTGTAATCCCAATTTCTCCCATTTGAGAAGCCTGCAGAAGTTAAATCCGTCTATCTTATGCATCATTATAAAAGTCTTCATTTCTCAGAATATGAACAAGCAAAAATATACAAAGTGCTAACACAAATATGAGCAGCAAGTAGACTATGAACACTTGGGAAAAAAATTTGTCAAAAGCTATAGTAATGAACACAAACCTGATACTTGTTCTTGTACAAATTTACAGCAGTTGCATGAGAAAGAATAATGTGATGGGCTACCACATAGGGTTCTGTTGCTGAGTTTCCGGCCGTGCAGGTCCCTTCATAGTTAGAACATCGACCAGGCGCCACGTTCCCAGTTGCATAACCTTCACTACTGAATGTATTTGGCTCGTTAAAAGTCACCCACTTCTTCACTCTGTCGCCAAATTCTTTGAAGCACAAGTTGGCATAGTCTCCATAATCATCCCTAATGATTGGAGCATGAACAATTGCCAATTAGCTAGGCAGGGAAGATAAAACCCTGTGATGATTACTCTGCCCACATGAATCGTGTATCGGTTGAGTGAGAACTCGAATAACCGATGTTGTGGTATTAACCACACGAATCGACCATTCGAGCTGATCTCTTTTCCAATATTTGGATAATTGATAATCAAACTTACACGATGTTTGTGCTCAAGAATCCACCATACTCATCTTCTAGTGCTTGTGGAACATCCCAATGGAATAAAGTTACAAAAGGTTGAATTCCTGCCCATCATTGTGAAAAACTAAGTTACAAAAGGAAGGAAATGTGCCAAAGCAAATTATGGGTGGGATAAGAGAGAGGATGAAGTTTTACCATTATGTAGGAGCTCATTAATGAGTTCATTGTAGAATTCAACACCATCTTGGTTCACTCCTCCACTAAGTTTTCCCTCTAAGAACAAAAATAGACTTCATTTATATCACTTGCAGTGACTGTATAAATTGAATTTTTGCAAAGAAGATTTTCAGTTATTTTTTCAGTAGAGACAAACCAAACTCTTTCCTCCATCTTACATAAAATGGTAAAGAAAGAATCAAGAATGATCTTTACCAGGTAGAACTCTGGACCATGAGATGGAAAATCTGAAGGAATCTAAACCAATTTCTTTCATCAGAGCTATATCTTCCTGAAATAAACATATATACATATCTCACTTTTCTTATCAGATTCACACCAAAAATAAAAAATAAAAAATCACACCTTAAAACGATAATAAAAATCTTCGGCTACGTCCCCTGTAGCATTGCCCAAAATTTTTTCTGCAAGGACACCATAAAATTTCTCAGAAAGCATAAGAAGAGATATAGGGTAGAATTAAAGTTCATTAATTACATCAAACCTTTGTGATAAATTGAAGTACAAAATCTAGTTGTTCTTGTTTTATTTAAATGATTCAAATGATATTTATCTTTCCCTTTATTCTTCTCTCTGTCTCTCTGCTCAATATATAAGATACTAAAAATAGAAAAACTTTGTTAAAAAGAATTCTCGGAATTCCTATGACTTGTAGGTTGGAGGAATTTAGTCAATTGAACCGACATTGATCGTTACATCATGTGGTTCTTATATAAAATTTTAATAGGATTAACAAAGCATGTAATATCTGTCCTTTGAGCATCACGTGCTCTAAAGAAATATGTCATTTTAATAGAACACATCAGCTGAAAAATTTCAGAAACTGCTCCCTCATCAATTCTCTCACCCTCTATCTTCTTAGAAAAGAAAGAGGAAATCAGAGTTAACTTGCATTTAGTATCCTCAGTCCTTTAAGCACTTTGACAAACTATTTATTGCTACATTGCGAGTAGCATGACAGTGAAAACTAACACTTGGGACTCCATGGAAAGAAAATAATGCAGAGAGACCTGGATGCATCCTAGTGAAAGTATCCCATATGCTGGACCCTTTGCCATGCTGGTATGCCGCCCCTTCATACTTCAAACGAAAAGAAAACAAAGAAAACACCAAAGATCATGAAAGAGAAACGTATACATATATATGTGTGCAATGTGCCCATGAGGGTTAACTCGAATGGTTGATTCGTTTGGTTAATACTACGACATCGACTATTCGAGTCCTCACTCAACCGATACACGGTTTTTGTGGGCAGGATTGTGTAGCTGGAGTTTACCTGACAGGAATGAGTGTAACTAATGTTAGAGCACTAGCACTGCCATACCTGATAAGCACTTGACCCTGCTCCAAAAACAAAACTGGCCGGAAAATCTCTCCGGTTAAGACCTTCAGTGCAGGCAAAGCAATAGGCCAGGACCAGAAGATAGAAGTGCAGATGGTGAGAAATGTCCATGCTTACTTTTTGCTGCGTAGCACTAATAAATTAATGTACCAGCCAGCACTTATGTGGTCGTGTATACACTATGGAAGTGCTGGTGTTTCTTGTTCTGTTCGCAGCTAGGCTGTCTGAACTTTTGTCTCGGCAATTGTTATGACTTTGAAAGTGTTGGTGTAACCGTCATTCAATATATTGTTTGTTGTGTACTTGTATGGTAATAAACCTTGCATTTTGTAGCCAAGACCACAAATATATGACTTTGGTGAAAAAATTCATAATGCAATGGAAAATTATATACAAAATGGAATAAAGAGAGAAATTGAAGACAAAGATTTATAGGTGGTTTAGTATTAGATACCTACATACATCACTAAGGAAGAGCCCAAATGGGTACGTCTTGCTTTTATTTCTTGATTATATATGTTCACACAGTTTCTGGTCACCAAAGTTTTACACTAACTCACAAGCTAAAAAGATGGTAAATGCTGATTAGAGAATGACTATGGAACCCAGAATCTAATTGAATTTCATCTGTCTTTTATTGAATATTCTTTCTCTAGTTTTTTTTTATACATGAAGCCCCCTTTTATATGTGCATACAAGAAATGGTCAAAGGGCTGCCAAAGTCAAGTTTCCTATGGCCCACTGTAATGCTCCCTTGTCCACCGTTCATCGTACTTAGGATCTGGGCTGTCGTTCGTCATTGGGAATGGGATGATGGCATGTGGGCCATAGGGATTGACCCAACATGGCTTTTGCAGGGGCGGGCCCACCAGTCATACCATGGGGATAGTTCCTGTACCCTCTGTGTCCGTGGTAGGTTTGATTGGACATTATACAGCTGTGAATAGACAGACGCTTTCCCTAATTGGACACCTACTTTCACCTGAGTCAAGGACTGGGTAAGCGAGGTATGGCCTCCTGCATGGCTCTTTCGTATCATTCGTTGGGTGCAGTGAAATGGTTTGGCTTGCTCGTGGTTCAGTAATGATGAACCCTCCCTGGTTCGGCACAAAACCTTTCCCTGTTCAATGTGGTTCGTCTCAAACTGCCTCAATGCTGACACCTTGCACCCTAACGAGGGACTTCAAACAGGCTTGCTTCTAGTTCGAGATTTGCGAGTCTCCAATGAGTTGTTTTACGGAAAATGGACTAATTGATTTTCTCCCCAACAATATATTACAATACAAATGGTCTTTATTTATAAAAAAACTGTCGTAGTTGGAGACAATATCAAATTAGATTTGATGTAAATTACCTAAAAGATAGGAGATAACTACAATCAACATATATTCTAACATTTGGAAGTGTTTGTGTACTTTTCTTGTTATTTTGCAGCTAGGTTGTTAGGTGAATTTTAATTTCGTAGTTCAATGCGGTTCGTCTCAAACTGCCTCAATTCTGACAAGTTGTATGTGATTGTTGAGTAGCTGAAGCATAGCGTATTTGGTGCAGCAAGAATGTTAGGTGCATATATATATATAATTTGCGCAGTGGTTGATTATACTAACAAAAGCAAGACATGTTTGGCATCATAGACTGCTAGATGCTGCTCATTTAGCTTAAGATGATCTGTTTTTGGTAGAAATTAACGATTTAATTTTCAGAATAAATGCTTGCTGAAATTCTTCTTAATATAGTTCTGCATACAACAAATTAAGCAGGATATAACAAAGGTGGGCTTGTGGTGACATTTTCCTTTTGGAGGAAACTTTTGAACCATAAAGCAGATTGTTTGAGGTATCTTCTCAGATCATTTCTGTAATCTATGTAAGTGAGGCCAAACCGAAGAGTATAACCGAATTCCCACTCAAAGTCATCAAGAAATGACCACACGTAGTATGCCCTCACATCAGCTCCACCCCTGCCAAATTGAACTCTACCCGTTAATACCTTTCAATAATTGGTACTCATATATGTATTATTAGAAATGCCATTTATTCAGATTGGGATCCACACAATTGGTCCATTACAATTTCCCACTCCCAGGCAGTAATCTTGTTCGGACAGGTAAGCTCTATTGTCAACCCCAAGAGGAAGTTTAATGAACGGTAAGCACTCACATTTGGCTTAACAAATGTCTAGCTAAAATTTAGTTAAAAAACACTTTTTTTTTTCTATTTTAGCAACCCATTTCATGGGTGAAGTAAAAGAGAACGTGTAAGCCGGCAAATTTTTTTTTTTTTTTAATATTAAAATTTTTTTTAAAAAATGAAAATAGCATGGCGTGCTAAGCACGCTGGCATTCTCAGAATCATGGCCCCATTTTTCAATGCACTTGTATTCAGATTCTATATTTATATATTTTCACTATTCCCAAAAACGAGAGAGGACCAAATTGATTTTTGATTGTTGTTAATGTTGAGTTACCATATTATGCAAATTGTTAGTCAAATCTTTAGCCAAAGTGACACTCACTTGATAGCCTCCGAGAGATTCGACAGATGGCTACGGTGGTAGTTTATCCTCAAGCTATCATTGAGGGCATCTTGAATCGGCAACGAGCCCTTATCAGCAACTCCTGAAAATAACAAATATATATAGGTTTGATTTAATGATTGTAATAACAATTACACTAATGGCCTATTTGGGTGTGTATTTGAGGGGCCTAAAAGTGCGTTTAACACTAAAAAATGGTGTTTTAAGAAAAAAAAGAAGAAGCCCGTTTAGTAAAAAAAATTCAAAGCAGTTTTAAGGGTTCAAAAAGCCTAAAAATGGCCAAAACGCACTTCTAAAAAACACTTCTTGATTTAAAAATTTTATTTTTCAAACGTAATCCCAAACAAGCTATAACTAACTAAAGTGTATGAAGAAGGATAAAAGGTTGTTTTTCTTACCGTTTTCTGTAATGTAAATAGGTGGATTGTTGAAACGTCTACTTATGTATAGCACAACTTCTCCAATTCCTCTTGGATAAACGTAGAGCCAGCTGATAGCGGTCTACAAAACAATTTGTGTAACATGAAGAAATTTGTGAGCCTAACTCATCTCATAAAACCGGTTTTATAAGAGAGGGTTGTCCATTCCTTATAAACATGCCCAAGATCTTGTCCACAAGCAATGTGAGACTATTTCTTAACACATTCCCTCACGTGCAGGCATGTATTTTTCTTGGTCTTTGTCACGGGGTAAGTAGTGTGGGCCTCCATTCGTCTTGTGGTAGGCTCTGATACCATGAAGAAATTCGTGGGCCTAACTCATCTCATAAAACCAGTTATATAAGAGAAGGTTGCCCATTCTTCATAAACATGCCCAAGATTTTGTCCACAGGTAATGTAGGACTATTTCTCAACATAACATACTAAAGTTGCTAGTGTAGCTAGGCATATTATATACTCACTTCTATTTGAACATAGTTTTTCTTTAAAATAGATCGAAGAAATTTGTTGTCAACTCAATCCATTAAACTAACATCCGTTTAAATTAGGACATGCAATTTTTTATACCATCCGCGAACCTCACACAAACCCTGTACAAAATTAGAGACTTAGGGTTAATGGGTAATTTAGACTTTTACAATATAAATCCTTCAAAATTAGTTGACTCACACCTTGACTTATGGTTTTGACTTTGGTTAGGTTAAAGCTGATCTATATAGTTTTATACCCATGTCTTGACACGATCCGAACCCGACATGTGATATAAGGGCTGGCAATTTTTGACACGACCGTAAACCCAACATGAACCCAATATGAAATTAGTCGGTTAAAGTTGAGAGATTTTGATCCTCTCCAGTTCATTTGAATTGGAAAATATCCAATTGGTTATATTTTAAAAGTATTTTTGTCTTTTCACTTTTTTAGGAACAAAAATACCTCTTAAATATAACTAATTGGATATTCTTCCGTTTAGATGAATAAGGAGAGGATCATAATTCAGTGTTGAGGAGTCTAAGTTGTTTAATTAAATGGATCAGAATAAGATTGACCTACATAGTCTTATCCATACTTATGGACAGAAGTAGAAATTAGTATAGGCAGGGTAAAGGGCCACAAAAATGAGTTGGTAGTAGGGGCAGTAGGCCAATTTTTTTTTTTTTACCTTGATTTTTTTTCCTTGAAAAGGGGGCCTATACCGGCCCCCATTCCTTCGTCTCTGTCCATACATTAACATAACCTGAACGTGTTGCACGAACACGAATTACCACCCCTAATTTAAACATTTGTAGTTCTTACATATATTTTAATATTTTAAATACATATCAATTTAAAAGATTGAATTGAATTCAACCATGTCTGAAGAAAAACTGTCTGCATGCAACCGACTCACGTGTTTGAATATCTGTGCGTTTGTGTGTGTGTGTGTGTGTGTGTGTGTGAGAGAGAGAGAGAGAGAGAGAGAGAGAGATTACAGGTTGACCAATAGGAATGCCGTCTTTCTCCGCTGTGGAAACAAATAATGTGAGATTAATGGTGTGAGTGTGATTAATTAGGAGGGAAAATAAATGGTTAAATTTGTAATTAGCTAATCAAAGGTGGAGGATTAATTCAAAGCTTACAGGTAAGATTCACACGGCTATCAGTTGTGTAACTTAGATTGAGGGTGGGGAAAGATGTAGAGTCTTGTGCATAATTTGCTGTGTAGTAATTTACTCCAAGGAAATCATAAGACCCCTTTAACTTCTCCGATTGCGATGAAGTAAATCTGGGCAGTCGATTCCCCACTAAAGCTCTCATTGTTTCAGGGTACTCACCGAAGGTAATTGGATGAGCATACCTACACAAAATAATCATAATAATAATACAAATAAAAAAAAAAGTGCGTTAATTAAACTGGTAATAAAATTGATTGATGAGTCGGGTCATTTATTTGATCCATTCCCGACTGTACATAAAAAACCTCAGTTACCTTTGTTATTTGTTTTCTTGTAATTTATCTTTTTCCTCTCCTCACTTTGAATTTTTTTTTTTTTTTTTTTTTTTAAAAAAAAGGGTCGTTTTACTTAAATAATGTCCTAATTATTGTTTTCCCAAAATAAAAGCTAAGAGAGAAAATCCAACTCAAAAAACTTACCATCCAAACATAAAATCAAGAGCTCTCAAGGCAGCCTTGTGGCTAGCAACTGTTTGGAATTTGGGCTCCATCCAGTCACAAGCTACTATAATCGAAATCTTTCCCTTTTGTGAAGCCTACATCAAATTGGGTTGACCATATCCATCCGAATTATAACATAAGATAATTGTTTTCTTCATATTATAGGAATATATATCAAGGTATAAATACTTTGTTCTTTTTTTTTTCTTCCTAAATTGTTTGCTAAGGATAGTAAAAATCTTTGGATAAGTTCACTTACTCCCCTCGAAATGTTATGGGTTTTGCAATGTCTTCCTCAAACGTTGAGCGCCCACATTGCAACTTTTGATGGTTTGGGGGCGACATTGCAAAACCTATGGCAGTTCGAGGAAGTAAGTAAAGTTTTTCAAAAAAATCTTCAAAAACTCACTCTTATATGTAGTTTGAATTTGACAAAGTTAATTTTTCTCCAAACTAGATTGAAATTCTTTCAACCCAATCTATTAAATGACTCATGTTCTTAAAATAAGTGATTCTCACATGCATTTTAAGCACATATTGTAAGAACAAATGTCAGTTTAATAGACTGGATTGAAAAAAACTTTGTCCATTTAAGTATAAGCAATGATTTGAATAATCTATGTAAAATATATATATAGTTATCTGAAACTATTGTTAGAGTTTTATGCTTATTTAGACTGTAAAATAGTTATTCTTATTTAGAGTTTTATGCTCTAGACTGTTATTTTTTATCATCAATGAAGAGATTTTATTCCAATAAAAAAAAAAAAAAAAAAACTATTGTCACTTGTCAGAATTGAAGCAAGCACCTGATATTTTTCCCTGTAGAGTTCTACAGCAGTTGCATGAGAAAGAAGCATGTTGTGGCCCACTATATAGGGTTCTGTCGCTGAATTCCCAAATGTGCAGTTTCCAATATAGGTTGAACATCGACCAGGTGCATTGGTGCCTGTTGCGTACCCTTCACTGGCAAAATAATTTGGCTCATTGAATGTGACCCAATATTTCACTCTATCACCAAATTCTTTGAAGCAGAAGTCCACGTAGTCTCGATAATCATCCCTGATTGTTGGAATTGATCCATTGGCAATTACTTACAAGGTTGGATACGGAATTCGAGTTCCCAATAATTTGTTGTCGGAATTGGATAAAAATACGAGAAATAAATGTAAGAGAATCCTTATAAGCCCTCTGCCTGAATAAAAGAGTAGGTTGGCCAAGACCTACTCGGACAAATGGGCTCATAGAGACTCTCTTATATTTATTATTAGAATTGCTTAATCACTGAGCATATGCATTTTTCACTTTTATTTATTTATTTATTTTGTATTTTCGAGTTTTCTTGAACCCATTGCTTAATGGATTTTCACGAGTACGTCATACTTACACGATGTTTGGGCTCAAGAATCCTCGATACTCGTCTTCAAGGGCTTGTGGAAGATCCCAATGGAATAGTGTTACAAGAGGTTCTAAACCTGCTTAAATTGTAGTCAAAGATGATGGGAAGAGGCCTTTTCTAAAATCCAAATTATGATAAGTATCTTATTGTTTGCAAGCCCAAGTGATTTTGGAATCTGATATTATTTATTTCAAATAAAATTGATAGTATTCATTTAATGATTGGAATTTAAAGTTGGTGTATCTAACGGTGTACATAGCATTATATTATTTAATTTTTAAAAAAAGACATACCAACATTGACTTTATATACACCGTTAGACACACTTAACTTTAAATCTTGATCATCAAATGGATACTATCCATTTAATTTGAAAGGGATAGGATCCTTGTCCAATACTTTTGTTCGAATTGCTATCAATTCAGACAGTAAATATAAGAGTCTTTATCGGGTTCACTTGCTATCAATTTGAACAAATGAGCGGACTGCCCGAGATTTGTTCAGATAGGTAGGCTGCTCAATCACATCTACTGTCTGGATTGCATATAAGCAAAATTGTTAGCAATTTGAACAGAAATTGTGAGAATCTCTATCCTTAACTGTTGGAATGTGAGGAAGAATGAAATTTTACCTTGATATACAAGCTCATTTATGAGGTTATTGTAGAATGCGACACCTTCCTGGTTTACCCCCTCACTAATTTTTCCCTCTAAGGACAAAATTAAGTTGTAGTTAAATCAGATGTTACCTGGAATATTTAAAGGTCTTTTTGATCCAAGGATTATTACACTCTGTCAAGTTAGCATAGTAAGATAATGATGTAGTATATAACATTACTTAAGTTGGTTTACATTAAAAACTCATATAAGAATCACATGCTCTAAAAACAGATGTTAATTTAATAGATTGAATTAAAATAGTCTCCTCCAACTCAGAGGAAAAAATTGTTCTAGAGAAAAGTCATTTTGAACAATTCTTCAGTTTATCATCCTCTACACAAAACTTGCGTCTAGTAATTAATGATCTTACGACTTACTTGGTAGTATTCGGGGCCATGAGATGGAGAACCTAAAGGAATCGAAGCCAATTTCTTTAATCAGAGATATGTCATCCTGAAACATTTCCCAGTACTCTTTTTATCAAATTGGCCAAACACAAAACCAAAATCAAAGAAATGAAATGGAAAATAATCGATATGCATCATTCTTGTGTAGGAGGGTTGGGTATATATATATATATATATATATATATATATATATATATATATATATCGTCGCGTTTCTTTGTTTTTGGTTTGAGTAATGCTATTCTCTATGCCCACGTCATACCGGTTAATATGTAGTATTTTTTTTAAAAAAAAAATAGCATATTACTTATATATCACGCCAATCACTAAAAAAAAAATAATAATAATAATACTTAAAATTAACATGAACGTGAAAAATAGCAATATTATCACCGGTAGAATGGTCCAAAATTAATCATACCTCGAAACGATTGTAAAAATTCTCAGCTATGTCACCGGTAGAATTGTCCAAAATTTTTTCTGCTCCACAAAATATTAATAAATTAACAGTCAAACTACAGTATTACATAGAAATAGATCGAACTGATTTTTTATTTTAATTACCATATGAAACATATATATATATATATATATAGTACTTTTTTACTGAACATTTCTTTTCCAAGAAAATGGCAAAAACAAAGAATAATAAAGTAAAGCTGGAGTTGAAAAGAGTTCCTCATGTCATTATAATATGCACAGATCAGGATCCTCTTAATTTCAGTAAAATAGAGATGAATAATTCGTAGTCTAGATTAAATTCTACAAATTTAATGGTGCGTATATATGTTGCATCTTTATTTAAAGATTTTAAATGAAGTGATACCATGTATACTGTAATTAAATGTAACAAAATAAAATCAGAACAAAAAATAATTGTATAAACTCATTTTTCTGAGTAGGAAGATACCAAAAGATTAGAAATGAAAGTGAAATTTTGTCAACAGTAATTCACATAATTTCCTTGACTTGTAGATAGGTTAATTAGTTCATTGTATTTTTAGGTGGGATTGCATTCATTATATATTCTAACTTTATAAGTGTTCAATAATATATCTATAATGTCCATTGACTTATATATAGGTCCATACTATCTTAATTAAGGTGGATTTGGTTATTGGTCAATTATTAATTAACACAATGGGCCGGGGCTTATTTAAGACAAATTAATTAAATAGTAATTAAAAGAAGGTTAAGAGCATGTTTGTGACACTTGTGGTACATAAAAAGACGTACTAGGTACAAATATGTCTGTTTAGTAAAAAAATTAAAAAGCGTACTTATTTATTAATTATTTGAAAGCCTAAAAAAATTAAAAAGCTTAAAATTGTGTTTTGAGAGAACTTTGAAATTGAGAACTCTTTTTTACTCTTGTATGGACAAAAGCTCCATTTCCTGCTTGTGTCCTTTGGGGAGGTGCCCCTTCATGTATTGGGTACTGTCTTTCTCTTTTCTTTTTCTTGGTTCTTTTTCTTTGAGAGAGAGAGAGAGAGAGAGAGAGAGAGAGTGTATTAAGGAACCTGGATGTATCCTAGTGAAAGTATCCCATATGCTGGACCCTTTTCCATCTTGGTGTGCAGCCCCTTCGTACTTCAAAAGGAATAAGAACCTCAAACATAATATATTATATATATGAAGCATGCATGCATATATATATATATATATATATATATATATATATATACCTGGTAAGCACTTGACCCGGCTCCAAACATGAAACCAGCCGGAAAATCTGTCCGGTTAATATTCCCGGTGCAGGCAAAGGAACAGGCCAGCAGAGCAAGGAGGAACAAGAGGAGAGGATGATGATGATGATGAAGATGAAGAATTTCCATGTCTGAGTTTTTTGGTTTATAGCTGCACTCTTCAACTCTATCTGCTTTTGTTGTGCTTGATGATTGCCACACTCCTTAAATATAATTTATAGAGCTGTGATTCAGAGCACGCGGCGTGCGGAGCAGGAAATTTTTTTTTTTTTTAATATTTTAATGCAAAAAAAAAAAAAAAAAATTGCCGGCGTGCTATTTATCTTCACCCTAATTTATATATTCCATGTGGGGTATATTTTTTTTGAGACGTGGGGAATATTTACAGCTGCTTTTGTTTTGTTGTGCTTGGTGAGCTGCCCACCAATCACCACATGACACATCAACCATTCAAAAAAAAATGCAAAAATCTAAAATGAGACTAAAACACCAAAGCAATATGAGGACAATCACAAAGAGGACCATGAGCCCATCTGAGGTGGCCGGCGCGGCCACTCCCAGGCTACGGGGTGGCCGCGCTAGCCACCCTTAAGCCATCTGGGGTGGCTCACTAGCCACCCCATAACTAGCTAGGGGAGGCTGCGCGGGCCACATCCAAGCCATCCCATATCTTGCTAAGGGTGGTTGTGCGGGCCAACCCCAGGCCACGAGGTGGTTAGCCAGCCACCCCCCTGGGCATAGGGTGGCCCGCTGGCCACCCAGATCAGGCAGGGGGTTGCCGGCGAGCCACCCTAGTAGTTCTGGGGTGGCTAGCGGGCCACCCCATGTGCCAAGGGTGGCCGCACGCCACCCCACGGGGCCGACTAAAAGAGAAACGCAGACAATGGCAGTGGAGGTTCTAGGAGGCGGCGGCGTCAGGCGGAGGATGGTGGCTAAAATGGCTGTATGGAAAAATAATTTGGTTTTGTTCTCATTTTAATTTTGTGTGTTAAGCTGAGGTGTCAGCTTATGAGTGGTTAGCAGAAAATAACGGTTTTTGCCTTGACCGGACTAAAGTCATTCCCATATTTTTTTGGTCATGTGGATCACATAGCTTGATTAATATATGAAGGGCATTGCATTAATTTAATTATTAGCTAGGTACCACTCTTGCCCGCATGCTTATAATTTTGTTGGTTCTTCACTTTTTTAAGTTAGGTTTTGAATTATTATATATGCAATATTCTTTATGTGTTGGCCATGGATATTCATGCAATTTAGAAAGAAATAAATGCATGAGAACATTTTAGGGGGTAGATCTACAAAAGTCTCAACTGTTCTTCGTGAAATAATATTTTGGATTAGGGTTGAATGCAATAGCGGAGCCAGAGGGGGACAAGAGGAACCAAAGGAGGCAAATGACCTCTTGGCCAACCTAAAAGTTCTTTCTCCAAAGTACAATCATTGCTCCATGGTGCTTGTCAGATGCCATGTGAATGACTAAAACCAAGGAGATCGGTATTGACAAAATATGCATCGTTGACCCCACATGATTTATTATACACAATTAATTGTGACGGCTCACATTAATGGGTGTGGTCCGTGTGGAAAACCCCAGTGTTGAGCTACTCTCATGGCCGTTAAGGGTGATTACGGCCACCCCATTTTGTAATTTGGGGGTGACTGACCAATTTTATTTTTTTTTTTTTCAAGAAGTTTTTAGTCATGAGCGATGTATCATTTATAATACAAATTAAAACATAGGTGAAAGAAAATAAAGTTATTAAATCACAAGGGAAAAAAAAAATGTATTTAATCTTTTTTTTTTTTTTAATTAAAAGAAAAGGACCGACCATTTTAAATTGAGGGTTTACTGAGATCTAGTCTCAAAGAAGTTTTTCTCAATTTTTTAGCTTCTCTCTTTTGGCAAATTTTAAGGTGCAAAAGCTTAAAAGATTCATCATATGAGAAAAACATAAACACAAGAAACTAAATTCAAAAAGAAAAACCAAATATACAGTACTATTAGTGCAACAAAAGAAGAATATTGAATTCTAGCGCCTAGCAATTCGAAGCGTACGTGACGAAAACACAATCATCTAATCACATAATTTTCTTGTATAACTTAAATTATGACAATATATATATATTGTCCCCATTTTTGCCTTGACACTCATTTCATACGTACTGAAGTGACGTGTTTTAAGTGATTTTCAATATCAATCACTTTAAACCAAAAACCAAAAAAAAAAAACCTACTTAAAACAAAGACACCAATCAATATCAAATAAATGTGAGTTGAATGCGTTCTATCTCAGTTACTCATGGTTTCCCAAGTAAAGAATTGTTAGGCAGATAAGGCAACACATTCAATGGGGAAGAAGAATGTTAGGTGCACAATTTGCAGGCACCGACACGTACAGTCTCAACTAATTAGATTGAATTATTGGGCATCATGGTCTGTACCATGAAAAAATAAATAAAGGAAAACTTTACTTTGAACCCCTGAACTACCAACTCATTTGACATACCCTTTCAAATTTTAAAACCTCTCATTTTTAACTCCTAAACTTTCAATGCACGTAATTGAATGAAAGATCATTAAAAATGGCTTGGGTGTTTGTTGGGGTTGCAGAATCATCCATTGGCCAAGGATTGGTTCAACCACTCGCAAATTGTGGTTCATGAATGACATGACTATCCCCAATAAAAAAACCAGGGGATGAGGGGAGGGGTGATTGCAGCCACCCCAAATCCATCGAAGGTGGTCACGTCACCTTTGTTTTCGGGTGGCTGGCCACCCTCAACAAAGACTTAAAACTACCTTTCAATTTTTTATTTTCTTTTTTTTTTAAAAAAAAAAAAAAAAATTATTGCATTGCATGTCATGATTTAAAATGAGCTGTCTACAAAATATTTCTGGGGCTGGCATTGGATCTAAATCCATCCCAATTAATGAGACATGCCTTACTTTGGGGTCCATTCATAAAACATGATAAGTATCCCTACAATTGTCTAGACAAGGAGGAAATAGGATTCTTTTTATTTCAAATAAAATAATTTTTTTTTAAAATATTAATGTGAAATTATGTATACTATTAGATACACCTACTTTAAATCATGACAATAAAATTAATATTATCAATTTCATTTGAAATAGAAATGATCCTTGTCCAACAGGATCATGCCTTCTTTTAATATATTCCAAAAGCTTAATTTTTGTTCAACAAGATTTTTGTTAAATTTTCACTTATTTCAAAATTTTATGCTAATAAAAATAATTAAATTTAATCATTTAATTAATATTCGAACAGCTCGAAATGAAACTACATATAAATAGGAGACATAATAGTACTTATATATTTAGAGGCTTGATCTCTTTTAAAATCAGGTTTAATCTCTCATTCATTGGTTAGTCTCGCTGAATGAGAAACTCTGATTTCGTCTCGGCTCATACTAATGCGCGTACCTTGTGGTTCAACCAACAAATGGTTTTTGATCAATATATTAATTTTCAAACTCAAACATTGAATTAAGCCTCTCAGATCCTTCAACACAAGGTGCTGAAGCATTATTGTTTTGAGAATATATGGCTTTTGGATATGATCTCTCCTTGGAAGTTGGAACATTTGTAGATATATTGTTTTTAGAATAAGTAGTGATTTAATATAATATTAGAGCAAAATTTATAGGTTCAAATCGTAATTCCACAATTCACCCAATTTCAGTTAATTAAGAGTGATGCTAGAAACTTATTATTATTATTATTATTATTATTATTTATCTCACAACTATAATGTTGACATGATACTTCCAACCAAACTTGGATCAGTTCTTGTTAAAAAAATACTTTTCAATTAAATATTCCATATGTTGACCTCACTTGTTGAGAGAAAGTTTAAGCCTACACGAGAAAAATAGTTAGAATATTAATTAAATAACTAATTTTACTATTTGCTATCAGTTTAAGCATTTGAGATACACGGTTAGATACAACATAACAAAATCTTGATAAAATGGCTCATCTTCATTTCACTTGAAATGGAGAAGTTTGATTCTTGTTAAGATTAGTGCCTAGACTTTGTACATATTAAGATATAGGCATTAGTTTAGACAAGAACGTATAAAAGTGAGAAATCTCTAATAAATAAATAAATCATTCAGCTAGGCTGGAGAAGACGATTTTCTCTTATTGACTTCACTTTCTCATGCTTACACCTTATTTTAGGAGGAATACATATTTTCATAGTTTGAGATCTTCTGCAATTAGTTATTTGAATTACACGTAATTCAGATAGCTCCTCATAGAAGAGGTGCGGGACTTATTGAATTATTCAAATTACATGCAATTCAGGCAACTTAATTGCAAAGATCCTTGTCCCATTTTCACAGCTTAGTTTAGGAGAAACATCTTGAACCAATAGGCAGAGTACTTGAGGTATCTTCTCAAGTTGTCTTTAAAATCTATGAAAGTGAGGCCAAATCGGACAGTGTAGCCGGAATCCCATTCAAAGTCATCAAAAAATGACCACACATAGTATGCCTTCACATTTACGCCCTCCCTGCAAAAATTTCACCATTAATTATTTTTTCTTCTTTTAGTTTTTTTTTTATTATTAAAAATGGTATATCTTTTTAATTATTTTTCTTGGGAAAATTACAGTTTACCCCTCCAAAGTTGACAGCGTTTTTCAATTCGAACATCAAAGTTTCAATTTTTGCAATCCACCCTCACAAAGTTCCAATTTTTTTCAATTCGACCAATATTATCCCAAAATTCCCATATTGCCCCTAATTTTTATTTTTTATGAAAAAATAAATAAATTTGGGTTTGCAAAAATGGCCAGATGGCCAAAGGGGTGGCCGTATTTTTTTAAAATTTTTTTTATAAAAAATAAAAAAATAAAAATTATGGGCAATATGGGAAGTTTTGGATACAATTGGTCAAATTGCAAACATTTGGAACTTTGGGGGGGTGGATTGCAAAAATTGAAACTTTGGTGTTCGAATTTAAAAACGCTGTCAACTTTAGGGGGGTAAACTGTAATTTTCCTATTTTTCTTTAACTCGTTGGGAATTATAAATACTTGATGACAAACACTCACTTGATAGCTTTTGAAAGATATAATAAATGGCCGTGAAGGTATCTTATCCTCAAACCATCTTTGCGGGCATCTTTAATTGGTAAAGAGCTATTATTTGCATCAGGTACTCCTACAAAAAAGAGTACAATAATTAGTATTAGTAATACTTGTTAAGCCATGGTACATTAAATTAAAAAAATAAATAAAACAAATAACAAGTGGGAAATTGTCATACCGTTCTCCGTTATGTATATAACGGGATTGTTGTATTGTTCTTTTATATATACCATAAGCTTTTGGAGTCCCTTAGGATAGATGAAAAGCCAGCTCAAAGCAGTCTGCAAAACCATTTACACCATATTGTTTAACATGCCCATGGCGAGACAGTCAAGATTGAAATCCTTACAATTGGCTTTTAGAATTGCATGTAATTTAGACAATTCTTCAAAGGGTTGGATAACTTGCATGGGCTCCGTTTGGCATTGGACAGTTATTATTTAGTGGACAGAAATTATAGCAAAAATTAATTGATGTGAAAAAAAAAAAAAAAAATGTTTGGTATGAAAAAAAAAAAAAAAAAAAAATTGTTTTGTAGTGATTTTTTTATTTGAATATTAGTAAAAAGTGATTGATGTGATTTAAAAAGTAAGAATGTTGAAAATTAAATTTTTTGGATAAATAGTAAGGAACTCTTGCCAAACGGTGCCACAATTTACTTGTCTTTGGCATGTGGGTCTCACATTCTAGGCTGCCTAAGACAAGCAGGCCTTACAGCCTCCTCTCTTTAAGAGTTGCTTGAATTAAAGCCGTTAATGAAAAGTGATGGTTTGTGTGTATTTACCGATGCACCAATAGGAGTCCCATTTTTTTCAGCTGTAGAAAGAAAGGACATGAATTTGATTAGATAATTCAGGATTTATGTAATCTTTGAATTGCAAAGAAAAGAAAAAAAGTTATAATTTTTTTAGCATACTAGAGAGAGTGACTTTTCTGTCTGTTTCATAGCTGATGTTGACACTATTGGATGAGGGATCACTTTCTGCATAATATGCGGTATAGTAGTTTATGCCAAGAAAATCCAGGGACCCTTTTAGGAACTTGGATTGAGCTGCATTAAATTTTGGCAGTCGATTACCCACCAAAGATTTCATGCTCTGAGGATAGTCACCATATGTAATCGGATGAGCAAACCTGCATAAATTGTGAATGATATTAAGAATTTTGGGCTTATAATAGCAGCAAATTATTGTTCTAGTGAAAGTTAATTTACATGCACGAAACAATATCTCATCATAGCCTTTCAAGTGAAGTTATGGATATTAAGATACTCATGACAAAGAATATTGACTAACACATAAGAGTTAGCCTTTTTTTTTTTTAAGAAAATTTGGGAAATGATTACAAGGAATAGGGTTAGCCTTTTTTCTTATAAAAAAACATAAATTTTCTCTAAATTGGGTTGGAGAAATTTCTCCCAACAAGTCTTTAAAATTGTCATATGTTCCTTGAGCATGTGAGAGAACCATATAAGTTTTTAGTTAATGTGAGTATATGCTAGTTAAATAATCATGTGCTTCTCACTTATGCTAATTAAAAAAGCATATGCTTCTCACATGCTAGAGGACATATGAAAGTTTTATAAAAAAAATTTCAATTCAGTTTGAAGAAAATTTCTCCAACCCAATTTGAAGAAAATATTTGTCCCGGCCTTAAGAAAGCTTTATCAAAGAATGTATCTTACAACACTCACCATCCGAACAAAAAATCAAGGGATCTAGAGGCGGCCTTGCGGCTAGCAGATGTTTGGTATTTTGGCTCAAACCAGGGGGTAATCAATGTAATCCCAATCTTCCCCTTTTGATATGGCTGCACATATTCATATTAAGTTAATCACATGTCCTACATCTCATATTCACTTAGTTGAATAAATATAAAAGCTTTAACCCAATTTCGGAAAATGGTTTATGGTTTTAAAAAATGAAAATTATTTTAAAAAAATTAAAGAAGGTTTTCTGGTCAACGAAAAATGTTTTTTTGGTTTTTTTTTTCGGTCGAATCAAACACTGAAAATAGGAAAAACGTTTTTTATGAAAATATTTTACGTCAAAACAAACAGAGCCTTAATGAGATTGGATTACTCATTAAAAAAGAATTTTAAAAAAAAATCTATACAAACCTGGTACTTGTGCTTGTACAATTTCACAGCGGCTCCATGAGCAAGAAGTGAGTTGTGGGCAACAATATAAGGTTCAATGGCGGAGTTACCAGCCGTGCAATTTCCAACGTACTTAGAACATCTTCCGGGTGCAAAGCCACCACCATTGTATCCATTGATGCTTAATCCATTTGGTTCATTCATTGTAACCCAGAGCTTGACTCGATCACCAAAAGTTTTGAAGCAAAAATCTGCATATTCCAGGTAGTCCTTCCTATTCATAAACGAGACAGTTAACATTCATTTTTGGTGGTAACATTAATTTTTGAGCATGGGAAAGTATGTTTTTTATTGAATTGTTTGGACTTACACTATCTTTGGACTTAAGAATCCACCATATTCATCTACAAGTGCTTGAGGAATATCAAAATGGAGGAGAGTCACAAAGGGCTTGATGCCTGTATAGAACAATTCTAAACATTTAAATCTTTTATAAAACCCATTTTTAATAAGGGGCTTTGGTTTGTATTTTATACGTGTACGCACATGATACAAGTTGAGTGTGTCATGCGTTTTGCTACCCTCAACTTGCTTTCTGTGCACACAAAAAATAGAACTCAAGCCATATTCCTTGAAAAGATCATATGAATAACGGATTTAGTTACCTTAATTATGATTAGTGAAAATTACAGAATTAGAAAATATATATTCCTGAAAAGAAAAAGAAAAATGTAATCTGACCATTGGACAGGAGCTCATTGATGAGATTGTTGTAGAATTTGACACCTTGTGAGTTCACTCCCCTACTTAATTTGCCCTCTGTAAACATAATTGTAACATTAGCTGTGAATTTCATGGAATTATTATATAATGATTTTAAAATCAAATGGGTCCCAAAAAAGAGATCTCTCATTGGAAAACATGATGTTAACCCTTTTGTCTCAATGATGATCCACAAAAATCAGATTCGGGATCATCTTAATGGGACCCATCTTACATGATTAAGTATTTAATCAATGGTAGAGATTGATCTCAGGGATGATCTTACTCGGTAATATTCTGGACCAAGAGATAGAAAACCTGAAGGAGTCTAATCCAATTCTTTTCATCAGTTTTATGTCCTCCTGTTAAATTTTTTGATTATGAAAAGAAATAAAATTTTAAAAAATAAAATAAATAAAAACTTGTCCACGGTGAAACCTTATGTATAAGAAGCATTCTATCTACCTTATAACAATGATAAAAGTCATCCGCAACGTCTCCATTGCTACCATCCGCAATTTTTTCTACCATTACACAAGTAAATTTTTCAAAATTAAAGGGGAAAGAAAAAAACACAAACAACAGAAATTAGAAATTATGCTATGGAATAGGAGCTGCTTTAAATAATAAATTAATAACAATAATAATATCCATATACGCTGACTTGTTTATTAAGGCCTGAAAACAGTGAGAATGGACGTGTAACATGTTCCATGCCATAATTAATAGATGTACTAAAATCATTGTACCATATAACTTACTTGATGACATAATAATTATAAAAATCGGTCATTGGATGAACAATTGTAAATAAAAAAAAATTAAAAAAAAAAAATCAAAGACTGATTTTCATGGCCACTTCATCTTAGTTGCATAAAGTCTACTAAATAGATTAATACTTTTAATTAATCAAAAAAAAACTTAATTAAAAAATAAGATAGCAAAATAAAAATGAGTGTAATGCTACATACTACACCCCATCCTGCCCCTATTTCATTGGGTTGATAGGACAGTGTTCATCCATCCTTGTTAAAATAAAATAAAAATTCAAGAACTAATGAACATTATCACATCAAGTGAGTAAAGTAAAGGTGTAATATTTAGCATTACTCTTAAAATAATAACAAAAAATGTCAACTAATTAAAACCTTTTTTTTCTTCTAATTAACTAGTTAAAACCTTGGTAACATATACATAATGCAACTTCACAAACTAGGAAGAGGGAGAGGGAAATCAGATGTAGAAATAAAGAGAGACCTGGATGTTCCCTGGGGAAAGAGTCCCATATACTAGGTCCCCTACCATTTGTCAAGGCTGCTCCTTCAGACTGAAAAGGCAGGCATCAAAGCAAACATATAATATCTCACATATAAATTACGGTTTATCCCAAAAATTTCAACTAATAAAAAAGATAAATCTAATTATTTAATTATATTTTAACACTATTATTTTCATGCGGTCTCAAACTCCCTGTTTATAAGGTTCAATTTTAGATTTAATTATATTATAACATGTGATAGCCCACGTGAGACATGAATGCAATGGGGTTGTCCTAATATTTGGATAGTCCTATTACACGTTATCCTTGCGTATTTTACCTGATAAGCAGCGGAACCAGCTCCAAATATGAAACCAGCCGGAAAGCTACTCCGGTTGAACGGGATGGGATGGCGGGTAGGTTTTGAGCACTGGATCTTGCCGGCGGACAAGGCAGCTAGGACTAGGAGACTGAGCATCCAAGGAGCTTTACTTGCCATGGCTAAACCTTACAGCTAAAAGATTCCTCTGAACCCTTTAAAAATAGAATTATTGGAGACTATTCATGATATTATCTACATAACCTTATCCTTTTGTAATCTAAAATCCAAAGTGTAAAAGCTTACTTTGTAATCTAAAGTGTAAAAGCTTAATTCCCAGAATGGGAGGTGGCCCTGCGGGAGATGTCCCAGAAAAATTACTTGAAAAGACAAAAAATCACTATTTCTCCCAAAGGTCTTTTAAAAATAATAATAATAATTAAAAATCTCTTTATTCCCTCCATAAATTTGAAAATATCCCTTACATTTCCGTAACAACCTTTTTTTTTTTTTTTTAAATAACTCTCTTAGTCTACAGAAATTTAAAAATGTCTCATAAAAAAAAAAAAAAAACATAAAAAGCATTAACAAATGGCAACATCTTTAAAGCAATTAAAGAGCTTTTAAAGCATATAATCATCTTAAGTTTTCAAATATCTTTGCAACAACAATGCCTTTCTCAAAATCTGGTTCTAAAATTGTTCAAGAGTGGGTTAGGAAGGATTATACCATTCACCTATTGAGGGGGAGTGATAGTGATCTCACCTTAATTTAGGTGAGTCAATAACATGCCTAGGATTGATTGATTTGCATATTTTTGAATATCCTAGAACATGTTGGTTTTCTTTGCTTTGCATTTTTTTTTTTTTTTTTTTTTGTGTTTTCTTTCTTGTTTTAGCATTGCATTGTTTTTGTTGTTACACTTTTTGTGTGAAGAGTGTATACATGGTTGTTTTGAGATTCTTGTTTTGAGACAAATTCCTAAAGGACTTTTCAAGAAATTCATATACCATGATCTTTGAAAGGCGTATAGATGAGATGTTGTGTACGGACCACCAATATTTTTGTCTACTTGCTAATCAAACATTCATGAATGTGTAATGTCTTATGAAGACCTAAAAGTAGTTATTAAACAAAATCATTATTTTGTAGTGGGACTTATAAGATGTGATGAAAGTTTAATGCTAAAGGACATTCATGTATTGTCTGTTCTAATCTCAATTCAAGCATGTTTTTCTTTACTGCCCTTCTTTGTGTTTTATTTGTGTTAATAAATTTTTGAGGAAAGTATTGTTCTTGCAAAGATGGTTTTATGATTTAAATGCTCTTTAATTGCTTAATTGGAAATCCTCTTAATTTATGTACCTATGGAATACACTTACCATGCTTGAGTTGATTATCTTTATAATGAATTGTCATTGATTCATTCAAGTATGTATTATTGTGGTACATTTCATTTATGCTATATCTATGCACTTAAGCTTCAAGAAGGAATGTCAATCCATGACAAATTTGTTGTGTTGGACAAACCATATGCATAGGATGGATTTTCTTTGTGGGTTAAAATTGACCAAATGCTAGTTAAACCTAGAACCTATAAATTCAAGTTCAAACCCTTATGTCTTGTATTTAATATTATGAAAGACACGTTTTCAAAAAGAAAATCTAAAGTGAAATGTGCAAAATGCCAAAATATTTCAAAAATGAAATTTTCACTATGTCAATTTTTGTGCTTGGCTCATCCAAAATCAAAATTCCAGATGTAGCTTTGAGCCTTGTGATAAGACTAAGGGGGAGAGTATTGGATGAGGGTGACTAGGTCCTAGTAAGGTTTGACTTCTAACCTAACAAGATATGAATTTCTTTCATATGGTTTGAAAGTTTTAATGTGCCTTCTTTGTCAATATATGTTTGTCCATTGCTTGACTCTTGACTGTGGCTTATAGCACACAACACATATAGCGTAAATAGTGATGGTACATAATGGCATGACATGAGTTGCAACAGTGATTTTGTTTATTCATCTTTTGATACTCTTGCATACTTTGAGTTTTTTTTTTTTTTTTTTTTTGGCACATTCAACAAGGATTTCTTCTAATCTTTTATCATTTATTGGATATACTCTTCTTATGAATACTCATGTTTGAAACATTTTTTTTCCATTGTTGATATTGAGTCACACATTGAGGTGGAGTTTTTACTGATGTTTCTTCATGATCTTGCATTACTTCATGCATGTTTTGTTATCTGTGATCATGAGTTTTATTTCTGTATTCATGTTCCACATATGCCTTGATGTATTTTGTGAGTGTTTCATGAAATATGAAGACCTTTTGTCATTCTGTAACAAAAAGAAGAAGTAAATATGGGGGGAGATGATGGGATGTCTCGACAAATTGGTTTTGTCACCGAATTGCCAAATGGGGAATTTGTTAGTATCTTGTTGGCTTAATTTGGTTCCAAAATACAGAGGCTGCTGTCTACAGGCTCAAACACTGGTATAAAATACTTAGAGTCCAATCTTCACCATTCACAATGAGGATTCACGTGTCATGAACATCCCTTCAAAGTTTCCGCTCAATTAGACTACAAACGCCCATCGATCGTAGTTGTTGATTAAGGCTAGACAACATTTCCAAAATGCAGGTTTCACCCACTGCATACCCTGTCCGAACAGGCCTTCCCCATGTCCGGACAGTAGTTTCAGAAACTCAGTTTCTGCTCCGCAAGGCCCTATTCGGACAGCCCATTAACCAGTCCGGACTCTCCGTAAGTTTTAAGCTCCAAAACGTGATTTTAAGTGTGTCAGGTCTAGGGTTCTGTCAAGGGTATATATACATCTTTATAGAAAGAGAGATGTACGAAATTCTACCCCAGGTTTTGTGAGAGGTTGTGCTTAGAGAGAAAATATGTGTGAGCCTGATTATTCCTCTTAAAGAATTATTGTTAGTTTCATGGTGCTTAATTGATTGAGAAGTTTATCGGAAGAGTTCGATAAAAGAAAATCACGTTGAAAAAGATTATAAATAAGGAGACGAATTGTAGGCTTGTCGATCTTACAGAGGCAAAGTCTTGCAAAGGGTTGTAAGTATTCCTAGTGTTTGTAATCTCTAAATAATCTTTTGATAGTAATTTCCTAAATTTGACTGCCCCGAAGAGGTTTTACTTTTAGATCGTTTTCCAAAAAGTTTCTTGTTCATCACCAAAATATTTGTGTCTGATTGCTTTATTACATTACATATTTTTTGTGCTTGAATTGTTTGCATATTGATTAATATCTGTTAATTCCGCATAAATTAGGGTTTTGGTGTCGTTAAGCGTTTTTCACATATCATATCTACCAAAATCTGATAAAAGTTGTCATAACTAAATATATGTAAACTATAGACCATTTCACTTAAATAATCCAATCAAAATAATCATGTAAATTCACTTAACAAAAATTAGGGTGGTTAATATATATTTGACTGCCCATAACAGAATAATACAACAAATATGTCACCTAGTTATTGAATAAAAATTAAATTTAAAAATAAAATAAAAAACACTATTCACATAAGCAGCTGGTTTCTGCAAAATTTCTTTAAATCGTTCATACTTCTACATTGTCAAATCCTGATCTTTTCAATCAAAAGAGAAAAGAAAAGCGGGGGAGGGGGAGTTTTGAAGCAAAACTTCAGCCAAAAAATATATATATATCCAGTCATCAAATATTTACATATTCCCATTCTCCTCTATGGATGACTCAGAAGCAGAGTCATCTATTGTAGAATTTGAGATCGTCTCTGATTGGCTTCCACTTTCACTATCTGAAGTTCCAGATGGCCTATCTTCCACTGGGTGTTTCAAGAACCAATACATAATACTTGCCGTTAATGTAAGAATCATCTTTTGATTTACCTGATTAAGCGTACCACGACGTCAAAGTTCAGTTCCATGAACGAGGCCAAAATGAAAAAAAAAAACAAAAAAACAAAAAAACAAAAACAAAGGGACAGAGTTTTTCTCCAACCCAGTTTGAAAGAATTTTCGTCAACCTAGTATATAAAAATGACATTTGTCCTTTTAACATGTGAAAAGTACATACTTTTTTAATATCAGAGACAAAATTGGAATAAATTTTATTAAAAACTATGTGCATCTCACATGTTATTAAAAAAGGGACACATGTAATTTTCAATTCGATCCAGTTCAAAAGAAAACTCTGTATAAAATTTTTTTTTTTAAAAAAAAAAAAACACTAGTTCCACATTATATAATCGCTTGGTGTTTCAAGAAGTACATGAACAAAATAAACCAAAGGTTCTGATTTCTAAAGTACCTCAGTTATGTCTTCAGGCAGCAAAAATATTGAACACCCCAACTTCCTTGCAATACTGATGATGTAGGTGGCATTCATCTTCTTCTCCTCATCTGCATTTAGTCCATGGTTTGGAAAGAAATAATTAGTGAAAAATATCTAGAACATAATAATGGCTTGTCCAACTCAAACCTAAAAGTTTCACAATTTCCACAAATTCTGTCCATGCCATAATTATCCTCATTTTGATTCAGGTACCTTGTCCAAACCCACATTCATCTTTAAGAAATTAATTTTTGTCTTAATACAGTGATAAGCATGTCATTTAAATGATCAATAGATTTTAATCTAAATTAGCCAACAACAATGATTTACTAAAACTTTTCATTGAATAAAGTCATGAAGTGGTTTCATTGAATAAAGTCATGAAGTGGTTGGACCCCCATTACAGAGTATGCACCATTCATCTACCAAAGGCACTTTATACCTGTGCTTTATAGATTTCATTAGGTTAACAAAATCTGAAGCAAATAAAAGATGTCCCTGGTTTTGAGAACAAAGTCCTTTACCCCAGAAACACAAACTCCAATACTTCAAACGAAGACATCAATTTTGCAAGTATATAATAAAAAAAATTTATACATTTCCCATACAGTTCAAGCAAATGACTACTTGAAGAAGCTTCAATCAAGTAAATTAGAAGCAGACATACCTGTTCTCCCTTTGGTAACAAGACTCCAATTTACAGCTCTAGGCTGCACAGAGCTGAGCAGCTCAAGGAAGAAAATGCCATCTGACAAGCGTTTATCCTAAAAAGTTGAAATAGTTATAATCAACCAATCAAATTTCTGCCACTCACAAAATTAAAATGCACATATTACCAAAATACTATGTTAAAAGAAATCATATATTAGTCTCGATCATAAAATATAAAGTTCTTATGAATGCCATTTTCTGGATAATAATAACAAAGGGTATCAAGAACAAGTTAAGATGGCAAACAAATATCAGTAAAATATTGAAAATGATACAGTATAAATCATAAGATAGTCTAGCGATTCTACTCATGTCAAAATCAACCAACTAGATTTATTGAGTATCTTTATGGAGATGGTTTTTGAATCTGTCGGTGCTAGAATTCCATTTGAACATTTGAGAGAACTGTTTTTTAACCTCAATCATGACTACACTATCTTACAAAATAAACAATAAAAGAAAAAGGGAAGTTCTATATATCCTCCCGAGTTGTGCATCCATTGTAGAAGCTTGTACTTTCATGCGTGTCTAGTCATATAGCCAGGATGACCCTCCACACATGGGTTCCACAACAAAAATTTAAGGCAAAATGTTTGTGTTTTTAATTTTACTTCACTCACTACATTCCAAGTAATCCACAGGAAGTTAGAGCTACTGGATTGTTGTGTTATCTGATCATATAACCAGGAAATACTTAAAGAAACAGTGTACCAATTTTTAGCCTTGAACTTATCAATAATCAAACAGCAAAAGCTAGCACTTGTAGCAAACGCTTACATGAGAGGAAAAGAGCTATAAAAACGGTTACCTTAAAACTATCCATGCGACTCTGGCTTCCTGAGTTACTCACTTTGGTGTTAGCCCATTCTAGAATATCAGCATCTGTGATTTCCTTCCCGTGAGAGTGAAATCTCAAGTTTTTTAAGAGTTGGAGGATGGTGCATCGCATCAATTGCCACAAATAAGCTGAAGAGCAATCAATATTCACAGATTCAGGCAATAATGTAACCTCTCCGGACATCTGATAAAAAAAATACTCCAAAAACTTTGAGGCAAGCACATATGGTCTAAAGATCACACAGTAAACTCATTACAATATGTTGACAAGTTTTCACAATAACATCTAGTCTACTGGTAGCAGATGTGGTTGAGAGCATACCTAATATCAACTTTTTATTTCCCTGCACGATATCATTTCCAGCAATATTAACCAAGGAGAACTTCAATTGTTTCCCAATTTTCACCACTTGGTTACAGTTTTCTACTTTCTTAAACGGCATCTTAATTGGAGGCTTATTTGCAATCTTCCAATTGACAATCCCTGGTGACACCTTGTCTAGGGTCTCCAGAAGTACCCACCTGCAAGGAGCAGTTAACTTCAACCGAGGATAAAAAACAAAAAGGAAGAGAAAATTTGCAAGAAGTTCAATTTTTTTTCCATCCATTACAAAGTCTTGTATATATCAAAACTCTGTCAACCTTCTCAATGCAAATTCAATATTTTGACATCACGTTGAACTTTGGAAGTGTCATAATATTTGACTGGGAAAACTGACATTAAAACACCGGGATTCAAGGTGTGAACATGAATGTGTTGAACATAATATAGCTTATTTAGACTCGAAAGGCCAATATAAAGAGCAATGGTAAGAATTTATGATCACGTAGAGATTGTAAAATATACTCTACCCATTTCTAAGATCTTCAAAAACATTGTTGATATATGTTGAATTTCCAAGACTATTCATCCAAAGGCGAAATGCTCTCTCTTCTCTGGATACTTGGGCATCATCTGGCAATGTTTCAAGGAAAGATATCTGTTTTGTTTGGGTTGAGAGCCCATTCCTACAAGGAAGAATTAAATATTAGTTTCACCTCTCTCAATTTTTTACAGACAAGGTAAAAAACAAAGGAACAATAAATCATCAATTCATCTGGACAAACATGATTGTAAAAAACAAGAAGAATAACTGCTCATTAAGAAAATTTATAATAACTAAATGATATAATGTTTGATATTCATTCAAGAAAATGAGAGAGTAATTTGAATTCTGCATAAGATTACTTATATATATATATATATATATATATATATATATATATATATATATATATATATATATATATCATCATCCCACTGAATCATTTATCTTTTATCAAAGGGACGCAAACATTTATAGAAAGATTTCTAGCTTCTTCAAGCAAAGCTTGTTGCTTTTCATTTTGATAGGAGTGGATAAGTTTACTTTAAGGAATATAACTATAGCATGTATGACACGTATTTCTGGAAGCAGCCATTTGTTCTCTCTATCACCTAGAGGTTCAGAATGTGCTCAAGTTGCCGGAATATCCAAAGCAGCCATTTAAAATGGAAAAATTTTTTCTCAAGAAGGATCCATTCTCACCTATGCTGGAAAATATGTGCAACAAAAGCAAGGTTCAGATTGGGGGAACCTTCCACAATATCTTTTGCAGTTAAGTATCTCTTGCAACCCATCCTGTCTGCATGTTCCAGAACTAACTTCGCTCTTGCCAAAGGATCTTTTGCAGCCAAAGTAGATGGATTACTGTGCTCTGGCGCAAGAACATTTAGGAGGTGAGCATAAGCTTCTCCATCCTGCAGGTCAAGCATCTTACACACTCAAAGACCAGCCAAATACCAACTACAAATACTAAAACCTGTAGCTGTATATTTAGTTTTAGCACTACAGAGTCAAATAATTGGTTTTCTGGTTTTTGGCTTCTGCAAAGGAAAATATCGACCGATTCAAGGTCAACGAAAAATATGAATGGATTTTGCAACCCCAGGTGGCAATCAAGGAGGCTCAACCAAATCAGCAGCAACTAACTAGCATGAGGAAACCGAAAAAGGGAAGGTAATATGAGGAGCTGTAGATGGGATGCAAATTCAAAGATTCACTACTCTATTTGTTTTAAAATTAGAATCGTGATATGATGCTCTATATGGCTTGTGTAGTTTGGGATCTATCACATGAGACTGTAACTGTTAACCAATTCTTCAGCATAAAGTATAAACCTGTCAATGAATGGTCTCAAAGTTTACAGAACAATTCCTTCCTCACTCATAGAAATTCAGAATATCTTCAAACACAGTTCAAATAACAAGATATCATTAATATTATTGATAGATGATCATCTAGAAATGCTTAAAAGAGTTCAAGTCACAATTTGAGCTACATATGTGCCATTCACGAGAAATGCTATTCAAAGTTTAGCAAAAGCCAATACTTGACATGCATTCACTATTGGAAAGATAAACGGTTCGGGAGTTTGTTACCTTGAGTATATTAATATACATATTTGAATATCACTCTAGCCCAAAAGCCTAAGCTAATGGGTTTGGGTCCACTTAGATATACTAACTACGATTTTTCTTTATACTTTCTCAATATGGGACTCAACACTAACAAGTATACTCACAACAGTCTCCCCCTCACTCCACATTGACCAAACTCCCCCCCGCTTGTGAGTCTTTTTACATTTCCAAGAGTATCGCCTATCAAGAGTTGCCCCAAGGTCCACAAAGCGCAACTCTTAAAACTAGACGCATCTAGACACTTGTCCCAAGAAGCTCACCATAGCTCTAATACCACTTATAGGGGAGATAAATGGTTCAGGAGTTTTTTGCCTTGAGTACATTCTATCACAAAAGCCTAACCTAATGGACTTGGGTCTACTTAGATATATTAATTACTCTTTCTCTTTATGCTTTCTCAATGTGGACTCAATACTCACAAGTATACTCACGACATTCACAACACAAAAATAACTAGTTAGCCATTAAAGATACAAAAAGTGATTTCTTTTTTATACTAAATTTTTCTCATCTACCTTTACATCAGAGGAGAAGTTTGTGACTATCTTTCTGTATCCAGCTTTCTTCAATTGAAAATTCATCCACCTCAGTAAGATCTTCTCTGGTGGTAGACTCATCAACTCTTCCACATCCTGTTGGTTTTAAATATCAGAAGATAATCTATCAGAGAATTTATAGTGGTAAATCTCTGTTAAGTAATTTTTCTACAAACCAGAACTTCTGATGCAAGACCACATTTACCTTACTATCATCTACCAACTCCACCAACTGAGGTGTATTCTTCAAGTTGAGATCTGCTAATAATTGTATCTACCATAGCATAGCCATTGGAAAAGTCAAAATTTAATTTCAAACACACAGTATGAATGCTAATGACTATGCATTCTCTATCAACTCAATGGATCCAAAGCCTCAAAGCTTTCATTAGATAACCATAGTTCAGGTTGTATCTGTAAAATAATATAAATTTAAACTTCATGATCATGAATCTTATATTTCCATAAAATTAACTTAAGTAGATAACCATAGTTCAGGTTGTATCTGTAAAATAATTTAAATTTAAACTTCATGATCATGAATCTTATATTTCCATAAAATTAACTTAAGTAGATAACCATGAGACTCTTACCTTAATGATCTGAGAAATCACTCCAAGCACAAGATGACGCTGGAAACATAACACACAGAACATTAATCACATTGACAATTAGAGTTGTTAAAATTACTGAGACTTATTTATTAAAAAAGAATCAGGTTATGTTCCTGCTCCTACTCCAAATATAACCTTGTTCTGTCCAATAATTTTAAAAAGAATCAGATTAGAAGGTATGGTTCTTATTAACAATTCATAACTGGGCAGAATTTTCACAAAGTCTTCAGTGTACTTCAGTTAGGATAGTTTGAAAGTAGCACCCAAATAAACTTAGATAACTATAAAGCATACATTAACCAGTTGAAAAAAAGACTCACTAAACCAGAAAACTCAAATGTAGCATAATCTTTTAAGGCAGGCACCATATCACAAGTCACTTGGTTAGCAGGAAGCTTTTAAGCACTAGGACAGACTCATAATTTGGTAAGATACTTAAACCTGTCTAGATTTAACCATTGTAGCATGGAAACTAAGAATGACCCATTAATATAATGAAAAACATTGCATGTATTAAATGGCTGTATACACACCCTTCCTTCAATAAAGTCCTGAGTCCCTATATTGACTACGGTACATCCAATAGCCTTGGCAGAGTTGAGGCAGAGGGTATGATTCTCATTCCTTTCCCACGGATTGAGCACTCTCTTAGTGTTAATAGCACGTTCATCAATGGTTCCTGGGACTGCGACATTAATTAGCTTACTGCACCCAAAAAACAAATCCTTTCTAAATAAGAAACTGAAGAAGACTAATCATAAAACTCAATGAAACAACAAAAAACGATTAAGTCATCACCAGAGAAGAACTCCATCTTTCGCAATCTCGAAGAGATCGTTAGTTGAAGGATCGATAGGAAGGTATCGGTTCAGAAAGTCATCTTGTGCAAGGTAATTATTGATGTGCGCAACATAAGAAGCCTTCTCAGATTCGCTAATGGTGTGAAGCAATGTGGTAGTGGCAGCCTTGAGGAAAGCGGATGAATTCTTGGCATTACTTCCAGTTCTAGCACTTGCATGGCCTTGGAGTGTCAAATACACCTGCCATGATTTTAAATTACACAGTTATGGTTCACCTTCTGACAATTTCTTCCTACATTCTTTTGTAGGCCAAATCATTTTCAAATTTATAAGTGAAAAACTGAAAAGTTACTAAGCAAAACCGAATAGCTGTGCCAATCTATGGGGAAAGTAAGTACAACATTTAATTTATTTTCTGTCTTACATTTTCTTGGTAACCAAATAGAGCATTAATCAATTCACACTCCTCCACAACGAATCAGAAGAATTCAAAAACTCAGGTCTCAAATACGGTTCTAAACAAATAAAAGAAAAGGCCAACGAGGTTCATATTTCTTTCTTGCTTACGTTTTCTTCAACAACCAAACAGAGAATATAAGATCTTTCCAGGCAAAAGTACAAAAATTAGAACTTCAAACATCAACAAATGTTTTACAATGCCAAAGGTGGAGCTAAATTTTTAATTTATATTCTTTCTTACATTTTCTTGGAAACAAAACGGAGCACTATCCAATTCGCATTCCTCAACTAGAAATCAGAGGAATCGAGAACTCAGATTTCAAATTCAAACTTTAACCCAAAAAAAAAAAAAAAAAAAAAAGCTGACAAGATTCACATTTCTTTTTTTGCTGACTGTCTTCTTAACAACCAAACAGAGAACTCATCAACTTTTATAAGATCTTTCCAGACAAAACTAGAAGAAAGAAATTCAAATAGCAATAAGAGTTACCAAGTGAAACCGAATAGCTGAGCCACAAAGTGGAAGTAAAGTTTTAATTTTCTCTTACATTTGGAAACCAAACAGAGCACCAATCAATTCACATTCCTCAACTAGAAATCTGAAGAATCGAGAACTCAGATTTCAAATTCAAACGTTAACAAAAAAAAAAAAAAAAAAAAACTGACGAGATTTTCTTTTCTTCTCAGTTCTTTGCTTACCTTTTCTCAACAGCCAAACAGAGAATTCGTCAACTTTATAAGATCTTCCAGCACAAGTGGCAGAATTAGAAATTCAAAAAAAAAAGAAAAAGCCAGTGACTGAAACCGAACAGCTATGTCAAACATTTCAAAAAGTGGAACTAAAGTTTTAATTTCCTTTCGATTTCAAATTTTCTTGGATATCAAACGGAGCACTAACCAATTCACATTTCTCAACTAGAAGAATCGCGAACTCAGATTCCAAATACAACCATTAACAAACAAAAGCAAAAGATAAAGAAAATTTAAAAATAAAAGGCTGAGATCAAAAAACAAAATCAACAGCGCCGTTTTAATGAAGCAGTAGTGACTGACTCTGAGAAAGGACTCGAAATCGACGTCGTCGTCCAAGTTACGATTCAAATCGTGGATAAACGAAGCTCTCTCCTCCTCCGTCAGATTCTCTCCCACCACCTTCAAACGCGACATCTTGGCCGCCAGCTCCCCCACCGTCAGCTTCCCGCTCTCCCTCCTCATGCTCATGAACTGCACATCACTCATAACCACCAAAACCACACATCACATCCAAATTCAAAAAAAAAAAAAAAAAGACAGAGTGCTCGATTTCGATTAGAATTACGTGAGATTTCAAGCTCCGGAGCTCCACTTGCGTGAACTGGTTCTGCAGCCATGGATCGGAGACGAGAATGCCTACGAAGCCGGACATTTCTTTCTGTATATTGCTTCGGCGAAGAAATGGATGAGAAAAATGGAGTAGAAAATAGCGATTGATTGATTGATTTTGAAACTTTATTTCTCTTTTCTTTTTCTTTTTTATGCGGTTGGGGGAGTACGGAGAGGAGAGACAGAGTTGGGACGGGGTAGAGCTGTCAGAGTTCAAAGTTTGGTTTGTTAAGAGGGAGAGAGTGTGTGTGGGAGAGAATTCAAATTATGGCAATGGCTTTCTCTCTCTTCCCAAATCTCTCACTATTGTTGGCTAACACTTGGGATGGGGCCACGCTGTCGTTTTAAGATTCTTTGAATTATGACTAATTTGTCCCTGACCCTCTTATTATGTCAATCTAATTATGATCTCTTGGACTTTAATCATTTTTTAGTTTCATTAACGGTCGGGTAATAAATGAATCATGAGCTCTGTAACTCCTAGCCAGATAAGACTCATTTCATCTTACCATTTAAATTATGTTATATCAATTTTTTTTTTTTATTGAATGGTGATATGGTATTGGTCCTCGTCACTTACAACTTTTTGCAAATTTACGATTGAATTTGTGGGACCTACATCAATTTGCAAGAACTGGACGGGAAATGAGGGACATAAGTTTCCTCCAAATCAATTTGGATGAAATTTTCTTTAACCTACTTTAATAAATGATAAGTAAAATCAATGTTTCGGATTGAAATATAATCCTCACTATTTCAAATTAACTTGATAGTATCTAGTAAGTGCTATTTAGAGAGGTAAAATTGTCATTTTAATTTTTTAGACAATTTTACCCCTCTAAAATTGTCTAAAAAACATATATATATCACATGTTAGAAGACACTTGGCATTATTAGTAAGGAACTTAAACATGTTAGAAAACATTTATCATTTATTAAAGTAGATTTAAGGAAATTTCTGTCCTTCCCTAAATTGAAATCG
>NC_081541.1:50049680-50065107 GCF_901000735.1 Corylus avellana
TTTTTTTTTGAGTATTTTGTGTTTTTAGTTATTTGTTAATATTTTGTTTTGAAAACATAAAACAAAATGAAGAAATAACAAATACTAACAAACAAAGCCGAATTCTTGAATTTCATTTGAAAGAAGAGAATCCTTAACCATGTTTAGTGGTTTTAAATTGAATTAATTTAGAGAGAAAATTATAAACATAATAACCTCTCTTTTTTTGTGAAAAAAAAAAAAAAAAAAATCCATCTGAAAATATCTTTTATCCAAACTTTATTCAACTTGTTTAACTGCTATTTTGACTAATCATTTCGTTTTGTATCCTTCAAAACCTTTATATATATATTCAAATATGATATGATATTGTAAAGGATAGTTCGGTCAATGCACGAAAGAGAGGATGATTTGGCAATTTTGTGAACTTGCCTAGGGCCCACAGGACAAAAAAGTATGCCTGCTTTATTTAAAAGTAGAGATGATAACAGAACGGTCGTTTTTTTTTTTTTTTTTGTTTGACAGTTCCTAGAAGTGGAATCAACAATTTGAACCACCGAATTGAAGTCTTTTCAACCGTGGTAACAAAGATTCAAGCCCTTTAAAAGTAGGTGAACTTCGATTTAAGTCCCCTCCTTCAAGGCTGGAAGATGAATGTCTTTTTTACAAAGATCAAATAAATCCCAAGTATATATATATCAATTCTCTTTTACTAAAAAAAATAAAGTCTTTAAGAAATAACTCAAATCGGCTAGGACCACGCCTAATAAAGTAAAAGTTACTAGTTCAAATATCTCTCTCCACTTTTATGGAGATATGTCAAAAAAAATAATAATAAAAATAAAAATAAAAAATCAAGGGAATAGTTGGACTATTGAAATAGAAGCACATGCTCCCACCACCCCAAACACAGCTTACTTGAATGACACGTTCATAAGAATCATATATGAAAAACAACTTATAATAAAAATTGGAAAAGACAACTCATTAAAGGATGGCAGAATTCATGATAATTGTCTTATGAAACACACGACATCAATGATATTTAACTTATATAAGGTCAGTATGAGGTTAGACCAATGTTTGCTCTCATATCTTAATCTCTATCTATCTCCTTCATTTTCACCTATATACTTTATTAACTTAGGTTATAGAGGTGGCGCCGCCGCTCTCCTACCTCTTTTTGTGGCACGTCACTCTGATTTTCGTTGTCTTATAAGGACCCCGGATCGAGGGTGAATTTGAAAAGAAATTGATAGAAAATAGTCAAGAAATATGGAGGAATAACAGTCTCATGATATATTTAGATTTTGACCTATAGTTGTAAGTCGTAACTTTTTTCTAGTTTTTGCAATTGTTAAGGGTTTTGTTCCTGCAGCTTTTTCTCTCTGGGATATGACCAAGTGGTTTTTTTCTATATTGTTACAATTTTCTTTTTTTTTTTAATTTCTTCGTTTTTAATTACCAAAAAAAAAAAATGGTAAAGTTTGTGTGTACTATGGTGCCAACTACCAAGTGTTGTGGCACTTATATTTCGTGTTCCCTTTTCAAATATCATCGAGGATAAATCGTGTGATATGTGTGGTTTAATGATGCAATAATTGTATTAGTTTATGCTTTTTAATTGCCAAGATTGGAATGTCTCAACCAATTTTATTAAAAAAAAAGAAAAAGAAAAAGAACATGCATGTTTGAGACAGAGTCACAGAGCACATGTGAGATGAATAAAAAAGACCAATGTTTAATTGTTATTAAGCAAAATGACTATGGAAGTATCAATTTCTTTTGATAAAATATGTGGATTTGGTTTGAGATTAAGATCTTTACATGCATGCCTATCTTCCCATACCTCTACCTCACAAACATATCTCTAATTATTATTTTAGTTAGATCTTATTAAAATATTAATTAAATTTATTATTTAATCAGTTTAAGAGTTTAGGATAAGTGGTAATTTAAAACATTGTATTAGAGTAAATGCCCTATATTTGAATCCTAACTCTACAGTTTACTCCTCATTTAAGGTAAAATTCTAATTAAGTGTCCCTAACTTAGCCTATAAATAAGCAGCATGTGTCTATCTATATGCATCATTGAGTATAAGTAATGTTATAAACTACACTTTCATCTTATTACTAATATGGTCAGAAGATATGTGCTAACAAGTACATCATAATTTATTTGGTCATTGTTTCAAGTCTCCATCTAGGTCACCACTCACTTGTGGAAGTGCAAGCGTGCAAAGAGAGTCTCTAAACCTTTTCTCAAAGTTAAAAAAAAAAAAAAAAAAAAAAAAAAGGTTATCACATGGAAAATTAGCCTGGTGAGAGATTAGGTAGCAGAAAGGGCTTTAAAGATAATGATGTGTAGAAGTGATTGTAAAACCAACTCATTGATTATGATTGGAGGAAGAGGTACTAGATCTGTATATGACCAATCTTCACACACTCTTTGACCTTTGTCACCTACAACAGCTTATCTCCAAATAATGCTCTACATTTATTATAGTCTATGAAATGTTCTTTCAACATATGATTAATTTTAATTAATGAAAAATGTTTTTTTTGCGTTCTTTCAGCATTCTCCCAGCATACTTAGTTGACGTGACATGTTAAACTTAAGGTTAAGGGTGGATCGAGCATGATACGTCAACTGAGTACACTGTGAAAATGTTGAAAGAATGTAAAATAACATTTCTCTTAATCAAATTGTTTTTCGGTATTTAATCAAGCCCCAATGTGTTATTAGAAAATCAATAACGGGTTAAACATTGTGTTTGGATGAAATTTAGTGAGTCAGATTTCTCACCATCAACATCAAAGAGAAGAAGGAAGAAACCCTATCTATAGGATGTGAATAGTACAAGTGAAAGGAAGAAAAAATGAAAACATTGCACTTTATTGGTAGGGTAGGGTAGAAGAAAAGGAATATTTCTTGGGTTTCTCTATTTTAGGTTTGCCGGTGAAAAATGTAAGAACAAGAAAGGATAGGAAAATAATGCAAAACTTGGAACACCTGGTTTTTATTTGGAAAAATAAGTAGCCTACATAAAAAGTAGGTGGTTTATAAAGACATTCATGTTAAGTCTCATATTGCTTACTTACTATGTGAAACTGAACTTTATAGATTATAAGGAAATACCAAATTGATTAATTGTTTCAAAGTGATAGCACAGTTGTGGCTAATATTTTTCTTGGTCGTTACAAAACTTGTCTTGTTTAGAGGACTCAAAAGTTAAGATAAATGTTGAGCAAATTCGAACTGCAAAATATGCAAGAGAAGGTACAACAATATTGCAACTACCTCATAGAGGAATCAAAGTATTTTCCTTCAAGCTTTTAGTAGGATAAAAAAACAAGTATAGTTGATGGTTACAGGATAATGGTTCTCTTTAGTAACAATTCTTCTATTTTACTTTTTGTTTTTACTCTTACTTTTATTAGATGAAACTCACTTGAAGCAATTAACCATGTTAGAGAATGACATGAAAAGTCATCCCATCTTTCATCTGCAGTTTTCCCTTTCTAGTGGGGGAAGTAATCTACACAAGATTTGGCTTAAGTCTAATTTCAGTTGAAATTGAACCCGCTTGTCTCAATTTCAACAATAACTGAATTCAAGCTAAATTCATCTACACATTATTGCATTATAACAGTTTTTTACCCAAGTCTCAACATAATCCGAACCCCAACACACAAACATGAACTAAAATTCCTAAACTTTGAGACCTAGGCTATCCTTTGAGATGCCCTAGGACCTAGAAGTCATTCATTTCCAAATCATGTATAGTTGTGAGGCACTAGCTTGAAAAGACGGCTCACGTGGGCAACTCAACTTTACTTGTTGGATTTTTATCATTAAAAAGGCTCAACTCATGGAGAATAGAAGACCTAAGAGGGGAGCATGGTAGGACATAGGAAGGCCAATGTGTATCAAGCAAAAATAGAGAAGGCGTGGTGCCAAATCCTAGTGGGTGAAAGTTCAAGTACATTTTCAAATATGCTTTACAGAAAAGGCAAATAGAAAGAAGCATGTGGGGGGGAAAAGGCTAATAGATAAATGGGGATTGGGGAATATCCAGATCCAGCCATTCTTGCTTGGTTTCCTTCTACTACTAACAACAATCAAAATCATTACCAAGGTCCACTGACATGTATATACTGATGCAAGTATCAACATGACTTCTTAGCTGGGCCCTTTCCACACATGGTATTCCACTGTTGTTGATTGTATTTTCAATCTTTAATCATTCCCAGCTGATTCGGGACATAAAAAAAAAAATCACTGCTTTAAGGTGTACTAGGATTTGATTTGATCTATCATTAGAGCTTCCCTTGATGATTTTAATTATGACTATAGGTGACGATTCGTGTTTGTGTATCAAGCTCAAATCGTGTCGAGACATGCCTATAAGACCATATAAGTCAACCATTACTCTACTTATTTAATTAAATAGGTCAAACCCCTCAACTCTAACCCGTTAATTTCACATTGGGTTTGTCTTGTGTTCACCCATTGTGTCAAAATTATCAGTCTTAATTATAACCAACATGATGTCAGTTGAAATCACAATGAGTGAAAAGTGTTCCATTCTTCTATATTTTGCATATGTAAATCTTACGGTACTTGTCCCTTTGATATGCTGCAGTATTTTATACCTTGGACTCTCTATTAACAAGACTGAACCTACTTTCTCTCTTGTCAGACAGCACATGAGGATCAAAAATGAATTTATGATGTAAGGGAAGCATTTGGCAGCTAATACAAATGGCTAGAATGCTATTTCCTGGAGAATTTGGAGTGTCTTCTGATGAACCTGGATACAAGATACAAAAGATAGTGAGTCATTTGAAGAATGGTGAAGGAGATGGCTGATGAAATAAATAGATTTGTTACATAGGAAATGATTCAACAAGCCTAGACATGTTGTAAAAGTTCGCTTTCTTTATTGATTCAAGAAACCAAGACTGAGCAAAAGCGATCAAAATATAAACAGGTTGCATATTATTTAAGCAGAAAATGACTGACACTACAAGTTTGCATTAAACCAACAAAAAAAAAGGGCATAAAATCAAGTTTGCCAATAGCCTTTGGCTCAAATGGCACTTGCCTCTTACACAACCATAGGATGCTGGGTGAGGTATCCGTTCAAATCATATAGAGTAGGTGAGACACCAATTTAAAAACAAAAAAACAAAATTCCCAGGAAATATATGATACTAATCTTGGGGGATGGGGGCCAGGGGCAGAGAGAAAGAGAGAGGTGATCATGAGAAAGGGAATTTACCCATTCTAGATGTTGTGCTGTGATGCCAGAATCATTGCCAGCATATATGCCACCTAAGACCTAGAAAGTCCAAAAGTTAAAAAGTAATCAGTACTTGTCCATGCATAATTGCTATTCCGGAAGTTACTGTATATATCAATGCGCAGTGACTGAGTTAGTGGAGCCAATGTAATACACAGGATATGTGAAAGAGAATTAACGGCTTGGGAATATTTGTCTTTACCTTCTAGCCAGGTGTTTCTCTTACTTACCCAAGTTGTTCCTTTTGCTTTTCATGATATTTCGATTACTTGTAAAAAAAGAAATTGTCTCTACATTCCACAGTTTACCCTATTCCAATGCCTACGCAAATATCCTCAGTCTTGGGCTCGAAACAGTCTAGTCGCAACTGAATAAGCTGATAGCAGCATGAAGTGCCTTACCTTGGAGACGGTCTCAAGAAACATGCCCGGCCGCACAGGAAGTGGCTTCCTCCCTGTAACACTTTTCTGGGAATCATGATACATGTGGGTCAATACACCTCAATACAGTAACTTTTACATACATATAATAATGCCCAAACGGTATCAATGGAGTGTAGTAAAGCCTACCCTTCCTGCAATTCCACTTGATACCCTTCCACCTGTACTATGTCCCTCAACACTGTCAGAATTATCTGCACCTTCATCTTTTCCTTGCATTACATTTTTTATCATCTTCTGGACAGTGTTCCCTGGTTTCAAAGCTACCAATTTGGTTAAGAAGTTCACCTGCACTGACGATTTGCAATCATGCTGAGATAATTATTAAAATATGAACTAAGAAGTCTTTTTTATCTTTTCCATTGATAGGAAATACAACTCATATACCAGTAAGGCAGTAATGGATTGAACCCATTACCTCAGCCTCTGCCCTTGTTTATGGGCGGAGGAGATGCCATTTGGTCCAACAAACATTAGCTAAAATGTACTTAGAAATCTTAGTTAGCATGTTTCTTTGAAAATAATAAACTAATGTAAACAATAATCCACCGAGTATCTCATAAATTTATTTAAAATCTTAAAATTGCATGCATATAGACCTCTGCTTCAGGAAGAGTATTTAAACCACGGTCATTTCTCTCATCTAGTATTCCACCTCCCATCATATTCCGAGCTTCCTCTCTAATCAAAACAAGCCTTGCAAGTAGTTTTCTATCTGGAACAACAGGCCGAGTTTCCATCGTCTGCATAGTTATTGAGAAGTTGATTAGGAAGGGCAAAATGTGCAGACTTCGTCCACAATCCATATGGCCACTTTAATCTAATACATATAGGCAACTTGTAATCCAATCAGGACAAGTGAAAGTCTTACATTTAAAAAAATTCAACAATTAACCTCAAAGAGATGTCCGTGGACCGTAATACATGATGATACTATAAAAAAATCCATAAAAAAATTATCAGCCATATTAATAAGATCACAATAAGAAATAACCATTGTTGAAGTAGAGAAAAGTAAGTTACAAGTTGCAATTAATTTAGATTATTAAGGATAAAAGAGAACAAGAATTTGCACAAGTTACAAGTTGCAATTAATTTAGAATTATGAAGGCAAAAGGGGTACAGAAATTCACACTCTATATGGTATGATCAATAATGGAACATTTTCTTTCTTTAGCCCGAGATATAAGGGAACATCAAATAAGGAAAGAAAGAGAGTCCATGCTGTTCAATCATACTAATTATCATTATCGCTGCAGTGCTTGCAAATTGTAAGTCATCTCACTAAAAAAACATAAGCCATATTAAGTAAGTAAGATAATAATAAAAATAACCATTAATGAAGTGGAGAAAAGTGAGTTAAAGTGAATTAACTTCGCTTATTGAGGAAAAAAGACTACAGAAATCCATGCCCTATATGAGAAAACATCAGACCATGAAAGAAAGAGAGTCCAAGCTGTTCAATCAAACTATGGCTGTAGTGCTTGCAAGTTGAAACCACGTTACTAGGAAAAAATTGATGTTTAATAAATATACTTGTCATCCAACCTCAATAGTTACTGGGATGTTCTACGCCATGTTCACAAGTCGTGCATATTGAATCCTAGATAATGCTTTAGCAAAGCAAAAACTTCATGTTAACGAAAGTATGGAATAAAAACTTTATGTTTAGGTCTACTTAGCGCTCGTTTGGCGACGCTTTTTAAGACAGCTTTTTTGCTTGCAAAAAAGCAAAAACATTAATAAACAACTCCAAACACTCTCAAAACAATTAAAATTATTTTTTCCTTTATGTCACATCACAACCAAAAAGTAAAAAGCACCAACTAAAAAGTTTTGTCAAAAGAACCCTCCATAATCCACCACAGATGCACACACATAGGGGAGAGAGAGAGAGAGAGAGAGAGTGAGAATGAAAGAGAGAGACAGAAAATAGACTGCATTAATGCCACTATTCTCAACAATATTTCAGATCCAAACACAACTTGCAGCATTTTTATATATATAAACATAGAACGAGAACTTTTTAGGAAGAGAGAAGGCAATTGCTGACTGAAGTGAGATAGACTCCGTCTGTTCTGCACCAAAATTACTAAATCAATTGTTATCTTCAATCTAAAACAGCTCTCAAACCTGACAATCATTCATTCTAAAGGAAATAGGTGATTTTGATTTCTGGTCGAGAAATCTCTACCAGATATACTATTTTATAGAATTGCTTTACCAACTAAAAGTATGAATGTGTTGATTATGCCTTGGTATGTCTTACCCATTCTTTGCCTCATTGTTAAGACTTATTTATGGAGCTTTTGCAATCCAAAGATACATCATGCTAGGTTCTTCTTCTTAGCCATACCATTAATGAGTTTTCTTCACAGGTTTCTCCACCTTAACAATCTAAAATCACATTGAATTAGGTTCATCTTCTTTATGCACAAGCCACAAGGTAACTATCAAAATGGGTTCTATGAATTCTTTTCAGGGGGAGAGGCAGGAGGGACCACAAAGTAAAACACAAGAGCTTGACTACATATTAAAATCAAAGTTCATGCTTTCAGAAAATTAGCACTCTGCTAAAAACAAAATAGACAATTATAGAAACTAAGAGATATATACATTTGCATATATCATCAGCCTGATTAGATATATATACAATAAGATTATGGTGTAAAGGTTCTTTTGAGGGATTACCTCCAGTAAATCATCAGCCTGGTTAGCTATATCATTTAGATTTGCGCCAGGAATATGAACTTTGGTGCCATTCTCACTTTTAAACACGCCACCACCAGCTGCCACTCGGCGTAGCAGTTCGTGTCTGCTTTCTTTCTTGGGAGTTCTACAGAGCAGGCCAATCACTTGAACCTATAAAAGGAAACAAAGCACTGAAGTTATTATCTGGCAGTAAAGGAACTACGTTTTGATCAGAAATAGAATCAGGTATTTGGCTTAAGGAACATCTTACATGTGGGGGACACTTTTTTGTAAGGTGGGATAATACAGTCTCCTTAATCACCTCCAACAGTGTTTTGCGCTGAATGGTAAGATTAGACACGTGGATGATACGAGCCAAATTTACCCAAAAAACAAGACTTTTACAACATACAAACAAGTATTTGAAACCCAAACAGTAACAAAAGTGAAAACACCAGGATAATCAAGCAATCCACAATTTCGGCCATGAATGTGCAACAGCTGCTAGTACCAGGGTTGAGTTTACATCATATTATGGAAAAGATCAATGGTAAACCTGAAGCATTTCTAAACAGCCATTATTATGGCACATGTGCAACAAAATTGGAACCATTTAAGAAGTAAATAGATTATTTTTACGAGCATTCATTTTTGTACAACTTACCCTATTCCTTTATTGATAGCTATAAGAAAGGAAGTCAAAAGCAGTTTTTTTTTTGATAAGTTCAAAAGCAGTTATGTTTTTATCAAACTAAAAAATAAGACTCTTTACCACAGGGCAACTACCTTTGATTTTAATATTTCTAGTTTTATGTTCTTCTTGATTTTTTTCTCTTTCTATAGTTAAGTGTATCTCTTATATACTTCCTGTATACTTCAGTTGAGCCTTTGGACTTTTAATAAATTTGTGATTACTAATCAAAAAAAAAAATAATTGCAAAAGAAGATTGTAAACTAGGCTTTATTTGAGGGGACCTAGATGATACTTCAGCTAGTGGCATGGCTTGCAATTGCATGACAAGGCAAGTCCAGCACTATGTTGGTTTCTTAGTTAGGATGGTCTTGGTACTAACATGATCATCCAGTTCAGAGAGAAAGATTGAGAGATATCTTCTACATCAATAATTTTTGAAAGAATTCTACATCAATGTTGAAATAAAATGGTCTATAATTAGTAAAAGCAAGTGAAGATTGGCTCAAACTAGTACATGTCAAGGCTGAAGAATCAAAACATAAATTTGAAATACTACCTTATCATCTTGGTCGTTTTCAGCAAGTTGGATCATGTAATCTAGGGCCATTATAAAACCTGATTCCATCTGATCAACTCTCTTCCCTATAACACCTTGTGCTGCCAACTCCACAGCTACCTCCTCAGATGCTTCATCCATGTTCATATCTTGCAACTGTACCAACAATATATGATAGAAAGCATGATAAGCACCAGTTGAATCAAGATTTTAAAAATAGGCATGAAAAGAGCGGAAAGAGGTATAATATCGGAAACTCAGTCAAAAAGCCTAAAAACTGAAAGTGGTGCATTGTAGAAGTGGTTAGACACAAATAGTACACAATAGCTGCTTTACTACAAAGTAGGCATCGTCACATAATTTAAGTGGACAATGTCTTTATAACGGAAGACTAGAAATGCTAGGAAATCCAACTATAAACATCCTTAGAGCCTTGACACTAGACCGGTGCATTACATTCCCTCCATTGCTTTCATAACACTCCAAGCCAGCATCAGTCAAAATGTCAGCATTAAGTACTCAAAGAAAAATCCTACAAACAAGTGCACAACTAATCAGGGAACCATCACCTTGACTTTTGAGGCCAAAGGTCCCTAGCACATAATCACTGATGGTTATACTTTATAACAATATTAATATAATTTAAAATTAGGGTTTTCCATGTAGCTGTATTACCAATTTACATGACTAGAGGCTTATGAATGGAAGCATGTGAATAGAGGCAGACGAAATGGATACCTGCAGGAAAACAATGTTTCTATACAGAGATAGAATATCAGACATGACAATCCACCAACATCTACAAAGGGACAAAGCATTAGTTGGTTGGCTCCAAGTGCCCTTTACAATCATTACATCTTAACTACATGTGTCCGCCACTATGTTCCAAAGTACCATAAAGGTTTACCTCAAATGAATCGAGTTGAAGCATATCAGCCCAATAATTGACAAATATCACTTAGTGTTGAGTTAAAATGCAAATTTGATTATAATTTAGTAAAAAAGAGATAACTATACAATAGTACTCCACAAGAGTAGCTTCACGATTTTCTGTGAGACTCGATGTTAACAATGACAATTGCAAAGCCCACAAACTGGTCTTGGATGGCAGTAGACAGTGATGTCATGCTGACAAATGTCCTACCACCAAATGTTACCAGGGTAACGTTTACCACAAGTCACAACTCCATACATTTTGGTGTTCACAATTGGAGCATGACAATTAGATTTGATACTCACATGACACTCCTTGCTACTTTTATGTCAGTTTTAAACTTATTTACCCATTTTTCTTGCAATTGATGATATTTAAGGCCATGATCTTTCCAAGCCAAAGACAAAATTCTCCCTTACTGTTTCACTGGTCTCCTAGATGCTGACAGGGGCACTGAGCTGAGAAGCATGTAGATAGACTCTTACCATGGCAAATATTTTAAGTTGAATAGAATGATTTTGAAAAACACCAACTTAGAAGTAACTAGAGAAGTTCAAACACCATAACTTAAGCTTGAATTGACGTATTGAGAATAAAAATCTTATTAACATCCAAAATGTCACTCTTAACCAAGTCTCTACAAGCAACTAACAATGCACACAAAAACCTCACTCCAGTGAAGATTATTAAATTAAGAAAAGAACTGCCAGCAACTCATTGAGGCAACCTTCTTGAACCCTAAAACCCTCCAATAGAGCACCTACTTCAAGTTTCCCTAGAAGCCTACCATAAACCTCACAAATATTGCATCAGAGAACTCAGGCAAAAGAATGTCTCTATGGAATTACTCTGAAAGTTCTAAAGAATAAATGGTGGAACCGTTTCCTTGAGAGCCAAAAGTAAAAAAGAAGAAAACTCATTTTAGCGGGGAAAAAAAACAACATACTAAAATGATAATGACTGGCAAATTAATGCAAAACACAACTAGAAACAATTTTACAACCTAAAAACACCAGAAATTTAGCCTATTGGGTGCTTCATTGAACTTTTTCAAAAACAGATTATCAGACCATTGAACCTTAATTTTTTTTTTTCCCTGCACTTTCCCTCCATTTTTCTCGGTAAACAAAAAGGAAAACTTTAAGAAGAGATGAGCAGAAGAAGCTTACAAGGGTGATCATTTCTTCCAGAACAGAGGTGACCTGTTCACCTCCTTTGAGGAGAGCTTCATACTGGGAATCATCCAGTTTTTGTTGGGCACTTTCAATTGTGCCTTGAACGTTCAATTCTGCATCTGGGTAGCCTCCACCCACCTCATAGCTTGCACACAAGCCCAAAAGCTGCCTCCTTTTCTTGGGTTGCTTTAGTTGCTGGTGTTGCTGGTAAGAGGAGGGAGTGATGAATAAAAATGAAGATATGGTTGGGTTGGTGATGGGTGGAGATGCGCGTGAAGCGGCAAATAGCGTTGAGCTGTACAACATTTTTTTGTTTCTGGTTTAGAGAAGTTCTTGACTTTGGGTTTTGGTTTCACGGTTTTAGACTGAAACGAACAAGGATTAGACTGGAAAAATTATCTAGCTAAGGAGGGAAAAAAAAAAAAAAAAAAAACGATTCATAGGAAAACATATGGGTAGTACGGCTACGCCGTCTGTGGGAATCGAACCCACGACCACATGGTTAAAAGCCATGCGCTCTACCGGCTGAGCTAAGACGGCTATTATAACAATTAACCTTTGTTTTATTAAAGTATTAGTTCTATGAGTTTTTATTTTTTATTTTTAAATATATATATATATACAGCATAGGCAATATATCAATGAGAAAGAAAGCTGCTAATAGAATCGGTGGTATTGGCCCAATAAATAATTTTGTGAGCACGCTCTTATCAACTTGATGGAATGGATTTTGATGCATTAAAATGGGTTTGAGGCAGGTAACAGTGGTTTTGAGGTAGGTCGTCTTGGTTTTCAGGTGGGTCACGCCAGAACCACGGTTGGGTCTAGCGGTAGGGGTTTTTGGTCTTTTTATTCACTTGGATTTATTGTTTTTGTTCTCACTGTAGTTTTTTGCAATTTTTTCAAAATGATGATGTGTCAAATAGAGATTGAAGGTTGCAAAATGACCATGTAAGTGGTTCGAACCATAGGGGCTCTCTTTAACAAATATCTTATTCATGGATTAGAGAATATATATAAAGTTTTCTTCCAAATTGGGTTGAAATAATTTCCTCCAACTCAAATGACATGTGTTCTTTGAACATGTGAGAAGCACATGTTTTTTTTAATAACATGGACAAAGTTATAATAAATTTTACTAAAAACTCATGTACATCTCACATGTTAATAAAAAAAATGAACAAATGTCATTTTTTATAAATTAAGTTGAAGGAAATTCATTCAATCCAGTTTTGATGAAAACTCCATCCCAAACGGTATTATCATTAATAAAGTTGGAAACTTAAAAAAATTCCCATGAACTTCCATTTGTTTTGATATTATTCTTTTTAAAGTTTGAAAACTCTCAATTAAGGATATCGAACTTTCAATTTCTTTCAATTACCTCATTCCGTTGCGATTTTTCACTAAATTTTGTCAAAATTTTCAAAATACCCATTTTTTATATATATAAAAAAATTTTAAAAAAAAATTGCAAAAAGATTTTTTTTATAAAAATAAATAAAAGTTGTCGTAGGACCCAGTCTCCAAGGCCAAGCTTCCCGGTGTCCAAGTTATTTTTATTTTTTTCTAATAAAAAAAATAAAGGTATTTTGAAAATTTTAACAAAATTGAATGGAAAATTCTAGCTGAATTTAGTAATTAAAAGAGCTTAAAAGTTCGATACCTTTATTTAAAAGTTTTTGAATTTCATGCGGATACTTTCAAAACGTGTGGAAGTTCATAAAGTTTTGTGAAGCTTTCTCCAAATTATGTTGGAATAAAGTCTTTTAATTTAGTCTATCAAACTAACATATGCTTTTAAAGTATGCACATTTTTAAAACGTGAGTAAAAATCACATGTTCTATTAAAATTGCATGTAGTAAATGTATGTATTATAAACACATATATCAGTTTAGTAAATTGAATTACAAAAATTGTTGAATACAAATTGAGGAGACTATGGCCTATGGCCTTCTTAATTTGAAGTGAGATAAAGTAAAACTATTTTATAATTTTGATTAAATTTTAAGGCATTTAACAATTTGCGTATCATTTAAAAATTAACATCATAATTTTTACTTTTCCATTCTTATAATTCTCAAGTGACTTTAAAGATCTTAGACACTTGAACCCATCACTTCAACTATAAATGTCTCATGTTCATTGATTCTCAAAAAGGCTTTTTGACAGCCATGGAAAGGTGCAACCAGTGATTGTGGTTGAGATTGAAGCATTCATGAGCAAGCCTACTCGTGGTCCTGGAATATCTCTGCTCTGGGTATGGAAAATATTTATCATCAAATGAGATTACTTAATATAAATCATGAAATTCAGATCTGAAAGGACCACTCAATAGATTGGGAGACCAAATACATTGCTAGAGACATCTTGTAACACCTCGGTAGTGTCAAAATATGGACAACCTTTAATATGTATGGTAGTACTTGTTCACCCCATCTATTGATAAGCTCACGAGGCTCGCTTGCTGACGGACTCGACTGCCAATGACTGACAAATTAGGAAAAAGTTTGCCGGTCTAACCTAAGATTAAATCTATTCAAGTATTAAGATGCACATGTGCCTCAATGAGACACATTATAATCGATTTCTCTTCTTGTTAAATCAGATAACGACTTTCCACGCTTCGTAAAACCTCTCCTAATATTTGTATAAGGGATTCACTTATACCCTTGGTTGCATGACTTCAAGAAGTACTAACTTGGGTATGTATGGTTTAACAAAATCAATTATCTCCTACAATACAATTAAAAGCTTTTTCATTCATCAAACCTAATTTATATTGAAATAGTTTTATTCTTGTTTTAGAAACAAATAGTAGAACAATTAAAGGACCCATTATTAAAAAAAAAAAAAAATTGAACCTAAAATATGTTCAAATTTACCAAATGTTTTTTGATATAGAAAGAAATATATAGTACAATTACCATATTTGGAAACTTTTAACGAGAAAAATACTTCAACAAAAGCAAGACACATACAAATTAACCAAGAATTATTGTTAAATGAATTATCTCCAACAGTATTATTAAAAACATTTTCATTTATCTAATATTAAAACATGTGAGAATCTCATGTTATTAAAAAAATATGTGTTTCTCACGTGCTCATAGATACATGTCACTTTCTTAGATCGATGACTTTGTATGAATTAGCTACAAACAAATTTGTAGCAAATTTTTGTCCCTTTACACTTTCATATATACAAAAGTTGTTTAAAGATAAACAATTAAAGGACCCATCCACTCGACTTGACTAGAGCTAAAGAGACTCATTAAAGGCCCGAACAATCAGGCTCAATTAAACTACAGAAGTCCATGGCCAGCCAACAAATCAAAAAACAAAGTGAGACACATTGTATGAGATAATCACTCTACAATTTCATCTTAGATGTCTCGATAAGGAATTAGGCAACACCATTAATAATGTCAACAAACTCACTACTACATGACACTTGATAACAGTTGCAAAGGCAATAAATTCGGTGTCATTATCCAGTTAAGGTTAAATAGCACCCAACAAGAAACATTACTCACTAAAGGATGTTAACCCAATCAATAAACAACACCTGACTCAAAGCCATGTAAGGGAAAGAAACACTCTACATATGTAAGGCGAGAAATGATATTTAATGGACTTTTATGTTACC
>NC_081541.1:50065207-50159640 GCF_901000735.1 Corylus avellana
CGTTCTAATTAACAATTGAATTTTTTTTAACAAATACTTATTTAAGGGTCGGTTGAAACTACTATACAAATACTGTGAGAGAGTTTTTTAAAATAGAAATGTTACTAACATTATTTTTTTTAAAAAAAAATGTTGTCCTAGTGACAAAATATAATATGAAAGGATAAAAGTGTAATATCGAAGACCATTGTGCCCAAAATTATAAAGCAAAACCAAGCAGGGACCGCATGAGTCTCCGTCCCAATACAGCCAAAGTGTTAACAAAATCTGCTCGAAAATCCTAATCCAACTTTGTGGATACGGAGTGTCAGACGGGTCAATAACTATCAGGATAACATATTCAATACTTGGTATCCTCTCTACAAAGACAAAATTTTCCACTTTGAAGAAATTTATTTTAATTTATTTTATAAAATTAATACGTGTGTTTTGAACATATGAGATGCATATATTTTTTAAATAATAAAAATAAAGTTAGAATAAGTTTTATTAAAAACTCATATGCATATCACATATTATTAAAAAAAAAACGTGTATCACTTTTATAGATTACATCGAAAAAACTTCTTCGACCCAAAGAAAAACTCGGTCCTCCTACAAATACCCATTCTTCTCTTCAAATTTTACACATTGCCCCCTATATATATACAAAGGATAAAACGTTTTCCCGGGGTCAAAATATATAAACCATTTTTTCTTTTTTAATTCCTACAATAGATGATATATATTTTTATTTTAAATTGCTTTCATATATACAAAAGTTGTTTAAAAATAAAAAATAAAAAATAAAAAATAAAAAATATTTATCCAACTCAACCAACTCATCTCTTGCAATGTTCGTTAAAAATTTTGTTTTTTAATTTTTAATTTTTGTCTTCAAAATAAAAATATTGATAACAATCCAATTACACAAAATACTATTATAATTATACAAATATTTTTCACCTCACATTAGAATTTTTTTTTAAATAAAAAAATAAAATCACTTAAAACACGTTTTATACACAATTTTCACTTTAGTGTTATAGGGAGCATCTTTTATTTTTGATTTAAAAAATATAAAATTTAATTCTGTGTTTGAGAATTGTTTTGTAATTTAAATTATTTACTTGAAAAAAAAAAAAAAAAAAAAAAAAAAACAGAAATAAATATCACTATCATAATTGATTAAAAAATAGCGATTTTTCTGTAAATGCTTCAGAGGCAGTAAATGCACTCCGTCAGTTTGAACAAAGTAGAAGGGTACTGCTCGCAATTTGAACTGCAAACCAGGGGCAATAACACAGCACCTACAATATCAATATCGTAAGTGGTACCCCTCGCAAATAAGACAAAATAGAAGGGCAATGTTATACCCCATAAATACTTTAATACCCGTTTTGTCCTAAATGGTACAGAGACGGTTCCGCGTCTCTGCTTCTATAAATTTCATGTCCCACCTGCCCTTCCAAACCCCACGCCATCTTCATTTTATCCATTTCGTCTCTCTCTTAGGGTTAGGGTTTCACGCTCTCTAGAGCTTGCTTTTTGTGTTTTTTTCTGGTTTCTCTGTCGCGGTTCTGTTCAATGGCGCAGGAGGTGCAGAACGGAGGAGCGGAGAAGGTAGCGGCGTGCGAGGCCGCGGTGTTTTTCACGGCGGTGAAGCCGCGGGTGTTGGTTGAGGCTCCGAAGGCGAACGACGCCGTGCAGTTCTACAAGGCCGCGTTCGGCGCTGAGGAAGTCGGCCGTACCATGCATCCCAAGCGTAAGGCCGAGCAGGAGCTCCCTCATGTCCTCTCCGCCCAGCTCAAGCTTGGTGGCTCTACTATTCTCGTCTCCGACGTTTGCGTTGATGACTCTGCTACTCCGTAAGTCTCTCTCTCTCCGCACCTAACTTGTTTGCGTTGGTTTTCTCTTAGATCTGTAGGATATGTGGTCTGTTCTTTGCATTTCGATGAACTTTCGTGCCGTTTTTGTAATATATGCTTCGGATTGTGGTTGTCATTGTTTCTTTCATATGGCTTATGCTTTGATCGGTTTTTCTGGTGCGTTTAGATCTTCATTTCTTACTGTTATGTATTTTTAGCTTCTTTTCGAGCTTAAATCCTGTGATTTTCTCTTGAGTTCTTCATGTTTCTTTTTTTATCTTTTAGTTTGTGTTTTCTTTCGCGTCGTAGGTCAAATCTTTACTCCATTTTTTCCGTTTTCGCTTACTCTCCTGGTTCTCTTTTGGCTTCCACTTTTTTCCTCTCTTTTGTTGTTCTATCGCTTTTTTCATCACTCGTTTCAGCTCTCTTCATGGTTTTTTCTTGCTCCTTTTCTTAGCCGTTGATTAATGGCTTTGTATTTGTATGATTTGTGTTGAGCAGTGTTTTTAAGTGATAACTGTATGTGTTTGACCAGGGCCAAGACTGAGGGGACCGGAATCACTCTCTGCCTGGAGACCGAGAACGTCGAGGCTGCCATCGAGAAGGCCGTGAAAGCCGGAGCTGTTGCTGTAGGGGAGATTGAGGAAGGTGAGGGTTCGTGCTGGGGCGGGCGCGTTGGGAAGGTGAAGGACCCGTACGGCCTCGTCTGGCTCATCAGCACCCCAGCTAAGACCTGCATTGACGTGGACGCCTGATTCCCGTTGATCTTGATCTTATCAACACCTGGCCTTCTCTTTTGCTGTCTTCGGTGCGACCCTCTTTATCGGAAAAAGTTTCTAGCTCTAGGATTAGGTGATCATAGGCGTTTAGGCCTAGTAGCTGTAGCCTCTGATACGGCCATGATGATGAATCTGTCATTTTGAAAAAAAAAAACAAATATCTCTTTGGACACCTGGCGGTTTACGACTGACTTGGTTTAATATTGACAGCATCTTTTCGTTTTCATTTTCTTTTTGTGCTATATCTCATTTTTATTTGAAGGCTAATTGTGACTTTTTACTGTCATTACTTAATATAAATGCTTAAAAAAATTGCATCCGGGGGAGGCAGCCAATCAGACGTCGAAAACGCGTCCACTGCCCTCTGGTACGGATAAGTTTCTGAAGGTTTCTATGTGGTCCCAAAAAAGGTTTGGGGAAAAGGGGAGGTTGGGTTGGTGCCGTGTGTATGGGGAGGATTGAGCGGGGAATCTCGTGACTCGTGCGAGGGCTTTGTATGGTGATTGCATTTAATATTATGGTGGTGGACGTTTCCAATTCAAATGTTCAGTGCCTGTAGTGATAATATTGGATTTAATCCTATTCGTTTACCAAACAATGGGACCCATGACTTCCGTACATGTCAGCACCGGGAGAGATATTTTTTGGTAAGATAATTAGGAGGAGAGATATTTTTTGGTATGGGACCCATCACCCATGGACTTTGTTTGTTAATCAGATTTGTGTGTGATTTGATGAGGTGTTTTGACGAGACATATCTTAATCGTAATACTGATTTTTGTGTTTAAGTTTATCTTAATGACTGAAAATGATATTTTTTTTTTCCTTTTTTGGACTAAACAGATACATAAATGGCCTTTGTAAACTTTAATTTGGATTTTGCTTATTTATCAAATTTTAATGTTTAAAAAAATTTTAAAAAGGAAACAGTATCTGGCCAGCCCTAGGTCTCATTCCAGGGCAGAGAATAGCGATCCGCCTTCCATGTAGGGTGTTCACGAACCTCCACGACCTATTAGGACGGATGGGTTGTAGGGCCTCCTCTTCTCCTTCGGAGGTCGTAAAGCTCCATAACCCTTTCAGTGGGAACTTTTAAATTTTAAGGAAATTTAAATTTTAGACCATTTAAATTTTGAAGGAAATGTAAAACTCTTTTCACACACAAAGTCATGAGATTAATTTTTTAATTCTTTTTTATTGATTGAACGTCTTTAAAATAAAGATATAAATGAAATTGCTGACTAATGGATAATAATTGAAACTAGCTAAAGTCTCTTTAAGTAATTAAATTACTATTACTCTAAGCTATTTATTAAACTACTCTACTCTAGGATAAGATAAAAGACAATATAATTTCAAATACGCATCTCAAGAGCTTTATAAGATTCATGTATGAAAATAGTATATTTGTCGTATAATTTTATGAGGGATGATAGGGACTCAATTTTTTTGCCCAATAAAAGTCTAATTTTTGCCTTTTTTTTTTAAAAAAAAAAAAAACAAAAAAAAAAAAATGAAAAAAAATGTCTGAAGCAACCCTATCTATTTTTTGTCTTTCTTTTATTTGGTATTTTAAAAAAGATGGAAAACGGTATTTTTTTTTTATAATAATGTCATTTTTTTAAAAGAAAATGTCATTATTATGAAGAAAAATACCAATTTTCATTTTTTAAAAAAATACTAAATAAAAGAAAGGAAAAAAATAGATAAAGTTGCTTCAGATATTTTTTCCATTTTTTTTTTAAAAAAAAAAAAGACAAAAGTTAAACTTTTGCTGGACAAAAAAATTAAGCTTTTAGCATTTACCTAATTTTACTCTAATAACACATTTGCAAAGAAAGTTACAGGGCCTCTGCATCCCACCCCTTTATGGAGGTTGCAAAAACCACCTCCGTGACCGTGGGAGGCCGTCATGATTTGGATTTGGTGACATTAAGTCTAAGGTTCTTGTTAGGGCTAAGTTTCAAATTCTTGTGAGTCCCTTAAGCTTGGTAGCATAGTTTGGTCTTTGTGGATGGATTTTTCTAGCTTAACCTTTATTTTATTAAAACTAAATTCGCACAGTTCTCGACTACAGACCAAGAGGATAAAGCGAACGTGTTCTCAACGGACAAAGTTGCTTAGAAAAAAAAAAAACAAACAAACAAAGATAAGTACTGTTTGTATCCCACGGCTTACTTTGACCTTATTTTTTAGTCTTCTGCGAATCATGAAACATCCTTATCTAGTCACCATTAGTTTATGGTTTTCTCATTTATATGTTCGATGCTTGGAATATATATTATTGACGACGCTTTTTAAGGTAGTTTTTTTTTTTTTTTTTCGGTTATGCTAAAAAATAAAAATATTAACAAATAACTTAAAATATAAAATAGTCAAATTAAATTATTTTAATTTTATATCACATTACAACTAATATATATATATATATATATATATATATATATATGACATAAATTTTCTCCAAACTCAACCCATTTAAAATAGTGTCAAGTGTCTATAAACATTTAAAACGTTAATCTAAGTTAGTAAACTGCTAATAATGACCTTAAGATGAAACTATTTTAAATGGATTAGAAAATATTTTCTCCATACTAGTTTGAAGGAAATTTCTGTCTATATATATATGACAGTTTTTCTTCAAACTGAGTTGAAGGAACTTCCTTCAACTCAATCTATAAAAATGGTATGTGTCTTTTTTTTTTTTAATAATATATGAAATGCACATGAGTTTTTAATATTATTTATTTCAACTTTGTCCCTATTATAAAAAAAATATATGCATCTTACATATTTAAATAATACATATTATTTTTATAAATTGAGTTAGAGAAAGTTCCTTAGACATAATTTGAAAGAAAACTCTATATATATATATATATATACAAATTGAACCGAATTCGATTCCCTTTTGGTCTCCATAGTGGTAAAGGTTCAAATGTCTCCCACATCGCCCACATGTTCTTAATTAATTATTTACCGTTATATTAGGATTGAAAGGATTGGAGTTACCAAGGAAAACCATTTACCGTTATATTAGGATTGATAGGATTGGAGTTCCCAAGGAAAACATTTGATGATAAATATTGGATTTCAAGTTACAACTTGCTAAACTTTCTTGGGGCAAGAAGAGCTACTTTATATATATATATATATATATATAAAAGGATAAATGTAAATTTGGTTCATGTTGTTGGCATAATTTACAAATCACTTAATGTGGTTTAAAAAATAATTTATATATCTTTAGGGTAGGCCAAAATAACATTTTATTCCATGAACTCATTTTTCATTAAATGACTTAATGGAAACCGTTACATTGCCACATTACACACAATAAAAATAAGACACGTGTTCTTTTTTATTTATGCTTTTAAAAAATGACAAATAAGCTTTTTCACATCATTTTGAGGCTCCAACACACACTCCACGTTAAATTAAATAAACCTAATCCATCTATATCCCCTGTGTCGCAGTCTTCATCTTCCCTTACCATTCTTGCCGTCGTCTTCATCTTCCCCACCGATACTTGCCGCCGTCGTCTCCATCTTCCAAAAAAAAAAACGACACAGAGAGAGAGAGAGAGAGAGGAATAGATTGTTTCCGATGTCCGAAAACAATTTTTGAAAATGCTTCAATGCCTAAAAACAAATCTAAATTTTTATAGAAAGACTGCCAAAAAACACATATGCCCAAAAATCTCAAAGTAACTCATAAATCGAAGATCACACCCATCGGAGATGAAGACGACGGCAAGAATCGTTGGGGAAGATGAAGACGACGGTGGCACAGAAGATATAGAGAGATTAAGTTTATTTAATTTGATGTGGAGTGTGTGTTGGAGCCTCAAAATGATGTGAAAAAGCTTATTTATCATTTTTAAAAAGCATAAATAAAAAAGAACACGTGTCTTATTTTTATTGGGTGTGATGTGGCAATGTAACAGTTTCCGTTAAGTCATTTAACGAAAAATGAGTTCAGGGAGTAAAGTGTTATTTTGGCCTACCCTAGGGACATATAAATTATTTTTTAAATCATATGGAGTGATTTATAAATTAGGCCAATCACATAGACCAATCACATAGACCAATTTTACATTTATATATATATATATATATAAAGTAACTCTTCTTGCCCCAAGAAAGTTTAGCAGGTTATATATATATAATGTTAAAACACTGTGCTCTATAAAATTAATGGGATCTCATCCATTTCACATGAAATGGATTGGTGAGATAACCTATAGATTCGATTTCATCGAAGAAAATTATTAGGATCTATATATAGAGATGAAATTTGCTTTAATTGGTAGAGTAAAATTTAGAGAAGTTTTTATTAGATTTTAGCATATTTTTAAAATTTATCCCCACTTTTAAGAGTAAATTAAATTAAATTAAATTTTTAGTTTATGATTAGATGAACTGCCAACTTAAAGATTGATTTTCATGAATTAAAAAAAAAAAGAAAAAGGATTGATTTCATGATGCTCATTGATTGTGGGCACAATGATATTGACGAACTATGTCCAATCTAAGGAGAGATCGTTAAATCACGATTTATTTTAAAATTTTAAGTTAATAGGAAAATATTTAAACATTTATCACTGAACTTAAAAGTTTAAGTTCATAAGAAATAATTAATTTAAGGGAAAACTTCACTTTACACCCCTCAACTACTGCGCGTTTTGAGAAGACTCCTTAAAGTTCAAAAACTTTCAATTTACATTTGAACTTTCAATTTACACCCGAAAATTCAAATGATGATTGAATCTTTTGAAAGACTAGTGACTCCCCAAGTTTTAGATTTTGACCACTAACAAATGATGGCCAACCCTCTGTAAAGGGCTGTGATAGCACGCCGTGAAGGAAATTTTTTTTTTTAATATTTTAATGCAAAAAAAAAAAAAAATTTGCACGCGGCGTGCTCTCTTTTCATTCACCCCTCTGTAAAACACACTTGCGCATCAACTTCTTCTAGGCTTCTAGGCTAATAGGCCAATACTTTCTAGCAAGATCAATGAGATGTACCATCTTAGCTCCATTGAAGTGTTTCTCAAAAGCTAGCGGCATGAACTGCAATAAAAAATTGATAAGATTTTCATTAGATATATATGATCAAGCAGTCTTCCTACTTTCAAAAACACTGCATATGATACTCATTCCTCTCTGGTGTGGGTTGAATGCTCTAATTTACATCATAAAACATATCCATATTTTTCCTTTGAACAGAGATGCATTGGTGTTTTCAAGTAAAAATAACCTACACAAGAGAATTGACTCTTTAGCTTCTAGAAGTATAGGCCTATAAATGTTGTTTTCAAATAAAAATAAGGAGAAACTTTACTGAAGATCCCCGAACTTTCACCCGTTATGAAATACCCCCCATAAACTTTAAAATCTCTCAATTTAGTCCCCTTAACTTTCAATTGCTCTCAATTTGGACCCCTCCGTTAATTTTAGCCGTTAAAAATAAAAAAAAGACTAAAATATCCCTGATTTTTTTTTAATTTAATTTAATTTTATTTTTAAATAAAAAACATTTTGGAAGTTAAAATTTTATACAAAAGTCAAGAGTATAAACGTCATGTAACGTTTAAAATTTGACGGAGGGGTCCAAATTGAGAGCAATTGAAAGTTTAGGAGACTAAATTAAAAGATTTTGAAGTTTAGGGAGGGTTTATCAAATCGGATGAAAGTTCAGGGGTCTTCAGTGAAGTTTTCCCTAAAAATAAGGAGAAATTTCACTTTGGCTCCCTGAACTTTCAGCTGTTTATAAACCCCTCTTGAACTTTCAAATCTCTCACTTTGGACCCCTGAACTTTCAATTTCTATTATTTTGGACCCCTATGTTTGTTTTCAACCTTAAACTCAAACGGTTTGACTTTTTATGCCTATTATACCCTCACCCAGTCCACTTGAAATTCCTAAAACAATCCAAATCTATAGCACCCACTCTAGCCCAAAACGACATCATTTTGGGCATCTATTTTTTTTTATTAAGGGGGGGGGGACTTCACTGAAGACTCCTGACCCCTGAACTTCTACCCGATTTGATACACCCCCCTTAAACTTTAAAATCTCTCAATTTAGTCCCCTAAACTTTCAATTGCTCTCAATTTGGACACCTCCGTCAGATTTTAAACGTTACATGACGTTTATATTCCTGACTTTTGTATAAAATTTCAACTTCCAAAACGTTTTTCTATTTAAAAAGAAAAAACAAAAATCAGGGATATTTTGATCATTTTTTGTATTTTTAACGGCTAAAATTAACGGAGGGATCCAAATTGAGAGCAATTGAAAGTTCAGAAGATTAAATTGAGAGATTTTAAAGTTTAGGGGGGGTATTTCCAAACAGGTGAAAGTTGAAGTGCTCAGTCTACATACTTTGTTTTTTAAGAAAAGGCAAATATAAAAGCAAAAAGAAATCGGAGATTGGGCTTTGGGCATCCACCATCCAAAATGGGGTGGTTTTAGCCGAGGGTGGCTCCGACCACTAGAGCCACCCATTGCAGGTGGGGTGGGATCGAGACCACCCGTGGCCAAACCACTAAAAAAAAAAAAAAAAAAAAAAAACCAGTTCACAAAATGGCTTTTGGGCTTTAGGGTGGTTTCGGCCACCCCCATACCTGCCGTAGGGGGTGGCCAAAAACACCCCCAGGCGGATCACCCCCAAAAGCCCATAAAAAAATAAATAAATAAATAAAAAAAACCATTCATGGAATGGATTTTGGGCTTTTGGGGATGGCCGGACCACCCTATTTTTGGCCAAGAGGGTGGCTCCAGCTACTCCGATTTTTTTTTTTTTTAAAAAAAAATATTTTGCATTTTATAATTTTCATGCCCAAAACGACATCGTTTTGGGCTGGGGTGGGCTAGTGGGTGTTGTAGTTTTCGGGCCCAAAATGGTGTAGTTTTCGAGTGAGGGTATAATGGGCAAAAAAAAGTCAAACCGTTTGAGTTTAACATTGAAAACTAACATAGGGGTCTAAAGTGATATAAATTAAAAGTTCAGGGGTCCAAAGTGAGAGATTGAAAAGTGCAGAGGGGTTTGTAAAATCCGTTGAAAATTCAGGAGACCAAAGTGAAATTTTTCCTAATAATAACCTACACAAAAGAATTGACCCTTTAGCTTCTAGAAGTATAAATGTTCAAACGGAATCCATAGTGCCAGCATCTTTCCAAACATAACTTATATTTTTTAGAATAACTTATACACGAACGTTGCACTTTTGTGCAACCAATTTAACACCTAAGCTAAACTTGCCAAACTTAATTTTTTTTTTAAAAAAGCTTAACTACACTAGATTATATCACATATGAAATAAAAAATTAATTGTATAAAATAATAATAATAATAAAAACAGAATTGAAGGGGTGGCTGGCTGGCCACCCCTCCCCCACGTGGCCCTAGTCCTAGGGGTGGTGGCGAGGCCACTCCCATGGCCTAGGAGTGGCTCGCCGGCCACCCCATGGGCCGCCACCCCTTCAATTCTTTTTGTTTTTTTTTTTTTTAAAAAAAAAAATTAATTAATTTTTTTATTTTATCTAGAGTATAATCTAGTGTGGTTGAATTTTTATTTTAAGTCTAAGTCCAATTAAATTGGCTGATGTGTCAACTTCTTATTGACGGCATAAAATGTGACTTTTGTGCATTAGGTGCACCCAAGCCGCTCTCTATATTTTTATGACAGTTCTAACATTAACGAGTGAATTTCCTTAAACTTTTCGAGATTATATTTTTATTAATAAAGTTAAATACATTTCTCTCCTCTGTAATTTAACAATTTTATTTTTTATTTTATAGGATTTAGTTTTTATCACATGGAGTATCTCGGGTTTACATAAAGACGGAGATAATATTTCCGTCAAACTTTTGTCCAAATATTGACGGAAATCCACGTTAGCGCCCCCTAAAATTTTAACACATGTCTGTATATATAAAATTTTTTTTAAAAAAAACAAATAATTTTTTAAAAAATTAAATTAAAATATATATATATATATTGTTTTGGGAAAAATTGCCACCCCATTTGGCTGAATTTAACAACGCTAGCTATTTTCCAGCTCATTAATTTCCTTCTAACACGCATAGTCCATATCCCAAGTCCAAACCATTACACTGTTGACACGACAATCTTCTGTCATTTCCATTCTCAATATAACGTCTCCTTTTCTTTTTTCTTCTTTCATGAAACATCTCTTTTGAGTTTCCGGGGCTTGGACGATTCTCACAAGTCAAATGTGATGTGTGTGCAGGGAAGGGGCAGTGTTGTTGAGTGTACAGCTCACCTTTCACCTTCCACGTGATTGTTGAGTGTACAGCACACCTTTCACCTTTTCACCTATAATTTTTTTTTTTTAAAAAAAAAACATTAATAGTAATCGAGCATTCCAAAATAGATCGTGAAAAATGAAAATGCAAGAAAACATTTTTCAATTTTTGTTAAGTGTCAAAAGTATGTTTATTTAAGGTGTTTCCAGGGTGGAATTACATGGCCCCTGCCCTTGGGGCCAACCCTCCACGGGCCATGTAGTCTTCAAAACTTTTTTTTTTTTTTTTTTTTTTTTAAGTCTTTAAAATTTTACTCTTAATTTTTTTTTAAAAAAATTTTACCCGTCTAAACTCTATTTACCTCCTTTGGCCATTTGAGGTAAATTATTTTTTAATGTTTTTTATTTTTAAAAATATATTTTTTTTATTAATTATCTGGACACATGTCTGCCTGTTATTGGTGTTAACATGGCATTCCGTCAAATTTTGGACGAAATTTAGATGGAGCTACCATTTCCGTCTTTATACAAAACTCAGGTACCTCCTGTAAAAAAAAGTAAAATCTAAGGGACAAAAAATAAAGAAGTTAAAACCCAAGGGGAATCAGGTATTAAACCCTTAATATTATTATGGTCAACATTTCCAATTCAAATATGATATTGGATTTAATTGTAAGTAGCCAAGTAGGTATTTGGTAAGATGATTCCTAACAACTACCCTAAAGCTGCTTCCCTTTTCTACATGTAAGAAAATCTCAAAAAAATCATAAAAACTCACCTACAGCAGCTTCTTTATATCTTTCCTACACGTTATGATTGCTACAGTTAAATCTATTGGGTTCAACATTAGCAATCCATATGGTTTATTATAATCATAAAATGACATTCTCTCCCCTCTCACACCTCCCTATCAAAATAAATGAATATAAAAAAGAAGTAAAAAGAATAATATTTTCATGTTATAGGAGTATATTTGAATAGGGGAGCAAAAAATAATTTTGTTATTTAAGTTTAGGCTCCATTTACTTCGACATAAAATGGTTTCCGTTGGAAAATATTTTCAGCAAAGTCATTTTCTCTGAAAATGTTTTCTCTCAAAAACATTTTACGGAGTTTACTGTGCCCACGAATATATATATATATATATATATATATATATTCGAATAAGGTCCCTGCCGGAACTTGCGCGGGTCCTTGCTAGGACTTGACCGGGACCCGCTCGGGACTTGCTCGGGATTTGCTCGAGACCCGCTCAGGACTTGCCCTAGACCCGCTCAGGACTTGCCTGTCATTTTTCGAAAATTAAATAAGAATTTTCGATCAAAAGTAAAATATTTTTCGTTGACCACTATTTTACGTCGAAATAAATACCGTAAAATGCAGAAATTATTTTATAAAAATTATTTTACATCGAAGTAAACAGAGCCTTGGAGAAAATAAGAGAGAAGCTGCTGTGAATGCTGTAACCAAACAATGGGACCTCTTAATCTTAATACTGATTTTTGTGTTTTAAGTTTGTTGTTGATATCTTTTTATTCTAAGATTAGGAAAACAAATGACGGAAAATAAATTTTTTTACAATACAGAGACATAGATGGCCTTTGTAAACTTTTATAATTTTCATGTTTATCAAATTTTAATGTTAAAAAATTAAAAAAGGGAACAGTGACTTCGTTTGATAACCGATTTTGCCATGATTTTGGCTCTATATTATTCATCTCACTTTTTCATTTTTTCAATATTTTCTTATTTTTTACATCACATCAATCATTTTTTATTATTATTCAAATAAAAAAATCCACTACAAAACAAAATTTTTTCATTTTTCCATATCAAATAATCTTACTTTTTCACTTAAAAAAAATATATATATATTCTTACTTTTTTTTTTTTTTTTTTTCCACATCAATCACTTTTTATTATAGTATCGAACCAAAATTAAAACAAAATCGTTTATCAAACCAACCCAATACCTAGCCAGCCTTACGTCTCATTTCATGGCGGCCCCTGACCACGTTGATCCACCTTTCATGTAGGGTGTTCACGAACCTCCACGAACTATGAGGAGGGATGGGTTGTGGGGCCTCTAGGAGACTTCGACCCCTTAAAGCTCCATGACCCTTTTTGTTTGTTAATGGACTTTGTTTGTTTAGTGGTCTGGAACTATTGTAAAATTTGATTGATGTAAGGAGTTGTAAGATCAATTGAGAGGTGAGTTGTGAAACTCCGTGACCGTCTGTGAAAGGGAAGTTACAAGGCCTTCGCATCCCACCCCGCCCCTTTATGGAGGTTGCAAAAATCACCTCTGAGGGAGGCCGTCATCATTAATTACAATGACTCCGATATATATATATTTTTTTTTCATTACCTAGGGTTCAAAATCTTCGGAGTTCCTTAAGCTTTTTTTATTTTTTTTTATGTGATTATAGTAGCATTTACTTGTTGGGAGTTGCATATGAAAGGCCTAGACAGTGGGAATCCCAGGCGCAAACGGTTCTTCAAGTTCGACTAAGCCATAACTTGCCCCAGCTCCACCAAGACATCAATGAAAACCAATATGACTAATACTAATCAGATATATGTGGAAATTTTCTATTGTGCAGATTTGAACCTATGCCCTAATACATGTCTAACCACTAAATAAATTTTATTGAACTATTAAACCACCACCCTTAATGGTTGAATTCCTTAAGCTTGGTAGCATTGTTTGGTCTTTCTGGATGGATTTTTCTAGCTTAGCCTTTATTTCATTAAAATTAAATTCGCACAGTTCTCCACTACAGACAGAGAGGATAAAGGAAACATGTTCTAAACCGACAAAGTTGCTAAGAAAAATAAAAAACAAAGAAAGTTAAGTACTGTTTGTATTCCACAGCTAAGTTTGACGGTTTGACCTCATTTGGTCTTCTGTTAAGGATTCGTGGGAAGAGAGAAAAGAAAGAAAATTTCATTTATTTAGTCTTCCACTAAGAACTGTTGGTTACTACGAGATTCCTGCATTGCATTTATTGATTTGAGAGCCTCGTCTGGCAACACTTTTAAAGGCAGTTAAGGTAGTTTTGGTAAGGTCGACAAAATGGTTTTACATGACCAGCATAACGTTTTATTAAACGAGTTATATGACACGAATTTGTTTAATCTAAATCTTAATTTTAAAATTATGTGCCGTTTTCATATAAGTTTATGAGTCGTGAGTTAAATTGTTAACCATAAATTAAGTTAAATTTAAAATTTATTAAAAAAATTAATTTTTTTTTTAAAAAAATAAATTGTATAAACGTGTCAACCCACAAACCTGTTAAAAGTATGTATTTTTCACATGTTCAAGGAATATATGTCGCTTTTATAAATTATATTGAAGTAAATTCTTTCGATTCAATTTGAAAAAAAACTCTCTCCTCTCCATAATGATAAGATTCAAATGTTTTAATTCCTACATCGCCCACATGTTTTTAATTAATTATTTACCGTTATATTAGGATAGGGTTGGAACAGGTACCAAGGAAAACCTTTGGTCATAAATATTTTGGATTTCTAGTTACAACTTGCTAAACTTTGTCGGGGGCAAGAAGATCTACTTTAGGCACATTCCTCAACTTACAACTTGTTATATATATATATATATATATATAATAAGCCGGTTGAAATAAATAGTCTACGGCCCAATTAACAAAATAAAGAGTTGGATGTAGACGTTTTGAAAAAATGAATAGTTAAAGTAGAAAAAATGTATTATTCAGCTAAATATTTATTGCGCTGAATGTGAATGCAATGCATTATGTTGGCCCATTTAAGCACCGATACTTCAAATTGGGCTCACCAAGATTAAAACAGAATGCTCGATTAAACATGTTTATTTTCAACAAAGATGATTCTATATATTACACAAAACATTTTAAGATTTTACGAAACAATTTAAACAGGGCATATTCCAAATTACTTATTCAAAGTACATTCAAATTCAACTCAAGCTAGTAAATATCAAATAGACTTGGCCAATGATTTGAAGCCCTAGAATTACAATTGTCACCAATGACCACCCCATCAATGCAGCGCAGATACCTTCAAAAACCTGAAAGAAGGAAAAATGCAACAAGATTAAACCCTAATTTGGATTAAACCTATATATATATATATATATATATATATATATATATATAATATTTTTTTTAAAAAAAATACCAAATAAAAGAAGAACCAAAATAAAAATTATTGCTTTAGAAAATTTTTTATTTTGTTATTTTTTTTTAAATTAAAAAATAAGAAAAAAGTTGGCCCCAAGTTAGGGCTGTATCATTCCTCAATTAATTAAAACACACGTCACATGTTCTCTTTTTGAGTAATACTACTTTTCACACCCATTAATAACGTGTTTTAAACCTGTAACTTTTCACACCCATTCATAACATTTTTAAACCTGTAAAATTACTTAAAACATGTCATCAAAATCGATATAAAATAGACGTCATAAACGAGCGTGTAAGAGAGAAGTAATGCTACAAGTCCCTCTTGTATGACTTTTGTGTCCCTTTAAGAATGATGTGACTCTGAAAATCACCATTGAGTTTGTGATTAATCATTATTGATTTAATCAAATGGTAATTTTAAGAGCCACATCATTCTTGAAATGACACAAAAGAAACTTCTAGAATTACTCATGAGAGAAACCTTAGCAATCGGAAGGAGGGGTGAGGTTGCACTTGGCTGGCAGTTCCATGGCAAGCTTAGGATCAATCCCAAGAGCAGGCAACACCAGAGAGTTCTTATACGAACAGAGGCATGTCAGATCAGCACTAGCAAGAGCCTTGCAACACTCTGGCGTCGGCTCGGCCGGCGTCGGCTGAGTCACCGACGGCTTGCAAGCCGCGAGGCCATCATCGTCCATGTTGCACAAGGTGACAGCCCTCGACGACCCTTCAAACAAAGCAACCATCAGAATCACCATCACCACCATCTTCCTAATTCCCATCATCTCCATGCTTTCTGAAGAAAGCTCAGTCGAGTTCACTCACATGGTGATCATCATGCACATGTTATGGTTATATAGAGAAGAGCTGAGATGATCAGGAGCCACGAATTTGGAACCCGTGAAGGAGAATTGGCAGGATTCGGGTCACGGGGGATTCTTGGTCGGTTTTAGATTATAGCATTCAATGCATTATGCATGCAATGATGGCCAGTATTTCCTTTGTTTTGTAGGTTTACTTGTGTCCGGGAGTGAACTTTTTAATGGATTCTACTTTAAAGCCAAAGGAATATATCTTGACTTGTCTTTTTTCTGTTTCTTGATGTATATTAAGATGGGTGGACGAGCATTGGCACAATTTCACATAAATTCGGGCTGAGAATTATTAGAAACCGCATTTTTATCCCATGATCGATGTTGACGTAGCAGTGAAAATTATTACTGAATTTTTGAATGGTAATTTTTACTGTTACAGTATACACTTGGAAGTGAGTATTTGGGAAGAATGTGAGTACTTGAAAGGAGTATTTCTTTAAAAAAAAAAAAAAAAAAAAATCAAAGACCAATTGAGAGTATTTGAAAGTAGGACTGTTTTTGTCATTTTTGAAAAAATGGGGAGCAATTTGATAAAATTGTTACTCATGTAAACCAAAAAAGTATGAGAAATGCGAGACTTCATTGTCTGACCATCTATCAGTCATCTCCATATATATATATATTTTAAATTTACCATTGAATATGTAGAACCCACATGTAGGCCTACAAATTCAATGGTTAATTTGAATTCATTTAAAAAAAAAAAAAATGGTTAAGAGATGATTAGGAGAATGAGGACTAAGCATTTCTCAAAAAGTATTTAACAATATATATCCTTAAGAGAAATGCTAAAGGTCAATATTTAAAAGTATAGGACATTTTGAATTGTTTGTTGACTCCAATACCTCCTTTTCATAATTGCTCATATCTAGCTATTTTTATTTAAATTCTATTTGTCTTCTTAGGCAATTTATTTATCATTGCATTATTTTTATACATAGAGAAACTATAGACAAAGATCCAATCAACATTGAAAATATATAATTGATACCCCATATTCAAATTCAATTATTAATGATTCATTAACACATGGGTGCTCATCTTTAATGGCATTAATGGGAGTCTTTATCTTACAAAGAATACATATACTGAATCCTTAACTTATTTCAAAGAATGTGTCATCAAATTTGGCTCCTTTGACTGATAACCTTAGAAATGAGTTGCCCAAGTTCTTCACCACAATCTTCTTGTACATGATGCCCTGCCTGCAAAGTACAACAATTTAACTCAACTTTTCCCAACAACTGAAAATATATACAAACAAAAAAGGGAAAAATAAAACAATCAAAGGGAAGAATGCTTCTAGATTCTTCTGCACAGAACACGCAGAAGAGAGAACAGTTTGTACCAGTGGTAGTTGTACAAGCTTATGGTCTGAATTGTTGCAGAAATCTTCAACTCCATCATAGCTCAACCAGCGGTCCCTTTGGCCCCAGAAAACTGTAGTTTTCACTTTCCAATTTTCATCCGTGAGTATCTTCCGCATATCCTCCACATGGGTCTGCCAATAAGGCAACCAGACAAAAGCAGAGATAAGGAAAAGCATTAACTACTCATTATCTTTCCCAAAAGAAGAAGAAGAAGAAAAAAAAAGGTATCATAAATCTCTCTCTCTCTCTCTCTCTCTTACACACTCACAAGAAAGTTTGCCATTGGAACTTTTCTAAGACATAAAAATATTGTATGAAAAAATCAACACGACAGAAAATGTAGCACAATCATGTGTTCCTACATCCAAGTGTAATATTTTTGACATGGTAATCCAAATCACACACCTTATGTTTTCTTGTTCACCTCTCCTTAATCCCTCTATAAATATTACTCATTGTAATACAGTTTTACAGACTTCAATAGTAAAGATGTAGCACTAACGGTCTTCATCAACCTCTTTCTCGTTCTGCTTCCGCTCTCTTTCTTTCACTTAATATATTCTATTATATATTTCTATAGGACTAAATGGTCATATTAACATTTTGCACCTCAGCCACCGATCCTTGATTCTTTATAGATTTGATTCACATAAAGATGCTAACCCGTGAAGAGGTACTGTTTTATTCAGCACTCCACAGCAAGTTTCAAGGTAATGATAAAGAAAGCTGCAGACATCTTTTCCTATGAAAAGAAAAAAAACAAGCTTGTGTTATTCTACTTTGGAAGGAAAGAATTCAATAATTACTCAATCTGTTTCCTTTTTCTTTTTTCTTTCATTCTTCTGTTTCTTAATTTAATTTGTCAATAAGAAAAATATTCAAATGGCAACATGTTCCTCTGGCAGCAAGAAAGCTTAATCCATGAGTAAAAACCAGTTGGAATTTCTAGATAGCATGGGAAAATAGAACCATTTTTACCTTGTTTTCTTGACAATCTTATTCTGTTATAGTAAATATAAAAAACTATGGTCCACAACGAAGAGAATTCAAGTAAAAGGAAAAGAAAATACGAAGAAGTTCACCTTTAGCTGTTTTCTCATGGCCCTGCTAATTGCATTTAATGCAAAACCTGACGAACCAGATGTGAGATAAGGTCTTCTATAAACCATTGCATCATCCTCCTTCATTTTATAAGGACCACAACTTGTCAAGGCTTTATCACTAGCCCTTAGAGGATCCTAGTTGAACATAGAAGCAAGAAACATATAATGTAACAGTGCATCCACAAACAACCTCTCCACCAGGAAAAAAAAAAAAGAAAAAAGAAATCTTAGAACTATCCTACCTGAGAAAAGATTTCACCTAGCAAAAAGTTGCTGAATATGGACAAGGTTGATGGAAGGTTGGCATGTTTGGCTGTTAGCTTTAAAATCCACAGGAAAAAAAACACGTTCATTAGTTGTTATCATCCCATAAATAACCAACAGAGCAATGTTGATTACAAATATGCATAATACCATCATTATCACACAGTCACAGACAACATTAACTAGATACCTTTGAGTAGATCATATTACAGAATCTCCCATGTTCCAAAAATAAGACCAACTTTGCTTGAGATACTTTTAAATTAAAACTCACCCCCTAGAATCTGCTTATTTCTATGATTGACTTCAGATATGGAAAAAGGCCTGCATAACATATAGGGACCTACTTCAATCCTAAAGGTGATCATTTTCATCAACTGCAGCTTTGAGAAAATCAATGGGAGCATGTCTTTTACATGAAAAGTCCAAAGTGGGAAAGGAAGGGTAAATCTATACAGAAAACTAATTCATTTTAGAAACAATGAAGGAGATCAATGATTTTAAGAAATCAGAGAGAAGGCAGAGCAATATTGCAAAACTATTGAGTAGATTTCTGTATATGATATATAGATCACCATGGTTTATGATCAGAATGCTAGCATTTTCAGTGAAAAGAAAGTCCAAGCTAAATGGTAAGGTTCAAGAAATGCTTACAGGAGGATTGAGTAGTATTAGGTGATTAAGCTTCTCCTGATGATTGATTGCATATTTAGCCACAACTGGAGAAAAGTAGCCCTGGGAAGTTCACCAAAGATTAAAGGCACCCTTCAGCCACATGTTACAAAAAAAAAAAATAGTAATATTAATTGGTACATCCATGCTTTAACAATCAGGAAAGGCAGAGATATACCTGGACAACAAGTGAGACCTTGTTGGGGGCAAGTTCATTTATAAGAGACTCCAAGGAAGACACATATTCTGCAGTCATAACGAAATTTACTATGAAGATGGTAAACAAGAAGCATATATTATCCACCAACGTTTAGGCTAATAAAGCAATTACCATCCAAAGTGTAGTCAAATCCATATCCTGGTTGAGGCTTATCTGAGAATCCAAAACCTATAGGAGAGAGGAAAAAAGGGCAGGAAACTTCTCTAATTAGCATATGATGAACTATTATTTCATGGTAAGATGCAATCTGACAACTGCAGCAACATTTATTTTCAAGAAGAAATTGAAATATTAATGAATGCTTTTTTCTTCTAAAAAGAGCAAGATAACGAAATTGTGCCCAATTGTGATGTACTTTTAAAACTAAAATTAACTTTCAGAACAGCATGTGCTGAACATATTTGCATTGTATAAAACCAAATTCCCTTAAAATAATTCTTTTTTAGGGCCAAACTCAAGCGAATTTTGAACTACTAATATTGTGCAGATAGCAGCGATAACTAGAATATTCTTTCTTCACAAGCCACCCTTAAAGATCAACAACTGTTGAGTTTCTCACACAAGTCTTGTAAACAGCCCCTCTACGAATTATCCGGACTATGACCAGAACAGGCATCACTCATCATTACTATTTTTCCTTTTTGGGTGAGTAAAGGCATTTTCCATAATTTCCTCATAACCATCATCAATTGAAGGAAATCACAGAGAACAGAAAGCTAACACATAATGTGATTTAACAGTTTCAACTATAATTCACAATAAACTAAATTTATGGACTTACCTAGCCAGTCAAAAGCGATGGCATGATAGTTCTTAGAGAGTGTCGGAAGAACTTTACGATAAGAGTAAGCCTGTCAATGGTAAAAAGTCTGGCCAGTAAAATTGGCATTTTCTATTACAATTAATTTTATTGCAATAATCATACATTGATGCATCAGATGCAACATGTAAAAGGGAAATGCAATTGGATAAAACCAAATGTATCGAATAACTATGAAGAAAGAAAGCTAGAGAAACCAAAGGATATGAATACATATCTATCTATATCCATAAATCTGGCTGTGAAGAAATGGGCATCTTAGCAAAGACAGAAGCTCTAGGATCTGAGAGCTAAAACATTGTCCAAAGATCAAATTTTTATAAATGAAAAAAAAATGAAAGTTCAGTACAATGGCTTCAGAGGTAATGAATCAAGACCTAATACAATCATTAATTACCTTATCATGCTAATCACAGTAGTTTTAAGTTCAAAATTGAACTTAAAAGGAAAAAAACAAAAGAAAAAGAAAGAGAACAGTTGTAAAAGACTCTAGTGGTGTATTGAGAAGAAAAAAAAAAAATAGTCACAGTAAATGAATAAACTGCATATTTCAAACAAATATTGTTATAATCCTATAAATATCAAAATATGAAATGTCAAATGCCTCTATGATAATGGAATTCTTTAGAATACATGACTGATAAAAGAATTACTTATAAAAAATTAACGGAAAAAAGACTCACCTGTGAAGGGAAACCATGAATTAATATGACTGAAGGATTATCAGCACTTCCACTTTCAACGCAAAACCATCTATTGCACAAAATCATATATAGAGAGCATGTTTCAATCGGAAACCCTGCAAATAATCCAATCTTAATTTTTTCATTTTGCAGAGACCTAAAACCACTGAAGAATCACAGTTGAAAAATACTGGCACATCAAATATGACTCCATGTCAGGCAATATTTTCTTCAAGATACTTCAAAATTTACCTGAAAAAATCAACTGCAGCCTGAGAACCAGCTCCCATTTTAAGTCCAAAAATGGGATCCTTTGCCTTCTCACCAGAACCACCAACACGATGAGCTCTCACCTTGGAAAAATTATGTGATCAACAATAAATTAAACATGGTGGAGATGGAATTTCAAATGGGATATTGTGTAAATTTGGGAAAACATAACATCCATTATACACAGACTATACAACCAAAACCAATAACTTAATAAAAGGTCACCAAAAAGATACTAGAATATTGATCTTTTTATACACTGAATATGCATGCAACGGTACAAAAATGTTGGGACTTTGATTATACCTAAAAGAAATTTGAATATCCAAACCCCAAAATGAAAAAAAAAAAAAAACAAAGAAGCATTAGGGAATTGGCCACAATTAAGGAACAAGAATACTCACTATCTTCCCTTGCTTAAACCATTCATCTGATGGGCTCGGCCCGTCTGAATATTTTCCTGTCAAAAACACCCATCCACATTTTTCAATTCAGACACAATAAACACAAACATTGAAATAAACACCACCACCGCTGACAATAATAATAATAATAATAATAATGATTATGGGTGCGTTTGGAATTGAGATTTCTCGTGTTTTTAACAAATATTGTAAAACGTAAAGCGTTTGGCTTTGTGATTTCTATAAACAGGTTAGGTTCTTACATGCTTATTTGAAAAAAGCGCAAATTTAAACCAAAATTACGATTTCGTAAAACAAATATTGGATAAAAAAAAACAAAAAAAAAAACTTTTTAACATGATTTACTAAACACCTTTACGATTTTAAAAACACAATTTTTAAAATCATACTTATTAAAACTGCAATCCCAAACGAAACCTAAATTATAACTTATTCCAAAAATTCAAACTAATGCAAAATAATAAATCAATCATTTTAACTGTTATCAAATGGCCAAATACATGAGATTTTCAAATGAAAGGAATAATGAAGCAGTGTATTTAAAACAAAAAAAACAGAGGAATAGCACCTCCGCTGAAGGAAAAGCCATCGCCAACTGAAACAGGAGCATCTATCAGATAATCCTGCCACAATATTGTACAGAAATGCTCGAATCAGTCGGTGAATGTGCGATAGACAATAAGTTTGAAAGATGTACAGACGTTGAAGGTGGGTCTGGTGAATTGCTAGGATCCTATAACAGGCCTTTGGGCTTCTCTGGAAACTTTGAAAGTTGATTAATTTGGACAAATAAAACTCACCCAGATGGAATTTTGTTAATAATAATACTTCGGTACGGATGATCACTTCAAAGATAAATGCAAAGTCAATAAAAAATGAGAAGCATACTTGGTCGTTATCATTGCTGTTGGATTTGCAGGTGAGTTTAAGAAACTTTCTTCTTTGTGGTTGTGAAGCCGTTGAGCTGCTGAAGGCTACACCCAGAGCCAGAGGAGAAAGGGACGCGAGCATAGCTTGAATTGGCATGCTTGTATTGGCGCGAGATTGAGATAAATGTCGGACGCAGAAGAGAGAGAAGAGTGAAGTGTTTGGTTTTAGTGCATGGAGATGGAGGCTTTGGTTTTTTAACGGATATGGATTCTCTGGCTCTCCTACGTTATGAAAAGTGAGCACCTGCAGGCTACACGTCGATCGTGTATTATGGATGTGGACTGCTACTATTCCTCTCAGAGTGATCATGCATTCTCAAGTCCTTACTATTTGAAAATTAGTAATTTCATTTGTTTTTTCACATTTTTATTGTTATGTTAATAAGTGAATCCTTGAGAGAATTTGTGGTATTTCTTATTATAAATTGGGATCGTTTAGAGTAGTTTTTGGTATAGCCTCATCGACGATGGGTTACCTGCAAAATAATAAGAGTATTAAAGGGTCTTCAGCCTTGAGGCCCTTGACCATAGAACTCCGATGCATAAATTAACATGTTTGTCTCGAGTGAAAATAGAGTAATGAGTTTGAATTTTTGGAGAGACGGATCAACCCTTTTACTTGATGCCGTTGAATGATTTTCTCTAATCGCTTTGCTGATGATGCTCCATGTTTATGTGATAGTTGTTGAGAGATAGTGGTTGGCAGGAGCGGAACTAAGACTTTTAATTTTGGGGAGCAAAATTTTAAAAAAAAATATTTGGGGGGCAAAAATCATTTTTTAAAGGTATATTTTATATATATAAAAAAAAATTCAAGTAAAACCCCAATTAAATATTAAATATTTATAAACTCAAGTGAAGGAGCCATAGAAATATAATTCATTCTACAAATAAGTAAAAATAGAATTTCATAATATTGATGATATATGTTGATGGAAAATACTCAGGAACCTATATACAACTTTTATAAACTCATGTGACAATTTACATTTTATGAAAATGAGTGTCATATAAACTAACATATGGTAGACCGCCTTTTAATGACTAGTAAACAAGTGTTACATAGATTGTCACGTTAGTTTGTAAGAAATTTGTAGTAAAAATTATAATTTTTTTAAAAATCCTTTAAATTGAAATCAAACAATGGTATATGTAGTTAAATAAATGAAAAAAATATCATATAATATAAATTTTAATAACTTTAGGAACTATTTCAATGCTATAAACAAATAAACAAATAAGAATAAAAATTTTATTCTAAGAACACTAATAATTTGAGAAATAGCAATTCTTATTCATTTTGTATAAGGCCTGGGCCTCCAAAATGAATGTTATGGGCTTATGGGCTACGCTCTGCCTCTTTTATCATCAATAGTTTCTCATGGTGGGTGCTCTGCTCTGCCCTGCCCCTGCTTTGCCGTGAAAAGAGAGCGAGAAAGCAAATCCGGCAAAATATGGCGTTGCAGCTCTTAAAGCTTCCCATAAACATTTTCTCACTCTGTTTCAAGGGCAGCCCAAGCTTGTACTTCCTATCTCACCCCAACTCTCAAAAGCTTTCTGGTACCCTCTATACTCTCTTTGTATGTGTATACGTGTGTGTCTGTTCTCTTGCTTTGCTGTTGAATTGATTTTTGTCGAGTATATTTGGTTTTTGACAAACCCATCTTTTTTTTCAATGTATAAATTTGGTTTATTTAAGGTTTTTCTTGAAAAAATTTAACTTTCAGTGAGATGGGTCAGAGCCCAAATTCACAGTCCCTTTAGAAGCTATGCTGTTGCAAAGTCTGGAAAGATTCAACCACCAAAGAAGTAAGCATTTCTGGAAATATTATTATTTAGTGTTTTAATTGGATTTTCAGAGCTAATTTCTCATTTGAATGATATGGGTTGGGAATAAAATTATAATTATTAAATGAGGTCAATAATAATCAATGGTGTAAAATATTGTGTCAATTTGGTGATAGATTATTTGAAATACCATTTATTATTGATGATGGGCTTAGACTGATTCTGAAAGGAAGGCAAAAACTTGCTCTTGTTGCCATTTTGATACTGACAATTGGTCTTGAATCCTTTTTATAATTTTTCATGTGCTCTTTTGTCTTAGTATCTTCTACTCTTTTGGTGTTTAGGAGAAAGAGGCTGGATGAGATATGTCTTGAAAGGTTTCAACAATACAGCCGAACATTTATTCAATCATGGATCTTACAAGGTAAACCATATTCTTTAATAGGATAAAATGTATTATGATGAATGCTGAGCAGTTTACTATCTCGATTACCAAAAAACTAATGAATTTCATATCAAATTTGCCAGCACTCAACAGTTTAAGCATCAAAGGGTTGATTTTTATAAGTTTGCACTTGAGGTTTGCTTGGTGGTGGAGAAAGTTGAGATAGGGTCTTGTCTGTTAAGTAGAATAATTACACGTGAAATTTTATTGACATTTTCATTCACAAATTTGGTGAAGTTAGTATTTTTTCTGCACAAAGGACTAAGACGACCAATTTCATTTAGGCGCTCTTTTGTGGGTATATGTCTTGTTTTCTTAGAATGTGCTATCATTCATGCAGAAATTTTTTGATTTGGCACGCAACATAGACTCTTCCATTCTTAATCATTGTGGGAAGAAGCGCATTTGACATGAGAAGTTAGCTATAGTCGTTTTCATTAGTTTTTAGACCTCTCTTTCTCTCTCTTTCTCTCTCTCTCTTCTGATACATTTGTGGTGTAGGCAAAGTGTTTGTTGATGGAAAGGTGGTGAACAAAGCTGGAACACCTGTCTCTGAAAAAGCTGTTGTACAGATAAAGGCTGAAGTTCCAAAATATGTATGTAGGTGATTACTCCCCGGAAGCAACCCATCATGTACTCTTTAGCACATATCATTGCTGAAGTATCTTTAGTGAGAGTGTTATTAATTTGAAAATTCCATATTTTTTTTTCATCCAGAGCAGGATATAAGTTAGAGGCTGCAATTGAGCAGCTAGGAGTTGATGTTTCTGGTAAAGTAGTTCTTGATTCAGGGTTGTCCACAGGAGGTTTTACGGACTGCTTGCTTCAGTATGGTGCATCATTTGTTTACGGAGTTGATGTAGGTTATGGGCAGGTAATATAATGTTCTAATTTCATATATTTTGCGTGGTGAATATGTACTAGACATCTCTGGACATAGTCTCATCCCTTTTTACTTTTGCATTGTTAGATAAAAGAAGAAAACGTAAGTGATTATCTTTAATTGAAGATGTGATAGGAAATATTTGCTGCCAATTTTATACCAATCATGATGATATGAATCTTTGTTGCTGCATATATGAAAAATGACTTTTCAGGCCTTTCTAACTTTCATGCTTTAATTGATTGTTGTCTTTAGTTAATTTATTGTAATTCAAAAGTTCAGTAAGTTAAATGCAGCATTGAAAGTTTACTTTTAATTTTCAGGTGCTCAAGAATGAAAGAATAAACAAACGAAAGAAAAATGGAACTAGTCTGCTTGATTTGTGTTAAATCACCAATTGTCTAAAAAGCTCAAGTTAATAGAAAATAATAAATTTAGTCATTTAAATAAAATTCTAACACTCACCTTCATGTGTGGGTTTAAACCCTCCCTTAATAAGTGGGAGTTTAACATGACCTCGCTCTAATATCATGCTAAATCGAAATTCTCCTAAAAGTTTAAATTAATAGAAAATGATGAATTTAATTACTTAATTAATATTCTAACAATTTGCTTATAAGATGGCTAGATTAGCATTTTAGTTTATCCATCATTAATCAAGTCCTGCAAAAGAAAATCTAACGTGTAGTCTTTCTTGCAAGCTTTTCTTTCTTTCATTATTGCAGAACCCATAGAGAAATTTTATCTAATATTTGTTAAAACAGCTTCTGTTTTGTCTTGATTTTTAACCCAGACGTTTTGTAAACTTCAGCAAAAAAATGTATTAAATGTGATTCTCCAATGGCCAATTTTTTTTATTTATTATTATTATTTTTTAAAAAAGCACTTGTATCCTTTATGGTTCTTGATTCATAATCTCTGCTGACTTCTTTAGGTGGCTGAAAAAATTCGACGAGATGATCGTGTTTCTGTGATAGAAAGGACAAATTTGAGATACCTTTCTGAACTCCCCCAAAAAGTTGATTTGGTCACTTTGGACCTTTCATTCATTTCAATACTCTTGGTAAGCTTTCAAACTGTGGTAAACATACATAGTGTTGCTACGTTAAAGATGTTTTTGACTGGTTGTTTTCATCCTCTCATTTATCTACTTGCATGGGCAGAATCTGAAGTAGTTGTGTGATTGAAGATTGAACTTCAGAGGCTTTTATTTTCTTTAGCCGACAGAAGTGTTCCACTTCTATGCTAATGTACTCAATTTGTCTCCTTGGAGTTATAAATAATTAACATATACTTAGATATTACAAGGATTATATATACCACAGATAAATTCTTTCACATGATACACAAATATATATATATCCTTTACTCTTGACCTAAGGGTTACTGTTCTTGTTACCTGTGTGTTCATTGACCATTTTGCATAACTTTTGGATCTTTTTTCTTGGTTTGTTTCCACCTCAAATATGAAGATCTTTGTTTATTTATGTACTTTATAAACAGGTCATGCCTGCTGTAGTCAATGTGATGAAGGAGGAGGCAAGCTTAGTTACCTTGGTTAAGCCTCAATTTGAAGCTCGAAGATCACAAGTAAGAAACTTTTGTTATTATTTTTCTATCCTTTTACGTATATTTATTCTTTCTAGCACTACTATACATGTTTTTACCATTTTCCTGTCCTGTATTTGTGCTCCACTCTAGTAGACGTGTAGAACAGTGTAGTATTATTTGATAAAAGAGATCTTGCTTTGTATACAAATTCCTTAACAAAGACAGAAGAGGTCTTTCTAGTGCTTCAGCGTGAGGCTTGGTTGATTCTTGACATGCTCAAGTGAAGAATCATGCAAGTTCACACCCTTAGTTTTGGTTTCTGTAATGGTTCACCACAAATGTTTACATTGTGTTACACGACATGGGGAAAGCACATGGACATGTTACTAAATAGAATGGTATTCAGCAACCACATCCAACTTTTAATTTTTTTTTTCTTGCTTTGGTCCTTTTTGTACTAAGTTCATCAAGAAGACATCAAGGGGATGTAACCCAGCACAAGAGAATGTGGGGAAAGTGCACAAGGACAAAAAGTAATTCTTTTGTTGGTATGATTTGGTAGTCCAATGCCTTCCCATCTATTACCACCTAAGCCATGGGGCTTCAAACATTTATGAATTGAAAAATTTTAAAAGAAAAAGAATCCAGGAAAGAGAAATGAGAAGTGCAAAGTGAATCCACCCTCCATACAAGTAAAGAACATAAAGACAGCTTTAAGGTCACAAACAGAACATTCAACTCATTCAAGAATTAGGCTGTTGCATTGTGTTAGCTTACACCAAAACAAACCTAAAATGCAGCTTTATGAATACTGAAGTCCTATCATGCTATAGGATGTCCCATAAAAGTACGTGTTTTATAACAAAGATACACTTGATTCAAGGGTATTTACCTAGGCTTTTATCTTTTTAGTCTATAGGAACAGATTTTCAATGTTAAAAATTAATTATCTGGCAGGTATTTAGGGGTTCTAGCGCCTTCATGTAAGGTTCCGTTTGTTTCGACATAAAATGTTTTCCATTAGAAAATATTTTCGGCATTTGGCTTATACGAAAAATCAGCAACGGTGAACAATGGTGTCAAAAAATAGCCTGCAACTTCCAATTGACATCGGTGGCGGTGGCTGGCAGAGGATTCTGGCAGCAAGGGAGAATGAAATGCGAGAGTGTATGCAATAAAGAGAAGCTCAAACTCGAAAAATAGCTTATGGCTTTAAAAAAGAGAAACCATTTGACAAAAAGTAAGGTTTTTCTTTTCAACCAAAAATGTTTTCGGTTGTACCAAACCCCGGAAAATAGTAAAAAAACATTTTACGTCAAAACAGAGTATAGGACTCGATCTTAGACTAATAGTGAGACAATTTGTAGGTTCAAGAGATCAACTTGTGTGCTCGTTCTTTAAAACATTGTATCAGTAGCATATAATGTATCTTGATTGATAAAAGAATTGAAGTGTAATGTTTGATTGTAAAAGGTTTGCTGTGTATGCAGAAATATTTCAGAGCTAAGAAAGTGATCATTATTTTTCAAAAATATATATGAACTCCTTACTTATGAGCTTAAAATTTCACTTTCTTTGCAGGTAGGAGGTGGTGGGATAGTGAGAGATCCTGTAGTCCATCAAGAGGTATGCATTGGCCTCTTTGGTTTTTACTTGATTTTCAGGATGCAGGCAATCTATGTCTAAAACAATATGTTGGAAATAAGAATTTTTTTGGCCCTCTTTGAGATTTAGTACCTAGTATCAAGTTATCTGAAAAGGGTGAACATGGGAAATTTTCTTATGTTCTTAAGATTCAGAGTTTCCTTCCGTTTCTTTGTTTTCTTACTAGTCACAAAACACAATTGCCATTGAGTCTGAAAAATGGAAGAAGATATGCTACTGATTGGGGGGGATTTGCTGTGCAGGTTCTCGACAAGATCATAAAGGGTGTAGAGAATTTTGGATTCTGCAGCAAAGGGTGGATTGAGTCTCCATTAAAGGGTGCCGAGGGTAATACAGAATTTCTGGTCTACTTTAGCCGGACAGCTACGAGAAATGCGAATTGATTTTGTATCCTCATCGTACAAATTGGGTTAGACTGCTGAAAATTGTGCGACTTTTAAGGGACAAGTTCCTCCGGGATAGAGTTTTCCTCCAAGTCAGTTTGAAGGGACTTTCTCCAATTTTCTAGGTGGCAAATTAGTAGACTATCCATCTGTGCTTTAGTGCATCATCTGCTTATTAAATGGGTCGTTTGATCAGTAGCCCACACATGGATAATCTTCAGGATTGCCATTTGAAGAAATTTTTCCGAGAGGAAAACTTTGCCATGTCCTATTACAGTCTCATCATATTTACGGGAATTTGTCCTTACAAGAATTTGCCCCCTTAGAATTTCACGATCTTACAATCTGGGTGACATGTTTCAATTGCATTTATCAATTGGTTGGACATGTTGCGTTAAAATATTTGTATTTATGCTTTCGATTAGAAAATTTTGAAAGTCTTCTCAGTGAAAATTTTGTTTCACCTCACGAAAATTCGGTCTCTGGAACTCTTGAAAGCGCTCTCTATCTCGGAAACTCTCATAAATGCTCTCTTTCTTCAAAACCCTTAGAAAACTGTCTTGGAAACTCTTGAAGGTAACTGAAAACTCTGTTAGGGAATTTTGGTTCTTGTTTGGGCTTCATAGATGCAAGTTGTTCATGAGTGAAAATTTTTATTTATGGTAGTCAACTTGTCAAATGGTAGTTGATGGGTTTTGAAATTCATAATCGATTATTTGAGATACTCCCTCTTTGATTGTTCTCAAGAATGTTGCCGTTGAAACTCTGCTGAATTTTTGTTTAATATTTGGTAGAGATTTGGGAACTTTTTTTAATTAAATTAAATTATAGAATATTCCAAAGTATTTTTCTTGATTGTTTGTTTGTTTTGTTTGGATGAGGATTGCTGATTTGATGCATAACATCTAATTAATATTCCATCTTGTTAAAAGAAAATTATAATGAAAGGGTTGATCAAGATGATACAACTGTGTTTTACGTATCTGCTTGTAGTCATTATCTCCGGTGATCTTTGTAACAAATAACTACCTCGATTATAAACGTGATAGGGGAAAAACACGATTATAGAGAGAATTTGTTGAGTTTATACACTTAAGATAAACTAAAATACAAGAGTTTCGTATAATCTAATATTTACAAAGATAATTAATACATTTGAACTCTAAACGCTATTTGAAAGTAGCGTTATTTGGGTCTGATGCATTTGATACTTATGACACATTGTCTGAATTTATAGCACTAGAAGTAAGGTATATGATTGAATAAAAGAAGAGAAACTAACCCATCGTTTTTCTCATTTAACAAAACACCCGGATACACGTGCACCCTACATCTTTCTCATCTACTGGATGCCGAAACTACTGGCTTTTATCAAAAACACATAACCACATGCTTTACCACAAAGGCACTTTCTTTCTTTTTGAAAAACTTTAAATTTCTTTTTGCTATTTCGGTGGCATAGTTGGGTTTTGTGTCTTTGATGAAGAGCAAGATGGGTATTTTTTATTGTATTAGAGGGAGGAGAGAGCCTATGGAGGATCAATACTCTACAAGTGAACAAGTGAATCTCAAAAGGGATTTCACGGCTAGGGAGAATTTCTTATACGATTTCCCCTGAAAAATAGTTGCCTAGTTGCCTATGTCTTTTGATCTTGACCAACTTCTTCACTGACAACTAGCATAGAGAAAAACTGCAAGCAATTTCAACTGCAAGCAATTTCAAGGAGGAGGGTCTTAGAAAAGATGGGTATTAGGCAACTAGAATAGAGAAAAATATATTTATTGGAAGATTATTATTTACCATAGATTCCCTAAACCGCTCATTCTTGATTGCACAACTGCACGTAATCAGAAAAATAACTTCTGACAAATCAGCCAACAAGAAAAGCAAAGCATTTTTCTTTTTCAATTTAATGGTATCTCAGTACTACTATCTCTATCTCTGTGAAAAAAAATAAAAACCTTGGAGGTGAGAGAGATGCGCTTCCGAGGCTGCTTGCAGCGGAGCAGAACTCCATGACAATGCAAGAGAAATGCGAGGTATCAATCTCAGCGTGGAGAGTGAGCAACAAGGGATGGTCCAACATCTTGGTAACAAGAACAAGAAGATGGTTGTGGAAACACAGAGAAGAGACTGTTATTTATGTGAAGAGTAATGCTGAAAACGAAGATTCATATTATTTTTGTGGTCTTTCAAAATTGACGTGACTCTAAAAATTAATATTAGTTCAAAATTCAATAATAATTTTATGAGAAAACTTCACTTTAGATCCCTGAACTACTACGCATTTTGAAAACACCCCCAAAATTCAAAAAACTCTCAATTTATATCACTGAACTTTCAATTTCAATCAATTTATCCCCTCCGTTAGTTTTAGTCGTTAACTTCTAACGGAAATACCTAAAAAGAACAAATTACCCTTTGTTGTTAAAGGAAATAAAACGTAAATTTGAAATTTTATAAAAAATTCAGGGGTGTAAACATCATTTTATTACTTTTAACGTTTAAAATCTAACAAATTGAGTAAATTAATTGAAATTGAAAGTTCGGGGGTGTAAATTGAGAATTTTTGAATTTTGGAAAGTCTTCTTAAAAGAGAAGGTCTAAAATGAAATTTTTCCTAATTTAAAGAGCTTTTGAGAAGAAAATAAATAAATAAATCTTTGTTTTAGCATCACTATTATACACATGCTCTCAGTGGAGAGGAAGTGCAATATCTCTTGCATTGGTGCCGTACTGCCGTTGTTGCACTCAAGGCACGCAGGTCACGTGACTTTGAACCATTGTAACGGCAACTCTGTTTTGGTTTGCAAGGAAACCCCCGTAGGCCTTCATATTTCCTTTTGTTATTTATCCTTTGAGACCAAACAATTATTTATTTATAATTTTTGCCTAATTTGAATTATATTGTAGTGAATGAAGTATACCATTACAGCAAGTGGATGAATGATAAATGCATATTCTCCTCAAATGATGTAGTGGGAAAGTACTCAATCAGAGACAGAGAGAACTAATTATTGTCAAAATTGGAAATTTAAGAAATAATTTAACCACAATACAGACATTAATGAAAAAAAAAAAAAAAAATTAAGATATATATAAACAAATTAAGTAGCCAAAAAAATGAAATGAGGTTCAACCCAACAGGATTTGCCGCTTGAGATATACAACATCAATTTTGAGGCTCTTAGGAAGATGGGGAAAATGGTGGTTTTAGGTCTGGATCCTGCATCCACAGAGAGATAAATGAATGATACACAAATCATCTGGTTACATTTTCTAATAACATGTAAAGCTTCTTCATACAGGAACTCAAAATCTTCCCCCTCTCCCGCTTTGATTAAAAAAAAAAAAAAAAACAAACAAACAAACACTAATCATAATTTTGTCATAGACAGAGTACCCATTATTCAATAACATAACATTTGATGTTATTGAATATGGACGCTCGCTGGAGGCAAGCTAAACATGGAAAAGGATCCTCTCCATTTCAAAATCCTTCTATTTCCTCTATTTAGTGTATTTTGAAGGGTAGTGTTGTCTAAAAGTTTTAATGATGGTAGTGCATTAAATGTAATACCCTTCAAAATGCACTAAATGGAGGAAATTGAGGGATTTTGAAATGGAGAGGATCCTTTTCCGCTAAACATGTTTCAATACGGTCGCTCGCCGACCGGGTCATAATTACACGTCATAAACACATCTCAATTGTCGCACACCACCCGAGCACAGCCGATCCTTCTTGTATTCCGCCACACAATCTGCGTGTAGTGGCCGTACATCTGACCGGCCTGGCAGGTGTTTGTCAAGTACGTGTAGTATTTCTCTTCATCAGCCCACGCACTCACGGCATCAGCCTGAGTCCACGTGGAGCCGCTACCTCTGTAGATGTTCTCTCCGAGCTTGAAATTGTCTTCCGGGAAAGAATGTTACGCTTTGCAGTCGGATTTTCTCTGGCCAGCCCACCATCTCACATACTTTTCGAGATCGGAATCCCACATCAATGGCAGCTCCCACTTGTACGTCCTGACCATGTTGTGTGCAAACAAGAATTGCAGGGACTCTCCAATGCAGCCCCAACAGAGTTACTTGGAAACTTTGTATATGGTCTCGTTGTCTGGCTTTTTCAGTGCCGGGGAAGATTGGGAAGTGACAAGTAAATCATGATTAATGTTGCTGGTGAGAGTAATGAAGAGGAAGAGAAGCCAAAATGATGTAGGACAGTCCACCGAGCACTGTTCAGCCGAACCGAGGGCCGAACATGTAGGACAGTCCATCGAGAACTGTTCAGCCAAACCGAGGGCCAAGCCTCGGCTCAGGAAATCAAGAACTGAGGAATACTCGAGAAACACTGAGGCACCCTTGACCAAGGCATACTCGGGAAGCTCAATTCTGATATCTGACAGAATCTGTCAGCGCCAAAAGAATATTGTCAGAACTGAGGGCAGGAATATATCAGGGTCGGAATATCAGAAGGGCGGTGATGTCAGAACCATAGTCGGGAAAGCAGCAAAGTTAAAGGCCGCAAAGTTATGTTAGAGCTGCAAGGAATAATGTCAGAACCGACCTTGCCAACAATCGAGGACCAATGAGAAGCTATTGCTGGATTTAGGGAACCAATGGCCAGTTGCCATTGTTCGGCCAATCATGTTAGGGCCAAGTTTATTTAGAATAGTTTGTTAGTTTTCTTTCCTATAAATAGTATGACTTGTAGTATTTTCAAAACCAACTATTTCAACTTGAAACTGTATGTATGAATTGAGAATTGTCTCTTCAAAACTTCTATGAATTTATCAGGAGATTTTATTTTCAACCTGCGGGTTATGTTGTGTGTCAATCTGAGGATTGAGCGTTGATTTATCAGGTCAAGAGACGCAGAAGCTCCTAACCTTTCGGTTACCAAGTCTTCCGCTACGTCACAAAAGGGTCTCATTTTTTTTTCCTTCGGTCGAGGCCTAATTCATATGTATATGAATTTCAGGAACATATATATATGGACACAAATTTCCTCCAAACCAGTTTGGAGGAAATTTCCTTCAATCTACTCTAATAAGTGACAAGTGTCATTCAATATTTTTGGATTTCTAAAAAATTAATGTTTAGGTTCCTAGATTAGTGGAATGACAATAAAGGACTGTTAAAATATTAAAGAAAATATGTGAAAAATGACACTTGTCACTTATTAGAATAAGTTGAAGGAAATTTCCTCCAATTCAATTTGGAGGGTATGTTCTTCCCGTGAGCTCTGTGTTGTTCGTATTATGGGACATTAGAGCCCACGAATACCATGGTGCATTCTAGATCATTCAATATATATGTGGGCGTAAGAAATGCATACAAATGATAGGCAAGTGCGAATTTTTAATCCCACAAGTTCCTAATAAAAACAAATTTTCTAGATACACACAAATTCAAAGCCAAGATAGCTAAGGTACTACCCTCTTGGACGGCACTATTTCCAGAATTCCCTCTGTCTAGTCTCTTTCACCACTTGTTTCATATGAAAATGTTACCGTAAGTATTACGACTTTTACTACAAATTTTTTATGAACAGACCGACCCGTATCAACCAATAAACTATCTCTTGAAGATCATTCATGCTAGTACCCGGTTGAGAATAGGAGAGAATTTTCATCCCCTTTCCAATTCTCTACCTCAAAGTTCATGTGATATCTATTACGTTAGCAACTAAACTATGTCTAAAAGACCATTCATGACTTGATATTTTCATTCCATCTTCAGTCACCCCAGGAACCCAAAAACCCAAATTTTTTTTTTCGGCCACCCCCGTGAACTTGTTAGAAGCTCACTTGGCCTTCAAAATGCCATGAATCGGCCCCGTTTATTGGGCTATGTAGTCCATAACACAAAAACAGAGAAACCCACCATGGCTAGAAAAATCGAATAATTTTTTTTTCTTGATTAGAAAATTGTGAAAATAATAATTAAAACAAACGAAAATGGTTAGAAAATTTTTCCCAACCTTTTTTGCAGACATCCAACTCATTTGGACTTCATGCCCAAAGTTTGGAAAGAAGAAATTTCTCAAAATTTGAAATGAGTCCATGGGTATTACTACAGTTGGAGGAAGAAAGATTAGAGGTGGACTTGTTGGACCATTAAAAAATAATTAATGATAATCTTCACACTCATTTATCACATCAATTTTTTATTGGTATGTGTATTTTAAGTGATTTATCATGTCAGCCACTTAAAAATTAAAATTAAAAATAAAAATGACACTTAAAATACGACATATCAATTGGTGTGAAAGTAACATTAGTCTTAAAAAATAAGAAAATTGTAAAAATTTTTAGTCCATATGATATGAGGTTGTAACAAATAACTTTTATAAGGTGACGCTAGAAGAGTAGCATATCACCTTTTGAATGTGACATTTGGCCCAGAAAGACATAATTTAGTATCGTTTGTACAGCAAACGACTTTTTTCTTGATTCTAGACCTTATGTTTATGGTCTTTTACCAAGCGTCACTGTTCAAACGTTACTAAATGAATAGTGATGTTTTTGGGCATAAATAGTCGTTATTCACATGTCGCTAATTTTTTTTTTTTTTTTTTTGGTAGTGTAGTGCTGGCCGAACACTCTTCAGCCACCTTTCAAAGTATATGAGCTTCTTCCCCAATAACCATGGCAACCATTGAGAGAGAGAGAGAGAGAGAGAGAGAGAGAGAGGAGGATATTATATACACTTTGCAGCTACATGTTATTTCAAACAACAATGTGACTAAAATGTTTTTCGAGGCTGCCAATTTTACACCATGCATAGGGACGGAGCCAGACTTTGGTATGGGTAGGGGTCAAGAGCCAAAAATTTTAGTGGGTAGAGTCCAATAAGCAAAAAAAAAAAAATCCAAATTTTATTTTTCTTGTTTGGGGGGGAGGGCATGGCCTACTAGGCCACCCCTAGTTCCGTCCCTATAATAAATGCATGACATGCACACGACATTCCCAAATCAATATTCTAGAATATTAAATTTGTAATATATACTGAAATCATATTTTTTATAGCATGGAACAATTCTTGATTCTTCGTTAAAACTAAAAAACACTACAACTCATTGATATTTCTATTTATCGTTGTGGATTCCCATCACATAGATGTAACCTTTCATTACCATCCATGGCAAACAAAACAAGACTCTTTATTTCTCTTGAAATGAAAACGAATAATTTCACTGTCTAAATTTTGTTTTGTCGCATGTAATGATGTACATTAACATATTGACATTCATTAGATAAGATACTTATTTTCACATTCAAATGTAAGATATAATTTCTCTGTTTTGTAAAATTATCATGAGTTGTACAGAGATACATGTAAAAGTGCTATAAATCAAATGAATACAACACACGTTTTTGTTAATCAAACCAAAAACAACTTAGAAAGTTTACAATTAAAAGGAAATTTAAAATTTTCAAGCACATGCAAGATTCAATAGTCCCAATCAACTTTTAAATCAATTATTATTTTAAAAATATAAAATTTCAAGATTGATTGACGTTAATATTAATTGTAAGATAAAAATATAATATATATATTATTCTTCAAGAGATGGCTGGTCGTGATTCAAGCAGCCATGGTGTTGGAAAACATCAGTGTCACCAAGTATTCTGCCAATGTTGTCCATGGCATTTTTGGCTGCTCTGTCACCATAGCATGGTGTCCATGGCATTTTTGGCCGTACACTCCTTCCACTGGTAAAGCATATTCCAATGGTTTCCGAAGTTATGATCGGCTCCAACAATATCTTACACATCTGTTGCAAAGATATAAAGCTGCATTTAAATATATATGGTCTCTGTCATACTGTACATATATATATTTATATGGTCTCCTACAAATTATCATTCATTCTCTCAATTTTCAAAATCAACATTAGATATGTGGGTTAATGTAGACTCAACACATGGCTCCACAGATTAAATGGTAATTTTGAAAAGATGGAAGAAAGATAGGGAAGGATGTATAGCTCGTCTCAACTTTAACTTAGTATAATTCGAAGTTCGAACCCTATTTTGAAGTTTCAGTGTTCCGCCTATCTAAAATAACAGCCTAGAATTGACTTAGGAATCGAGGTACAACTTGAAATATTTTGATAGTTTATATATCTGAGTTGCAGGGAGTCATATTTTATTGGTCTTAAGTGCAAATAGGATGTTACATTAGGTGGGTAAAGTCCAATTTACCATTTTTAATTGTTTTTTTTTAAAAAAAAAAAAAATTGAAATTATAAATAGTGTTTTGTGTGTATTGTGTTGTGAAATAAGATGATGTGTCAAAATTTTAAATGAATGGATTTACACCAAAGCCCGATAGAAGTTATAATTGCTAAAATAAAAGAGCTATTTTTCTCCTAAAAGTTGAATCAGAACTGAACATATATTTATTAGAAGATTATTATTTACCATAATTCCCAAAACCGCTCATTCTTGATTGCACAACTGCAAGTAATCACAAGTAATCAGGAAAATAGCTTGTGACAAATCAGACAACAATATAGAATTTAGGTAGAAAAAACAATCATAAATCTAAGATAATAGAAATTGATAACAAGAAAAGCAAAGCATTTTTCTTTTTCAATTTAATGGTATCTCTGTGAAAAACTGTTTAAAAAACCTTGAGGAGTTGAGAGAGACGTGCTTCTGAGGCTGCTTGCAGCGGAGTAGAACTCCATGACAATGCAAGAGAAATGCGAGGCATCAATCTCAGCGTGGAGAGTGAGCAACAAGGGATGGTCCAGCATCCTGGTAACAAAAACAAGAAGATGATTGTGGAAACACAGAGAAGAGACTGTTATTTATGTGAAGAGTAATGCTGAAAAAGAAGATTCATATTATTTTTGTTGTCTTTCAAAATTGACGTGACTTTTTAAATTAATATTAATTCAAAATTTAATAATAATAATTTTAAGAGCTTTTGAGAAGACAAAAAAAAAACAAAAAAGAAAAATCTTTGTTTTAGCATCACTTTTATACCCATGTTCTCAGTGGAGAGAAAGAGCATGTTTAGTGTGCGTTTGAGATGCCTAAAAGTGTGTTTAATACTTAAAAAGTGGGTTTAAAGAAAAAAGTATCGGTTTCGTAAAAAATTTGAAAACGTCTTTAAGGGTCTAAAAAATCAAAAAATGACCAAAATCTACTTTTGGCAAAAACTTAAAAATGCAGCTTTTGAAAAAAAAAAAAAAACGTTTATCGACATAAAAACTTTATTTCTCAAACACAATCTCAAACAGGCTCGAAGTGTCATATCTCTTGCATTGGTGCAGTGGTTGCACTTAAAAGGTATGTGAGAGCAAGGCACACAGGTCACGTGACTTTGGGCCATTATAACGGCAACTCTGTTTTGGTTTGCAAGGAAACCCCCGTAGGCCTTCATATTTCCTTTTGTTATTTATCCTTTGAGACCAAACAATTATTTATTTATAATTTTTTCCTAATTTGAATTATATTGTAGTGAATGAAGTATACCACTGCAGCAAGTGGATGAATGATAAATGCATATTCTCCTCAAATGATGTAGTGGGAAAGTACTCAATCAGAGAGAGAGAGAGAGAGAATAAATTATTGTCAAAATTGGAAATTTAAGGAATAATTTAACCACAATACAGACACTAATGAAAAAAAAAATTAAAAATTAAGATATATATAAACAAATTAAGTAGCCAAAAAAATGAAATGAGGTTCAACCCAACAGGATTTGCCGCTTGAGATATACAACATCAATCTTGAGGCTCTTAGGAAGTAGGGGAAAATGGTGGTTTTAGGTCTGGATCCTGCATCCACAGAGAGATAAATGAATAATACACAAATCATCTGGTTACATTTTCTAATAACATGTAAAGCTTCTTCATACAGGAACTCAAAATCTGTGACCAAATTAGTTGAATTAAAAACACTACAAGAATCATCAACTCATACTATGAAAGCTTGCACCTTTGCCCTGATACAGAAAGCTCAGAGGATAAATAAGAATTACAAAGAAAGTATGGAGAAACAAAACAACCACAAACAACAAGACACAAGTGAAAGACAGTTCATGGATTGCCCTTAATAAAAACTGCCATCTATAGCCTTATAGATTCATCATCTATGAGATACCTATCTATACAATTATTATCTCCCTCAGGACCCTCACAACCTCAACCCAAACTCCGATCCCGTTGTCATAGTACTGCTCGACAAACCATGAGCCTCAAATATTCTTTTTAAGTTGCTGCCAAGAGAGGAAGAGAGCATTTTAGGAAGAGGGTCATTCATTCTGTACTACACTGTGCCCTGTCTTTTATTACTCTCCTTTCTATCTTCTATAAGTAACTTGAGCTAAAAAAAAATTAATGGCTTCCAAAAATAACTTGCACATAAAAACTAAAATAACATGTCCATTGGAACAGACCAATGGACAAGACTGTAGCTTTGATGATAATATTTCCTCCACTTCAACCCCACCAAAAAAAAAAAAATAATAATAATAATAATAATAGTATTTTCCAAGGTTAACAATTCAGCTAAGGAATGAACAATTTTGTGAGCAAGTCATGATATTTACAATTTAATAGTAAGACATTTGGTTGCATTGCATCTAGATTCTACACTGACTTTATTATATAGTTCCAAACTCTTCAGACTTCCTTCCAAATAAAAATATAGTAGCATATGGGATAACTTTTTCCTGACCAAATTTTTTATTTCACTCTTCCAATTTTTGTTTTTGATAAGTAATCGAATTTTTTTATTAAATGAGTAAAGCGCCCCTATGTAAACATGAAGTATACAAAAGGAAACACCTATCTAGACAGAGCAAAACCCCCCAACACCCCCAAGACACCAAGGCAAGAACCACCAACCCTTCTAATCCTATCAGAGTTACAACCAAGGTGAAGGCCCCCACCTTAAACCCTAAAATACTCCACCATCCTTTAGATCCACATAATCAAAACCACCAAAAACTCCCCATGATGAGCTACCAACCCTTCTAATCCTATCAGAGTTACAACCAAGGTGAAGACCCCCACCTTAAACCCTAAACTACTCCACCGCCCTTTAGATCCACATAATCAAAACCACCAAAAGCTCCCCTTGATGACACCCCCATAAAATATGCAAAACGCTACGAGACATGAACCTTGCCTTCGGATAGATACACAGACGGGAACTTTGAACTGAATGATTAATATCTCATTAATTTAATGAGCAAATGACTTTCTGACCAGACAAAAAAAAAACCATGAGCCCCTCCAAACATAACATGAGATATTAATCATTCAGTTCAAAGTTTCAATAGAGGTTGTCATTCCTGAAGGTGGCAACCAAATTCATTCATGAAAAGTAAAAGGCAGAAGTTCATTCTTTGCATATATAAATAGATTTACATTTCTATAACTTACCATATTTATTTTAGGCATATTACACCCAAACACGCAAACAGAGAGAGAAAGAGAAGATGGACATACATTACCACAGGGAGAGGATAATCAAGAACCACTTTTCATGTCTGGTATGGATTCTGTTGACTTGTTTAGATGACCATCATTTTTCCAATTTTCTTCTATAGAAATATAAGCAGAAGAGGTAGCATTATTTGTATCTTCAGTTTGCTGAATAACTCCTCCATTCATCCTACGTTTTCGAGAAGTTTTAACTTTCTTCTTGGGATAGATATGCACAGAAGGTGGCAAAAGAGAATCCTGTATCGCCTACAAAAATACAAAACTGAAAAAAGTTACCACTTTAACAAATGTCAGACAGAAATTCTTAAAGCAAGAAGACATATAAGAGTAAATGAGCACAAATTCAACGATATTACCAAAGAAGGTGTCAAGATGCACCTTTCCTAAAGTTTAACAAAAATCAACATATCTCCTTTCTTTTGAGGTGAAATGATGGAAAGTATTATTAATTTGAATATGACATATGTACAAGGTAGACATGAACCCATGGGCAGCACACCTAATGCCCAAGAAAAAAGAAAAAGTGCCGCAATTAGTTCCTTTAATTCAGAAACAAATACAAAGACATACGGAAAAAAGAAAAGAAAAAAAGAATGTGCTTTCTGGACTGCTGATTTGTATTCCATAAAATGATAAAAAAACCTTCATTTATAATCATTTACCTCCACCTATTAAGTAGAAAAGCTTCATTTGCAATGCACAGACCCTATACTAGAGAGAGAAAATAAAAAATAAAAGATAATTTTATTGAGCTCTATCCTCTTTCATTTCCTTGCTAATGGAAAGCCTTTGTGTCTCTAACATTTCTTCAAGATTGCATCAACTAATAGGTAAAATCTGCAGATAAAATATGAAATATCCAAAGACGAATATGTTTACACGTCTCTTTACGTGTCTGCATTATAGTTCTAATATGTAATTGTGTTAAGAGTAAAACTCGCCTGGGTTTATTTGTTCTTCAGTGCTCTGTTTCCCAATATCAAGTCTTTATTTAAAAAGATAAGAACTCATTTCTAGCCAACTCCCTGACTGCTGTAATATAATACAACACCTCAGGTTCTTTACTCTGTAAACCAGATTCTAGTAGTACTTTCCCTAGATTTCATAACCCAAATAATTGGAATATAAGCCTTCCTTGAATTAAGACAACCACTTAAAAGCTTCATTAGCATTTTTATCTTTTTGATCAACCTGGGTCTTGAACTAATTATTCAAAAAAATTAATTGTGTCACAGAGTGGAACTTAAAAAGAAAAAAAAAGAAAAAAAAGAATCAACACTAAGCTTCTCAGTGAATCTCTAAGCTTCAGAAATTTAACAAACTTCATGCAGTTATTGAAGGGTCTGGAAGCAGATTAAAATCCATACAGAAGAACATTTTATTAGGAAACACGAAATTTTGATTTGGAAGTGTTATATTGCATTTTCAAGAGGGCATCAACACTCTGCACATACACAATTCTCTCTTTGTATTGTACCCTGCATTCATGTACAGCAGATACACATGATCAACCTAGAAGTGACTTGGTCTCTTCATATCCAACCAACTAATCAGCTCTACATGTCATTTGTAGTTAGTATTAACAAATATGGATCTCAAAAGAGCGTACCATTATTGCAACAACTGTAGATTAGACTACAGCTATATGAAAGGAAACTAAGTTCCAAGCTATTTCTATGGGTGAAAAAAAAAGGGTACAGTGAAAAAGAACGAAAAAAGCATACCATCCAACCCTTTTCACCTCTGACTCCACCCCTGATTGCGTAGGCCTCCTTGAAACCATTCTTGAATAACAATTCCGCCACTTTCATGGAATTACCATCAAAACTACCTTACAAAAAGAGAAACTAGCGATGAAATTAAGGACATGCTTCATACAAAAAAAGGCTATCTAAAATGTCATCCATTCTTTACACCATAGACATATATGCCATACAAAGCATTTATTATTAAGAAAGAAAAGTGAAGTAGTAAGACAACTATATGCTTTACAGTTAACTAGGTGGTCAACCACCTACAATGCATATTTTGTAAGTCATAAATTTCAAATAGGAAGTAGTATACCAATAGCTAAATTAGCCATTCAACAACAACAACAAAAGAGAAAAATAAAACAAAAAATAAAAACTGAACTGAACTAAGCTTATGCCTAGACAAGACTACTTATACCAAACAAAATTGGGAAAGATGGTGCCAGTCTACAAGCTTTCTATGCACAGATAATTTCATTCTAACATTTATAAAATCTCTCCAAGTCACAAATCAAGTTCACATCAAATCAGGTTGAGTTAGGGCAACACAATCTGGCTGCCATCTCTGACAAATTATTTATTTATTCAGTATAATTTGCAAGCGCAGCTGTTGGAGGATGATTCCACTTTGCTTGATGCGGTGTATCTGGAGAGAAAGAAATGACTGAAGCCTTGAAAGAAGAATGTGAGATGACGGTGGCAGAGTTAAGGCCTTCTTCTTTAATACCCTTTTCCATTGGGGGATTGCTTTTGATTGTTCTTATATTTCTAGTTTTCATGACTTTTTTTTGCTCTTTTTTTCTTTATGGGATTATGTGTTTCTCTTGTATACTTCATGTATATTTGGGCACATCCTCTGGTTTTAATGAATTTTGATTAACTTAACAAAAACAATTAATAATTTGCAAGCTTCTTAGGAAGAATGGCGCATTGTTATTGTCCCTGTGGATATGAAGAGCAGAACTGACTCCCAATGAGTGTATTCAGCTACGCATTGTACTTACCAAAGCAGTTTGGTATGGAAATTTCTAGTCGAATGTTATCCAAAGCAGTTGAAGGAAAGTTTATAGAGGGTTCCATGTTGGGTGAGGTCATGGTGCAAATATGGAGATTTTGCATTAATAATTTGCACATGATCCTATTTTGCAATGCAGTACTTACCAACTTAGAGCCATCAGGTGTGTTTTACTTTATTTTGAAGTTTGTATCCGGGTTAAAGATGAATTTGGGCAAGAGTGAGTCACACATGTGGATGATGTGGTAGAAACATCTCACTCGGCTACAATGTTAGGTTGCAAGGTGAGCTTATTGACAATGATAACTTAAGACTGTCTCTGTGGTCATCTTTTAAGGCTCGTTTGGTTTGGAATTCTATCATTGAAAATATGGAGGATCTAGCAGCTTGGGAAAAAAAAAATGTATTTGTCAAAAGGAGGAAGACTTACTCTTCTCAAAAATGGTTTATCCAGCTTACCAACCTACATTCTGTCCTTCCACTCATGTAGCTAGCGGGCTAGAGAAGTTGCAAAAGAGATTTTTTTTGAAAGGGGCGGGGGAGGAATTTTCATTTCATCTAGTGGACTAGGATAAAATTTGTTCTTCAGGCTGATCATTTGGGCGTGAAGAAACTGAGTACTTTTAAACAAGGCTTATTGAGGTCAACACTTTGCTACATTTCTAGAATCCCTTTCTCCAAAATTGAACAACTAAGCTCAAAAAACACCTAAAGAAAAAGGCTTAGAAACCAAAGAACATTTTTTTCTTTTCTGTTCTGCTCCAATTTTCAACGCTCCATTCATACATGTTCTTTCTCAAACGACATGAGCTTCTTCCAACCTTTAAAAAAGTCCAAAAAAATTGCACTTACTTGTCTAGAACACAGACCACAGTGCTTGCCACGTCTCCAAAGCTTTCCAACACCTTCTTCACAAACCCATCTTCATCTCCCTCAGAAAACTCAACCTGCACCACACCCTTATTCAGAATCGTCAAATTTGGAGACCCCATGTACTTCAAAGTCTTCTTGTCCCTAATATCTAAGAGCTGCGCATTGGGGTCATCCCGGAGTTTCTTAAATGCGTCAATGGCAGAGACGAACTTGTATTTTCTCAAGTACTCTTCGGTGAGAGGTATGACAACCAGCCAAATGAAGGTACACCCAGCAACAAAAAAAGGGTTCCTGGTGAGAAAGTCATCAATTGCAAGTACGATTGACTCGAGGTTAATTTTGTCGGATACTTGGTCGGTGGAGGAGACAACAGCCTCGGAAGCAAGGGAAGGAAGAGGGGTGAGGAGGTTGAGAAGAGCGAAAGAAAAATGGGTTTTTGTTGGATTTTGAAGATGGTTTTGGAATGGGGTTTTGTGGGCGGCGGGGAATTGGGTTTGGCGAGAAGTGGAAATGGGGATGGGAATGGAGTTTGGGAGAGGAGAGGTGGGTTTGAAGATGGCCAGTTTCTGGGTTTTGAGGTGGGTTTGGAGGACGGGTGGACAGGAGCAGAGCACCATTGAAAGAGACTCCATCAGAACCATTTGGAGTGAGGGAGAGAGATAGAGGATAAAGGAGTTATTGCTTCGCGCTAAAGTACAACTACCATACAATTAAAACCAACTAAGTAGTTCAATCGGTTAGGATCACGCCTAATGAAGCGGAGGTCACTAGTTCGAATCCCTCTCCCCCTATTATGTGGACATGTCAACAAAAAAAAAAACCAACTAACTACTCATAAAAAAAAAAAATAATAATAATAAAATAAAGAAAAATATCAAACTCCAAATACAAAACTGCAATGCTATTCTTCGAACTAGCTTTACATCAATTTACTTGGCATGTATTTTAAATGATTTGTTTAAAATACATTATATTAATCGATGGAAAACTAATGTAAATGGAAATATTATTCAAAACAAAAAATAAATAAATAATATTACTCTTCACATTCATTTCACACAAACTAATATAACATTTTAAATAGTAAACTATGACAGTGTGTTACTCACTTAAAAAACAAAAAATAGGACAAGATAAAGTGGTCACTTCATTTTTTCACAAATGTAGAACAAGTGGAAATGGTTAGAAGATGTTTAGAAAAAGAAATCATGCTTTTATCCTATTTTGTTGAAGTTGTAATTTCACTAGGTCTTTGAATTTGTTTTTGTAACAATGAGTAATTGACAATTATATATATATTCTTTTATTCTTTTATTCTTTTTTTCTTCTTTTGAGGACGAAGAACCCTTCTAAGGTAGGATCACTTTATGTACTCATCTCTATCGGATAAACTTCGAATCAGTGCAACGCGTCCCTTCTACACAGATCGAGTAATACTCCGACGTCACATAGGCTAACCCTAAAAATATGTTTGCACCCAAAATGATTTGAATCTTAGGCCTAATAAAAAGACCACAAAGACCAAGGAGAAGTGCTAGGGAGCCAAGTAAATGAACCCAAAAAAATTTCCAAACTGACGTAGCAGATTGTAAGTAGCAAACAAGGAAGATAGAATTGCATTTTTTTAATTTAAAAACCATTTCCATGTCAGTTTAAAAAAAATTTTGGGTTCATTTATTTGGCTCCCTAACACTTCTCAAGGCCAAGACCCTTACCATTTGAGCAAACCCCTTAGAATTAGATAAAACATAATTCCGAACTGTCTGAAATTCTCCCATATTTCGCCATAGTCGTTCCATGCATGATACAATAGACAATAAGACTTCTTTGGACTCGAAAGATAAGCTGATATACAACTCAGAATGATGACCCTATTAGCCTAAAATGACCCAATTTGAATCACAAGGGGTCAGTTTTGTATGCACCGAAAAGTTTTTTTTTTTTTTTTTTTTTTTGTGTGTGTGTGTGTGTTCTGTATGACAAGGACAAGGATCATGTCTCACTAATTTCCTGTACAACAAGATATTCACATCATATTATTTGCTGAGGCCTGCTTTCAATATCATTCTGCCCATGAAATTTCTTTTTGAAGCCATCAACAAAGTCCTCCATGCATGCCCTGTAAGTTTCCATTCCTGGAATGCGCTTAGTAAGTTCCAGGCCGACATTCATCCATTTCTCGGCTGTTTCAATCTGCCCCATCCGCACTGGCAGCGCTGCGCGATTCCACGCCGTCATGGCAAGCCATTTTCCCTCTTCTGTAGGATACTCTCCTTCCTTCAACCCCACCATTATCTGGTAAGCTTGCTTGTACATGCCATATACAGCATCATCATCTGTATCACCCTTGTGAATGCTTGTTACCGCGATAAGCTTCCGCACAATAAGAGCAATGTTTTGATAATCCGGCGAGGGGGAGGAAAGGAAGGTGGAGAGGCACTCATTTAGAGCAAAGGTGGCTACTTCGTGATTGGATTGCGGACCCTGGGAGGCATTAAAGCCTATCTGAAGGAGGTGCTTGGGATTGCAAGCTTTTGAGCTGGCAAAACTCTTCACAAGGAGTTGCTGTGCTGCTGAATCATTTAGCCTTCCTTGCATATCATAGGCACTGAAGGTGTATATAAAGAAGAGATCAGGCTCAAGGGTGGTGATTTGATCATCATGTAGCTGAGTCCCAGTTGAGATTGATTTCAGTATCTGCATCCATGAAAGAATTGATTTTGAGTGTGAAAAATTGAGGCATCGGCTTTATGAATCAAGCAAATGACTAATAATGCATGCATTTATACCTTCCCTGCTCTATCAAGCAGTTCTATAGCTTGCTTCACTTCAGAGTCTGACAATGTAGCCTTCCTTTGATTCTCTGAAGCTATCATGGCAGATACAGTCAATATTAACGACTTACAAACCATAACATTATTTTCTTCCACTTGCCCGTCAATAGGAATACAGTAGAATTCTGAAGCCAATCTCAAAAATTCAGCACATAGTTCATAGTTATTCAACTTCCCAGTTTTTGTCCCTAAATTCCATGATGTCACGGCAAACCAATTCCGCTCCCGTCTTCCTACCTCTTCTTTTCCAAAGAAGAGATCAGGACCAAGCTCAGATCCTCGGTTATGAGCACGTTTTATAAATTTCAGAACTTCCAGCTCGTTGCCAGGCTCTTCAGAAAGGATTGTGACAAGGGTGCGTAGGACTACAATTTCTGTTGTTGGCATGGATTTTCCTGGGGCATAGAAGTTTAGCAGATTCGATAGAGCAGCCACAGCCACAGGAAGAGCATGGCAAGCAACAGCTTCATGGGCTGAGAGGGAGAGAAAGTCGGTTGAAAAATCGAGGCAGGTTGTCATGGCTTGGATTTGAGTGATAGCATCACTGTGGTCATTCTTTTGCAGGTAAATCTTGAACTGTATTAAACAGATATGTCAAGTTTGCAAAATTATCAATTAAATAATGTTGGAAAATATGAGAAGGGTGTATTTGTTATCAAGCTTAGCATTAGTCTAAGAGTGGCAATATTTTTCAGGCATGTCTACCCGCACATGCAGGCAAGCACGTGCACGTGTGTGCGGCCCTACATGTGTGGGTGTGTGTTTGAGAGAGAGAGAGAGAGAGAGAGAGAGAGAGAGAGAGCACCTTAAGGAAAGCAGAGGCTATGTTGGGCTCTAGCTGCGGAAAAACAAAAGCATTACAAAGTCATTCCCAGAAGAGGAAAAAATAAACTAGTTCTAAGCATTTAAAGATCTTAATTATCTCGGAGACAGAAGTCCCAACTAGTAGTTGATATTTAGGATACCTTTTCAGCCTCATTGATGTATTCTTGAGCTCGATCAAGCTGAGAGAGGCCAAGATGGCAGAGACACAAGACTCTAAAGCCCTTGGCCCGGAGAATTTTGCTCTCTATGTCATATGGAATATAAAGCATGGATTTTTCAAACATCTCTGCACTTGTCCCATAATCTTTTGATCGAAAGAAGTCTGCAGCACTGTAACACGAAGACAGAAAATGGTTGAAATAAATGGACTTGAATTGAAAAGGAGTGCTTTCAATAAACATCATCTGTTCATACATTTAGTGTTTCCATCAAGGAAGTTCCTTTCAAATTGTTACGAGGCAGAGGGCGTTGATATGTTCTTACACACCGCTTAGGCTAAGTCATGTGTCCGTGCTTTCATTGCCACATGATAGTATACATGACTCTATAGCATGCCAGATTCATTTGCTTGAACATAATATATGAACAGTACCACATGTACACAACTAAAATTGCTATGATACACAAGGCAATAATACTTTTTTCTATAAGATAGCAATATATATCACATTGCTCTCTTATAATGGACTGTCCAAGCCAGATCCTTAACCCTCTTTCATAGGAAACTGGGGGAATCAAATGGCATTATATTCTCTTTAACATCAAATCTTGGGACAACTTAGGAAATTACTTTTGTATAAAATTCTCTTTAATGGAATATTTTTAATATTCCATTAAAAATATTCATGATATAAAGTTGAAGATAGAAAAACGTGCCCTATGTAAAATGTACTTCCAAGAAATGGTAGAAAACATGAGTGAGGTTCATGTTTGGGGTATCCGACCAAGCAACAAGAACACTCGGACCCTCTGTGTCAACTTGAGGAAACAATTTCTATAAACAATGAAAGTCCCACTTAAACACTACAAGAGAATACATGAGAATCCAAGAGAAGCCGCCAAAGAAGTTGAACAAAAGGTCTAATAAATCTCCAATTTAAGTGACAATATCTCCAAGGACCATTAAATCCAATCTTGCCCATTCGGTTGTGTTGGCCACATCTCCTCAATGCAATAATCCTCTTACGGTCCTTGAATATGGCTTATGCAGAGGTGCCTTGATAACACCATTGGTTCTTCCAAAGTGTTTTTATTTATTTTATTTTATGAATTCTTCCAAAGTTATTGCCCTAATATTGTAGACCTTTCTAGTTGTGCAAAAGCCTTGATTCACCAAGTAAATAGAGCAGCTCAGATAGAAGACTTGAGCAGCGATCAATCCCTAATCTTTGGAAGGAAGATACATCCTAAAATTCCTTGGCAGTGAACTAATGAAGATCTCAAGAACGCTACTCTTATGATGCATGAACTGCAGAGGCTTTTTAAAACACTGCCCAAGATGTCAAATCGATAAAATATCTTAAATGCCTTCTTTTTTGGAGTGAACATGAAGATTCTACCTTCTTCAAAGCTACTTTTAAAAGTGAGAGCTTTTGCTTTCGGGGACTCTTTTGAGGGCTTTTCGTCCTAGATAAAAAAGACTTGAGTAATGAGAAAAGAGCTACAGAGTGAAGAAAAGGGAATAAGAGGACTGAAATATTTAAAGTATTAAGCATTTGGTTCATTTTGGAACTCAAACATGAGAATCAAAAAGAGAAATGATTTGAAATGCCTCCATTTCTTAAAACAATTTTAAAACAAATTTCCTCAATTTCTGTTGTTTTTTTTTTTAAATATGAAGCAGAGTCCTGGTAAAATCAATCCAACTGATTTTGTTATGCATGCAGCACATTTTTGTACAAACTTTGATTTATCACATTAACTATAGTTATAAATTTCTAACGCAAACAGAAAACATACTAGGGCTAGATCTCATTCTAGTTAAACATAGAGGTTTTGGATTCAATTATGCTATATGTCTAGGAATTTATGTACGTGATTATTGGACTTACCAATTCCAAAGCACAGCGTGCATTGACATCCTCTCCTTTGCCGCGGCCTCACCGGCGAATAGCGCCACCACTCTCTCGTCGGAGACTAGCTCCGCCGCTACTTTAGCCCTCACTTTAGAATCAGAACCACCCTCACCAACCACGCGGTGGGCAAGCCTCACAGCTGCTCCGGCGCTGATGTGACACCGGGCCAACAAACCCAAGAACACGTCCTTGGCAGTCTCGGAACCCGCCGTCCCCGTCGCCTGGAAGTACGCCTCCACGGCGGACATCCAAATGTCCTGCGGAACGCCCTTATTTACCGCCATGCCCCTCAGCTCCTTCTCCGCTTCCCCGTACCTCCCTAGCCCTAGCCAAGCCTTCACTGCCAACACTGGAAGGCTCGGATGGCAGTGGTCCCCACTCTGATCTCTCAGAACCCTCACGCACTTGATCACGCTCTCGTACTCTCCCTTTTGCAAATGGACGGCCGAGATGAACCGAAGCGTCTTAGCTCTTAGTTCCCTGAGATCGGCCGCACTGGATCCCGCTCCGAGTCCTTTCTCGCAAAGATCCAACGCTTCGTTCATGAGCTTCAGAGCTTCGCTATTGCTACTCTGATCGTCCTTCGATACCAAACCCTTGCCAAACGCCAAGTACTGGTTCGCGAGAGCCCAGTAGTGCTGGGCGGACCCGAATAGCAAGCTCTTGGACCGGTTCAGGAGCGCCAGAGCCAGATTCCGGTCGGAGGACTCCCAGGCGGTGCGGGATCTCGCGAGATTGAGGTCGAGGAGGAGCTTCCTCTCCCCGGCGCCGGAGACATCGCCGGGATGGAGCTCGGATACGAGGTCAGTGGCGCTAACGAAGCAGGCGGAGGCGAGGTCGAGCCTGCGGAGGTCGTGCCAGAGGAGGCCAGTCTTGTGGTAGAACGCTGCGGCCTTGAGCGCCGGAGAGGGGACGCCAGGGACGTTGCCGGCGAGGGCGAGGATGGCGGCGGAAACGTGGCGGAGTTCGGCATGGTGCTCGGCGGAAGCAGAGGAGCGGCGGAAGGAGGCGGCGTTGGAGAGGTCGACGCAGGCGTTCCAGAGGCGGAAGCTGAGCTTCCATAGGTGGAGCTTGAGGTCGTTGTTGAAGGGGGCGAGGAGAGTAAGTTGAGCGAGGGATCGGCGGAGATCGGAGGAGAGGGTGCGAAGGGAGGAGGAGTTGTCGTCTTGGGAGGCGGAAGGGGAGAGTTGCTCGAGTTGTTTGATGGAGGATTCGATTTGGGAGAGGAGGAGTTGGTGGGGAGAGGAGTCTTTCTGGGTTGCAACGGGGGATGAGATCTCTGCGATTCTCATTTTCTTTTGGCGCCAATGCAATGATTCGAACTTCTTTATATATATATATAATATATATAAGGCTAATGGGTAACTGAACAATTCCGTTCCCCAACTCGCTCGATCCCTTGGCACAAATTCGACTTGAATTCTGTTGGTTTAACAAATGAGGTGATTGTGAACATAAAATTAGGCTTGATTATTAAAGAAGTTATATTTGTATAAACTTAGTAAGTGCGTGTTACTTTTTAAAATCGTATAAACGTTTGGTAAAACATGTTAAAAAATACTTTTTTTATCAATTAAGTGTTTGAATAACATTAGTATATAATTATAATTTAATAGCCAAATAAATAAATATTGCGTAAAATATTATTTTAATCGAAATCATAATTTTAATTTTAATTCTCACTTTTTAAAAAAAAAACACCCCATAATCTTATAGAAATCACGGACTAGGAGGTGCTTTTTGATTTTTATATGAACGCTTATAAAGTAATCCACACCTTTTCTGAGTAACCCTTCCGTTAAAACTGAATGACATTGGTACTAAAACTCACCTCTTAATTTACTAGTTTTTTTTTTTTTTTTTTTTTTTTACAACGAAACATTTTCATTTAGGCCATCACAAACATTTATGAAAATACAACCATGCCCTTCAATTAACTTCTTTTTTTTTCTTTTTTTTTTTTTCGAAAAAACACTTCATTGAACTGACCACTACCTGAGCGTAGGCCTTATTTATTTTGCTTTTTTGCTTTTGTTTCGCTTTATCCTCAATTTTTAATTTTATAAAGTGTTAGTTATCATTTTTACTTCCTCAACCAGATTTTTTTTTTCCCCCTAAAGGAGGGAGTAGCTTAAAAATTGACAAGAGATATTGCAACGTTTACAAATTTGGTGGCAATTTTGGACCTCCCAAAAAAGATAGCAAAGTAAAAGAGATGAGAAGTAAATAGACAAAATACAGAAGAGACAATAATGCATATTTACAAAATTAAAACATTGTGCATATATTAGAGAGACGAATATCTTCTTGTACAACAACTAAAAATTAACAAGACCATTTTTTTTTTCTTTTTTTGCTGTTTTTTTTTTTTAGGGGGGGTTCTTAAATACTAAAATTCATTCATACAGTACAACATACAAAGGGCTCCAGGGTTAACACTAAGAGTTAAAATGATGAAAGGATGATGATAGCCGTCACCTCTTATGTTGCCATTTTCGCTAACTAGTGAAGATATGGGGCTTGATACTGGTAGCCATTTCCGAAGTAGTTGCCATGACTGGGAGAGAGGTTGTAAGTTGCAGAACCCAGAAGAGGAGGGCAGTGGTTGTCAGCAGGTCCAGGGTAAACATATTGCCTATTATCATACACGTACTGAGGGTACCTATCTGTCATTCTGGGGTAGAAAGTCTTATCAGTAGTGGCAACGTTAGTGACACGAGGCACGTATCCTACGCCGTTGGCACGGGGTCTTTTCGGCTGAGGCTTTGCAGCTTCGGTTGCCCTTTTCTTGTCTGCCTTTGCCTTTTCTAGCAGGAGGACACGTTTTTGGAGTGGATCCACTGGATACTGCTGCTCAAGTTTATGCTCTTCAATGCACCTTATCACAGCCTTGAGGGCAGTCAGCTCCCGTTCGTTAACCTCATTCTGAAACAAGAGCTAAGTTTGTTAGTTTGGCATCATACACCAAAAACTTCGAGCTTGCCAAACCCCATCAACATCGGCAGCGGCCCACATTCTAATGGGACACATCCAGATAAAAATAAAGGGCTACTGCAGCACCAGAAAATAAGTGAATCCAAGCTGTAAATTACATATAAACATGGTTAACCAGGAAACAGATTTTAAAAGCCATTCAGGGTGGTTGGTCACGGATTCTACCACCGAATCAACCAGACTGACTGCCTGATAATAAATAATCAGGATATATACGTTATATGTCATATGCACATGAAACCAAGAAAGCTAGAAATGTTAACAGTGTCCACAACTGCAACATATGGTGGTGATGGCCATCAGAAACATGTGGGATGCTTGTGTTTGAAAGGTAACAAAGCAATCAACTTGTCCAACATCATGAGTCACGGGAGATTATTGTAGAACTCATACTGCTCAAGCAAGTACAACAAAATTATCTAGATATTTGCAAATTGTCTAATTAAGAGACTGAAGTGTCCAGCGGCCAGATGCCAGTACAACCACTTACATGGATGTGCATCTCTGTTTCTAGGTACTACCACACAACTATTTCTACCCAATTGTAATACCATGCAAGTGCTGTAGAAAGCACATCTATTCGCTTGCAACTAACAAGCTCACTGATATAAATAACTATTAGTTATTTTCCCCAAATAATAACCATTCACCTAGCACATCCGTATCAATTTGTTACTCCCCAATTAAGATTATCAAAAAGAAACTTATCAAAATAAGTTTGATTAATATAATGCAGATTGAGGATACACACCTGTGCTGTGGGAGATGAATTTCCAGTTTTGACAGGTGAAGAAGCTTTTCTTGCCTCCTTCAAGTAGGATTTCAGTAAAGGCACAGGAGAGAACTGCTCAGTAAGTTCAAATGCAAAAGCCAAGTTAACAGCATCAATTTGCCTTCCGCTATTAACCAATACTTCAATTACACCTGTAAAACCAGGAAAAACACAATTAACTATGAAAACATACTAAAACACATATGGACAAAAGAGAAAGCAGTTGATTTTATCAACTTCTGTATTCTCAGAGTTGGTCCATCCAAGGCATAGGAGCGCCTCAATATAACCATCTGGCAGAAACTAGACCTTTTAGATGATGCAATATGAGATCCATATATAGAGGTTTGCTCCAGAAGTCACATAGGATGTATGCAAAGGGCAGTCCTTAAAAATGAAGATATTTTGCTCTCCTTAAAAGGGCCTCTTTTAAGCAACCTTAAAATTTGGTCTGGTTCAAATAAATTTAATGCAGTCCAAGAAATTTTTTACATCTTGTAATACTTATCACACACGGCTCCTGGCACCGCTTTTCCAGTAAGAATAAGTCCTAGGCTGAAAGATTGGAATTGAGTTACCCAACTTACTGAATACAACTATCGTCCTCAAATGCTATCTTTCAACTACTGGTGGTAAGGCAATCTAACCTCCTTCTACTTGGCTAGCGGGTACAAAAACTCTTCCTTCCAGGAAAGTGCGAAGTTCATCCTATCATCCCTCTTGTCTTGTTGTCTCCTGCTCTGTCTAATGAAGATGACTTCCCTTGGTTTCTCGATTCCACAAGAATTTTTACGAAAGACTTTCATTTCCTTTTCTTCGATGGAAGTTTTATTTTCCCAGAATGTATCCTAATTTTTGGCCTAATACTTCTTCTGATGATCGATTCCAACCCCTTGCGTGATTTCACTATTTTCTCATAAGCTTGCATGTTAATAATACGCAACTCAATTCCAAGACTTAATCTCAACTGATTGGGGTCAGTTACAAGGATCCTTTTTCGCCAATAGGATCCATGTTCACACAACATGAAAAGTTTTGCCCTAACTGGCAACACACAACCCTCTACCCAGCTTAATACAGTCTATGCAAAAAGATATATGACACTAAGGTATGAAATATGTGGAGTTAGGTTATAAATGATTCAACCACCATTTACTTCAAAAGTAGAAAACATAAAATATAGCATTCAAAACATGATGTAATTTCAGACATGGTGATGCTTCCAAAGAATATCACTTATTTGAACATTTTGGCGGCATTGGATGATTTAACCTTAATGAAAGATACTCAAAAAGGTTTAAGTCTTTGACCTTGAACAACTAGTTACTTAAGTGCTTTTATTTAAAATTAGAACAATGTTGGAGGAACAACCGACATACGTAAATGGAAACACAAGTCCACAAATACAAACAAAAAGCACAGGCTAATAAGTGTGAAGAGAACAAAAGTGTTTTAGTTGTTTTGACACAGTGAGGAGATTAAAGGTCACTAAACTTCATCTAATATATCTGCCAGGTTTTACAAAAGGTTTTCATCCAGATTGAAAATGCGCACAGATGAAAAACAGACCTGACATTTTCTCTGACAAACCAAACATAAGACACATGTTCAGCAAAATAAAGCATTTTTCATTTTGTTTACCACGGTTGAGGCATTAGATTTCAGCATAGTTCATTTAATAAAGTCAACATTGTGCAAAATGTCATAGAACAGGTTTTCATCCATTGTCATAGGTACAATTGAGACAAACCTGGCATTTTCTCCGATAACCCAAGGGAACGACAAAGGTCAGCTGTTTGGCGACGCCGTGAAACCATTGGTATTAGCCTAGACAGCTCTTCCTCATTAAAATCAGAGGCAATACCAAAAGTTTCCAGAAGTTGCAGAAATGCATGAGCCTCCAATGAGTTCCCATTGCTCGCGTCCAGGTCAAGAACATCCAATTTAGGCTTCCATTCTTCAGCAATTGCCTTTGCCTGCGTCTTAACATCTTCTGAAATGATAGCAGGAACGGAGACTAGATATGGGCTTGTTAGCAAAAGACTTAGACACTCCATCAACATTATACAGGTTCGACGGAGACCCAACAGGCTTGAATCCTTCTTTCCATCCAGATTGGACACTTCCATATGATAAAATCCTTCCAAAGAGTCCAAAACCAAATGGGCAGGGTTGGCTGCAGCCTTTAATGCTAGTGGAATTTCCTCCCTTATGGCAGCAAGATTCTTTCGGTTGTCTGATATAAAAGCATGGAGACCTTTTGAGTCCATCCCTTTACAAAGTGTTACGAGCTCAGGATAAGATGTCACCTCTACATCTCCACTTCCAGAAGAAACTTTTATATCTTCAAAGTTATTTTCAGCAGCCACGGCATCAGGTGGTTTCTCTTCCATGCTTGGTGTCCCACCATGGCTCTCATCAGTGACAACAGCAGGCTTCTCTCGAGCAGTAGCAATGGCAAATATAGCAGCATCTCTTTTCTCTTGAAGCCTCTCCAGCGAAGCTTGTTCCTTGGCTACAACTGCTGCTGCCCGCTTCTCCAACAACTTTTGGGCTTCGATTGTTTTGGTCTCATACTCCTTTTCTTGGTCTTCCAACTCATGAAAACGCCTCTTCAAAGATTTCTCAAGCCCATGAAAATGTTCTTCAAGTTCTTTCCATTTCAAGTTAAGGGTAATGGCACGGTGACTTTCAAGTTCAGCAAATGCTTTCTGGAGCTGTTGAATCTTTGAGGTTGTAGAGTCAATTAACGTAACAACTGAAAAGGTATCTTCCATGGCAGAGGATCTGGAGAATTTTTTTTTTTATAAAAAAAAAAGCAGGAGAAGAAAAAAAAAAAAAAAAAAAAAAAAAAAAGGAAAAAGTGTCAAAACTACAACCAACGAAAGATGCAAGATCCATAAGAGTCAAAGTTACCTTTCTTATAGCATGAGTGCAAAATGAACTACCACATAAATTTCATAAAGATAATTAATGCAAGGGCCATACTCATTTCATCAAGTCTTTTTACAAATAGGGAAAAAGAGGTTTATGGGTTGCTTCAACCATGTACATTGACCAGATATCGATCACTCAATGTTGCATGAAATATTCGCATAGTTGAACAAGTGGGAAGTCCTTCATGCACATGAAGTACTCAACATCACTTGATTCATTGACTAAAGAAACAAAATTGGGTAGATCTAAATTCATTGATAGAATGGATTAGCTGCACAGATAACCTGACAAATCCAAAAAAGGATAAGCCATATTCTCCATTTACCAAATTGAAGGATGGTTTAAGGGTGACAACTGGTAGTACTAAGCAACAGCTAAATTCCACACCCACCTTAGACCACTAATCACAAATTAGCTGTTCCAGATGGGAAATGCAACTTCTTGGACGGCTAAAAATGATAAGAATCAGTTAGCATCAAGCACTTGTTGGTAATGCTCAGGTCTAGCTATGGCATGTGTTACCAAGCACTTTGTAAGCTTGCAAGGGAATATTGCTAGCCCTCACGTGCAAATGAGGCACTGATTGATCTACAGGGATAATGTTTCCAAATCAACACCACACAACTCAAACAACCAGAACTACTAAATCAACCAAAACAAAAGGCTCAAATTTCATACATATGCAAAGAATAACCAAAATCCTAACCCTAGACCCAAAACCCAATCCATTCAAATTCTCTTAGCAACCAAACAAAGAAAATTTGGGGCAAAATGCAGAAGAAAACAACTACCAGCCAAAAACTCTAAATATTGAACACCAAAACAACCCCACAAGTTCATTTGCCAAAATCCACACCCTAGACCCAAAACCTGATCTATCCCAACTGATTGATGCCAAAATAAAACTCAGCCCAAATTCTCTTCACAATTAATCAGAGAAATTTGAGGCAAAATGTAGAGAAACAAATACCAATATAAAAACCCTAAAAATTAAATACCAAAACAACCCCACAAGTTCATTTGCCAAAATCCAAACCCTAGACCCAAAACCCAATCCGCTCACTAGATTGATATGAGGATAAATCACATCCCATATTCTCTTCGCAGCCAATCAGAGAATTGAGGGCAAAGGCAAGAGAAACAACAGCTACCAACCAAAAACCCCAAAAATTAACCGCCATTTGCCAAAATCCACACCCTAGACCCAAAACCCGATCTGATCCAACTGATCAATACGAGAGTAAACACAGCCCAAAAGTCTCTTCACAACCAATCGGTAAAATTGAGGGCAAAATGCAGCGGAAAACAACCACCACCCGACGTAACACCAAAACAACCCCAGGAGTTCATTTTCCAACATCCAAACACTAGACCCAAATCCCGATCCGTTCAACTTCTCTACGCAACCAATCAGAGAAATTTAAAGCAAAAAGAAAGAAAAACAACAGCTACCAATCAAAAACCCCCAAAAATTAAACACCAAAAGAACTCCAGAAATTCTCATTTGCCCAAATCCACACCCTAGACCCAAAACTATCCATCCCAACTGATCGAAACGAGAGTTAAACACAGCCCATAATTCTCTTCGCAACCAATCATTAAAATTTAGAGCAAAATGCAGCGGAAAACAACTACCACCCAAAAACCCTAAAAATTAATCACCAAAACAACCCCCCAAAAGTTCATTTTCCAACACCCAAACACTAGACCCAAAACCCGATCCGGCCAAATTCCCTTCGCAACCAATCAGATATATTTAAGGCAAAATGCAGAGAAAGACAACAACTACCAACCAAAAGCCCCAACAACCCAAACAACTCCATACCCTAAGTATCGAATTCAAGCAAGATCTGATCATCGCAGTAAATCCAAACCACCAAAAATTGGAAGAAACAGAGAGAATAAAAAGGAGTAAAAAGAGAGCTACCGAGTTATGGGAATACTTGCCTCTCAGATCATGGAGATTACAGTCTGGTCCGTGACTGAAAAGCTAAAGTGAAATGCGAGAGAGAGAGAGAGAGAGAGTGAGAGAGAGGGTGCGTGAGGTCTGCGAAATGCCCCTGACGGCAAAGCAGCCAAAGCGAAAGGGTTAGGAAATGAGCTACTTGGGCTTATATATAGTCTCTATCCATTTGCATGCGATTTAGGGGTATCAAGGTAAATTCGTTACCGCACGTGTATATATATGTTGGCTTGAACGCCGTCGTTTTTTGGAAAATAAACAGAAGAAAAATAAAACAAAGGGCACCATATCTTTATCCATTCCACAACGCTGACGTGTTAATTTCAATTAAACTTAAGTTTTTTGTCCAAAATTTGAAAGTGTGTTTGAAAAATATAAAAATACATTATTTTAAATATAAAACTACAATTTTACTGAATACTTAATTGTCTTTTAAAATATCATTATTTTTCAAACCGCACATTCTGGGTGTGTTTGCCGGAACGGTACTGTTCCAGGGCCTCCCTCAATCCCAAAAAAAAAAATCTTTTCACCTCAAAATTAATCCCAACATCTCTACTTTTTATACCACATCAATCATTTTTATTATTATTATTTAAATAAAAAAATCACTACAAAACAAATTTTTTACATTTTTTCATATAAAATATAATTTTTTACTTTTCCCCACAAAATATTTTCACTAAAACCAATCAAACACTTATTCCTAAAAAAAGGCTACAGTACCGGCCCTCGAACAGTACCGTTCTAGGGCCATTGGCAAACAGGGCCTCTGTAACCGTTAAACCAAACCGACATTTAATATTTGTTAATTATAAAATATTCTTAGTTTGTTGTAATATTAGCCTTCTAAAACATCCCTAGTTACTAGTTAGTATTTGTTATTGTTCGACTTATGGGTCGACAAGTCCATGCAACTGACGTATCAGTCCACTGACATACCAAACTATTGGCACATAAGATTCTCTCCTTCACTACTTTCACGACATTTGGGCAATTTTCATAAGCAGGTCGTGAGCCCTGAATCTCAAGCATAGGGCACGATGAGAAAGTGAAGGAACGTGAGATGGATAGGTCACTTCAAAGACCATCATCTTGGAGGAATCAACAGTAAATAGTTGAGAGCATGACATTATTAAAAGGTAATCCAAAACCAGGTAAAATGGACTCTGCCTTATTTATACTTCTATTTCAAGCTGTTTTACTTAAATACATACTGACTTAAGTATAATAATCATCTTCTGCCGGCTCATACCGACAAACTCCTTTACATACTTCTCTCCTCTTTTGTAGGTACTTTCGATTAATATTCTAGAACGAGACAATCACAAAATATATCAACTTCCATATATACTTGCAATTATCAATCATTTTTACATTCTCTAGAGAAAAATAAATTAGAAAAGGTATGCATGTCTTCATGCCAATAAAATTCCAACGAAGCATGCCCCACTAAAAGGAATAAATATAAAAGTTAATAAAAGAAAATAGTACCAATGTCCATACATTGCAACTTCACGAGTTGGCTTTTTGCAGCTAATAAAAGAGAAAAGTGCCAAAGTCCAAACATAGTAACTTCTTGAGTGGGCTTTTTGCTGCCCTAGTCATAAAGTATATCTCTTATCACTCTTTTTTCTCCTTAAGGTTTTTTTTTTTTTTTTTTTTTGAAAATAAAACTCAATATTATTTTTTTAAATTAAACTTCTTCCATTATATTTTGGATGTTTTCTACAAATATTTAGGGTGTAAGACATCATACATGTGTGGGAAGGTTTTGTTATATTAAATTAAAATTAATATCTAATGTACTAATCTAAAACATGGAGAATTATATTAGAATCCTTTGTTTTTCCCACCTTTTTTTGGGAAAATTTGAACTTGAAAAAAAAAAACAATTGGGAACATGTAAAGGGCATGGCCTCACTAGATACAACCTGTCTATGTAAACTTGTGCCCCAATTTTTACTCTACTAAAGTGGGAGAAACACCATTTGATTGAAATGATGGGTTGCTTTAGGGCTTCCACATGCTTGTAAATGGAGTTATGAGCTAACTAGCTAGTTGGTACTTGTAAAGTAGAGAAGGAGATCAAATTTGAAATCTTGACAATTTGTTGTCTATAAACAAATGCATGATGTGTGGGCTGGACACTGTGACAAGAATTTTGTGTCATAGGGATGTCTCATTGCATTGTAATAAAGCAATTTATGTGAAAGCAAAGGTGGACTCCGTTTGCTTGGGTAACCCGAGCAAGGGGGCTTAGACTGTCAGGGCACCTGCTTGAGTAAATAGAACATGTCCATACTCTCACATGGATTGTCCTATTATAGTTTGGGTTATTAATTTCTTACACGAGTCACGACCCACAAAACTGGTATGGATTGTCCTATTAGGGTTTGGTATAATCGGGCTGAGGTCAACCGCTTCACCCATGAATGACTCATTTGACCCATTTATAAAATCTCTTTCTTTAGTTATTTCTCTCCCACTCTGTCTCTTTTTCCTCATTACATGAGAAGTCTGTCTTGTTGCTTTAATAAAAACTTTTCTTTTTTTTCTTCCGATAGACAAGGTGGTGTCTCTCTCTTTAAGTGTCTAGGAAGAGTGAAAAAAGAAATTGGGTTCTTGTACGAGGAAAGATGGAAATGAAAGATAAGAAGTTCCTTACAGTGGCAGCCTTTGAGTGTGCTTGGCAAAGGATTTGAAATTTCTAGAAAGCCAAGAGGGGTTGTGTGGCTCGACTCAAATCGTAGTGTTATTTTATAAGTAATGCTACACACATTCACATATTCTCAAGTGCACACTCTCTAACGTGATAGTGAATTACCATTCTATCCAAAAATTTAATAGTGATTTATCTAAAATCTAATAATAGTTTTTACGACTATGTCAAAAAGTGTGTACTTGAAAGTTTGGGTAACATGTTTCTTATTATATTGAAGACTTGGATTATGTTGTATGAGCTTTGTAGATTGATGATTTTTTGAATTTATATTTGTTAGTTTCTTTTTAGTTTATCAAATGAGGCTGACCCAAACACAACCTATTTATTAAATGGATTGTGTGAGTTATGTCAAATCAATTCAATATGATTCATTTATCGAACAGGTTATGTCGTATCACTCACTTATTTAAATGAATATGTGTCAAAATTAAAGAGTCTTACCCATTTAATTAAATGAATCGTATTAAAATTGTTCCTTAATAAGTTGATAGATAAAATGAGTCGACCCAAGCCGACATGCCAACTCAAATTTTCATTGCTAAATTGTAGGGCAACTCTATTACACCATATCAAGACAGGTGGGGTTTGAAAGATAGTAGATTCCTTATTGGGGTTTATTCATTTGATTGGGAGTCACAATCAAATATTTGATTACATATCTTCCTTTGACTTTGTGAACGAGAGTGCGTCCAACTGATTAAAGCACCTCCTCACATTGTTGATGCCGAGTGTTGGGCAATTTGGACAAAATCAATATTAGCCAAAATAAGTTTGTTTTTTGTTGGATTTTGAATGAATAATGAATTGATTTTAAACGTAAAATACAATGAACATATAATTTCTATTGATAGAATAGGCAACTATAAACAAGTTTCAAGCATTTTTTTAGCATAAAAAAGATGGTACCCACTAGGAAAAACAAAATACTGAGTGACATACAATTTCATTAAAAAAATAAAATAAAAAAAGAAAAAAAGAAAAAAAGAAAAGAAAAAAAAAAAGAAAAAGAAAAAGTAGTCCTAATTTACCTGATTTATACTTGGAGCATGATTAGGATTACATTTGAAAATTTGAGTTTTCGAGTCAAGAAACACTTTTTGACAAAAGCTTTATTTTTAAGCTTTTACCAAAAGTACATTTTGATTATTTTTAGGACTCTTAAAAGTGCTTTCAATTATTTTAACCAAACATGTACTTTTTTCTTCAAACAAAATTTTTTAGTGTTAAAACGCACTTTTAAGCTCCTCAAATGCACACCCAAATGGGACCCAAGTTGTTTATGGTATCAAAATGAACTCAAAAGTTCCTGGGATATGCCGCAAAAGCAATTTACTTTCTACAGTCAAATTTTGTCTACTGACTTAACATATTCCATTAACTTGACAGCGTCTTAAATATGATATATGCAACAATTTTATTGGCTTTGACATGTTACTATTGGAACCTGTTAAGTTAATGGAGAAAATTTGACTATAGGAAGTAATTTGTTTTTTTGGCATAACTAATGAACTTTTGAGTTCATTTTAATACCATAAGAAGTTAATTACAAATTAGGTAAGCTACAGGGGATTGATTTTGCATTTTTCCCTTTCAAAAAATGCATGGTTTATGGAACATACTGCATATGAGTGCACACACAAAACATGCACATCTGGTTATGTTTTTAGGGCAACTTTGACACCCAATAAAACCATAGAAGTGAAGAGACTAAACCATATACATGCCATAGAATGGAAATCGATATTCGAATATGAAATAAACAATCTTTTTCACTTGAGGGCTTATACCATAACATTAAGCCAAAGGAATACATATAGCCTTGATTACTACAATTGCATTCTCTGGATGCAATCTTGAGATACTGCCATCAGAATCAGAGAAGAAATTCTTACTTACATCGTGGCAAAATTCGCAAGCACGACGAGTCCTTCCAAGGCTTGAATGATCCTTCATGGGCCAAATTCTGACAAAAATATATGACAAACTACATGCATGAGATTTGCAGTTATCAACAATGATATATATGCGTGCAGGTGTTCACTTTTACTCAAGTTGACAAAGACACAAGGATAGCTACTGCTAGAATTTTTCATTTCTATCCTAAGGGAGTAACAGGTCACAGAGACACAAATACCCCCCATCTTTGAACTAAGGTTAGCCACAAGGTGTTTTTGAAGTTCTTGATCAAAACAAGTTGGAATTTTTGTCTGGAAGTAGTCAGACAAACACACGCATAACGTCCTCCAAACTTTTGCGAATTTGGACTCTCCACATTGTAACAAATGATGATTTCCGTTAAAGGTAAAAAACACGTCCAATTATGGTTCGTTACATTAATCACTTTCCAGGACTCTAGCCTTATCCAAGAACATTTTTATCGTGAATTCACAAGGCTAGGCGTCTTTTCTATGGCTCAAACTACATTCTCCATGGCCTCCACCATCCTTGTAAAATCCCTAAATCACCTCTAGATGGTGGCTTGAATAGTCCACACAAGCACATGACCATGCCATTTTACACAATTTCTTATATTTGTCCATAAAATTCTTGGTACCTCTAACTTCTGGAAAATGCTTAAATGTTTTTCCATATTTTTTAAAAGGGAACTTTTAGATTTAAAGATTTTTAAAAAGTCAAAATATATGTTTTTCTCAAATTTTTGGGGTTGATCAAAGTTCTTTTTTCAAGAAGATTAAAGGTTATGTTTCAATTTTTAGGAGGGGCACATGGGGCGTTTTCTTAAATGCATGTATCCTTACTATTTAACATTATACAAAGCACTTCTGGATCTACACAAAGTTTGTTTAGTACAAATTTCTTTAGGAATTTTAAGGGTGTAATGACAAGAGAAAGGAAGAATACAACAAAATAAAAGAGCATTCACATCCTGCCGTGTCTCCACTACAGTATTATGACTCATTAGAAGGTCAAAAGGGCAATTTTACCACCCCCTCAAAAAAAAAAAACAAAAAGATGAAAGGGCTAATTGTATATGGTTCAAACTTCACTCCACTTAAAAGGCACTTCTCCATCCCAAATAATCAATCTAGGTCAGATTATAACCAACAATGTGATTAGGTACTCAGTGTAAGCGCTTGATGTATTTATACTTGTATTCCAACTTCCCTCACGAAAATTTTCATAAAGCAGCCAACACAACAAAAGGTAGTTCTTCTCCATACTTTAAAACCCACCAATCTAGAATGAAAATGGAATCTCCACCTTTAGGTGCAACCACTCTCGACAACGAATCGACTATAACTAATAAATGATCAGGGATGCACTCAATAGAAAAGGAATATGAACCATGAGTGCACCCAATATTTCTCCTCATTCTATTGTTATATCAAAATTTGATGAGGGTTGAGGAGTGAGTATCAAACCCAGGACAACTCATGTCATAAACTGCCCAGCCAAATGTTCTTTGCTGATACTTCAATAAGATTTTAAAGGACTGGCACAGGGCAAAGTTCAATATCTAGAAGCAGGAAAGAAAAATATGGAGCAAACACTACCAACTATCTCCCCCTTCCCTGGGTTAAGCCTAGACAAGTAGTCGACTTGTATGCTTGTTAGTGGACTGCCAGCAGCACTTCGAATGCTACTGTATGAAAGATGGTGCCTTCATACTTTTTTGTGGTGTCTATGGAGGAAACGAAATGATAGAAGTTTTGAGAACCGTGAGAGGACTTTGAACGAGAAAAAGTCTTTATTTTTCAACACCCAATATCTTTAGATAACTGCTTTTGTTTCTTCTTTGGTGCTTAGTTATCATGATTTTCTTATTCTTTTTACTCCTACTAGCTAAGTGACTTCTCTTGTATACTCCTTGTGTACATGGGGACGCCCTATGATTTTAATGATATCTCGATTACTTATAAAAAAAACTATCCCCCCTTCCTGAGTGTGTTTGCATGTCTTTTCATAGTTAATAATTGAAGTCTGCAAAACTTAACAATAAAATTCCTGAATATCAGTATTCCCACTCTAGAATTTTGGATGTTGAGGCTCTGGCATCTCTTTCTAACCTACTATTGATCCAGATCCACAACAACCAAAGAGTTCGCCAACTAGCTAGATGAAACCTGCTCAATAATTGCACGTTATCTCTTTAAGAGCATTCCCCTTGGAATAGCAAAAATAGCTTTTTAGCCAAAAGTTGGCTAAAACCCTTAAAATCACCCTCACATCAGATTCTACTGCTACAATAATTTTTGGGTTAGCTACAAACTATAGCAAAGCCAAATTTTTTATGATAGTTGGTGCAACTCTATATACTTTATGGTTGTCATGTAGAGATTTCATAATACTTTTTCTCTGATAACCAGGCCAATTTCTCAAGCTTCCAGACCTAGTAGAAATATTCTAGTTAGAGACCACTAACACCTGCATTTTAAGACTTCCTAGGACTAACATCAACTTTAAGACCTTCAATTACATGCTAAGATCCCCAAGCAATCACTTAGTGGGCATAAAAATCTTTGTTTTTGACACAATACATATGACATGCAGAAAGCCTATTTTCTATAGCTGATTTGCACTTTTGTTCTTTTACTTTCTATGAGTTCTACAACCCAACCCCAACATATTTCCCAATTATATGGGGACTCCCCAATTCTCATGACCAAGTTCAGAATTTAGTCAGACTGATTGTCATCATTCACACTCCAAACTCATTGGAATAAAGACCAATCTCATAGCCTTTAATATTTTCAACTTTTTTGTCTATTGGAAGGTAATTAATTTTGAGGTATTCTATTTTTACAAGATCTATATGGCCTCTAGGTTGTGTCAACTGTGACTTCCGATTATACAATGATCATTAAGATCCACCAGAGATGAACTACATTTTTCAAAACAAGGTTACAATAAACTGATTCAGTGAGAAAATATAACCCCAGAATGCCCTCTTTTTGAGGGCATATTGCACATCACCAACGACTTCACTAAAACTATTTAAAAGTGGAGACATCTTTTAGTCCTTTTGCAAAAGTACAACTTTACATCAAGCTTGAAAATTTAGATTCCAACCTCAAGTATGCTTCATAGGTCTCTTCTTATCATCATAGAAATATGTCAAAGATCATATACGCTCTGAATTTGACCTCTCACATCACATTATGTTTTATGATTGTCGTCTAAATTAATCAGTAGCATATAGCACAAACAGCAATCAAATGGTGTTAAGTTTTTTTTTTAAAGAAAAATACTCACCTTCAACCAAAAGCAAAATCCACGTAAGAGATTCAAAACTTTATAGCGATCATGTTGGACTGAAGCAATCTTTCTTCTAAAGTCTGCAAAGTTATAAAAATATTTGCTAAAATTAACATCACACTCTATATGAATTCAAAACTTTATAGCGATCATGTTGATACAAAAAATATGCAAAGAAGTATGAAAGCAAAGATCTAAAAAGAAGCCAAGATCAACCATAAGATTAAGAATCCCAAGGAAAACAACGACCAAGGAGTGTCTAATGGAGAATGCAGGAACAATAATTGAAATTAGGTTTACGAATTCCACTCAATAACAGCTGTGTTTCACCAATTCTTCATTTTGAGTTACAAAGTAAATACATAAGATTACCTCCAAAGGCAAGGTCCTTAAATAGAGAAGGTCTAGAACCTGCATACAAACACAGGAATGAAGTCAATGCCTGACTTCTAATTGTTGCTCTAAGCTATGGGGCTAAGATCGTTTTTCTTGCAATCTAGACCTAAGACATGCAATCTGTAGTCCGAATGAAAACTGCTGATTATAGAAAAATTTGAAGATTCTAGAATCCTCTAGCACTAAAATTACCAAGAATCCTGGGACATATTTCAGTTGCTTACAATATTAAATGGGAATGTTAAGGAATATTTGCTATATTAGCTAAATGTTTGTGAAGTTTGAATGGTCCAATACCCTATAAAGTAGGCCAGGTACACATACATTACACCCAAAATCAATATAATGCCCACTGACATAACTGCTGATTATATAAGACAACATTCACACATCCAAGTAGTAAAAATAGAAGAATGGGGCACTTAGTCTCCGACACCATGAAAACTTGTACACTCAAACAACATTAACAGTGGGCTTGCCAGCTAAACTTATACTCAAACGAATGCCCATAACACCAAATGAAAACTGTCCGAAATACAACTGAAACAGACTTGACAGTTTCTTTTGCCTATGTGGAAGGAAGAGTATAAAAGGTTTTCCTCTTTGTGCAAAGCAAAAAATCTCAAGTTCATATTATAATATATTACCAAAATGTGATAAACTGGGTTTAAAAAATAAATAAAAAGTAGGTAGTTTTTGTTACAGTTATGTCATGTGATTGATTAATCTATAATTATTTTTTTATTACAAGTAATCGAAATATCATTAAAAGCGAAAGGCACTACTTAGGTACACAAAGAGTATACAAGAGAGACACCTAAATAGGAGAGAAAAGAACAAGAAAATTGTGAAAACTAAGCCCCCAGGGAGCTACAAATGCAGCTGTCCGAGTATAAAGAGTTAAAAAGAAAAAAAAACTCAAGCTCCACCAATGACCTCTCACCATCATTAATAGAACAGTCAATAGACTCAAAACATATGAAACGTGGTAATTTGTCATAAGGAACTTACCCGGGTACTCATCAAGATATGATTTGGCAAAAGAGTCCAGTGCATATGATATTGTCCTACCACGCAATATTCGTTGGTGTTCCAATGGCTTTTTGTAAGATACTTCATGCAGGAGGTCATCATACTCCTCTTTGGTGTAGGGTTTACCAAGAATTTCCATAAGCCTCATCCTAAACTGAGAGTGACTGCTACTGCCGGGACTTCCAATGGATCTTTTGCTGTCTAGATCGATCTTTTCATTTGAAAAGTGCACACAACCAAAACAGAGCAGATTTCAAAAGTTGGAAGCATATAAAATTTGAAAGACCATCCAGAAAATAAACAAAATGGCCCAAGTTGCAGGTGGAAGAAATACATACAATTGAATCACATTTTGAAGATATGAATGGGGTGCGATATCCATCACAAAGTGGATTTTTGTCCATTGCAATTATTTCTGGATCATCTGAACTCTCTACATCCGCCTCATATTTCAATGGTATACCACTGTCAGGTGTTGAAACACATACAATTGGATTACGTTTGGAAGATATGAATGGGCTGCAATCTCCACCACAAAATGGATTTTTGCCCGCTGCAATTATTTCTGGATCACCTGAACTCTCTGCATCCGCCTCATATATCACCGGTATACCACTTGCAGGTGTAAATACAAAATTTTCACCATCAGCCCCAAGACAATTCAGAAATTCTTGGTAGTTTTCATCTATCGTATCAGATTCCACTTCACTGTTGCAATTGGTAGTACCATATCGTTTATACGAACATCCATTTGTCCCACCAGAAAAGGGATATTCGTTTTCCTCTTTTACGTCCCTCATCGAATTCTTATTTTCTTTCCCCCTGACATCCCTTAATGTTTCAGGAGCTTCAGTGCTTTCCTTCCTTGAAAGATTTGTCAATCTTCTTTGCTTCCTCTTTTTCGTGCTAGAAATATTACTCAAAATGTTCAGGTTCTCAGCCTTCTCTCTCTGTGAATTAATCCTCCAGATTCTTGAAGTTCTAGTCTTACTACTCAAAACATTTGGGGTCACAGTCTTTTCTATCTTTAAAGCACTCAGATTTTTTGTAGTTTCATTTGGGGTCACAGTCTTTTCTATCTTTAAAGCACTCAGATTTTTTGTAGTTTCATTTATCTTAGACTTTTTAAAGCTTGAACCACTCAAAATATGTGGGCTCTCCGTCTTCCCCCTCTTTGAAGCATTTCTCAAAGTTATTCTCGCTTCAGTTTTTCCAGTCCTTTCAATGCCAGAAACATTACCCAAGTCATTCGGGCTTTGGATTTTCCTCTTTGAATCAGTCCTCGGAGTTCTTGCAGTTTCAGTGCTCTCTCTCCTTGGACAACTCTTCAAAGTTGCCCAACTGTCTAACTTGAGCCCATCAGACAACCCCTCTTTTCTTTCATATTTTATAAGAACCGACATTCCATCGCTTATAACAAATTCTACTACATACGATTGATTATCTTCCCTCAAATTTTCCAAGAAGATCTTATAATCAGGATCCACAACATCATCATCCAAGCACATGTTAGGCTGCGGATCTCCAACTTGTTCATTGTTTTTCTTGGTTTTGCCATCATCATGACAATCATTCGAACACGTAGCATTATCATATGCATCATCATCGTGCTCATCCAAGTCTATATGCACATCTTCATCATCATCATCATGGTCATCCAAGTCTACAGATACATCTTCCACTTTAAAACTATTTTTTGTACTTTTCTTCGTAAAATTATAATTGGCAATGGACCTTCTCTTCAACCGTCTTTCCAACCTCGACTTGCACTCATCATCGGAACTCATTCTAGCCCCCAGCCACAAACACTCACTATATTTGATATTTTCCTCTTTTTTTACCTGAAACTAGCCAGAACACAAACGCTTTCAGAGAATATTACCCAAATAAGAACAATGAAGAAAACTAAGATTCTCGCATGCAAAACCCATTGGTGCCAGTGGAGTTGGTAAAACACAAATGCTTTAAGAAAACCCAGATAACAAAAACAAAATATGAACCATTCCCTACTGTAAGTGAAAAGCTAAGCTCTGTTTCGTTGCCAGGAAAGTGCACGAAAACAACCCAGTTCTACAAAATATCAGACATTTCACAGTTTGAGAGTAAAGCGCCCAACATGACGGCTTGGCTCACTTGAGCCAAACAAATTTACCCTTTTTTTTTTATGGAGCATATAAGGAAGCAAAAGACACAATCTTTAATTTACTTACAGGTTTTCACGGGAAACAAACGGAGGAATCAGGCAGTGGATGTGGAGGTCTCGATTCCCAGATGCCCAATGCAAGGAACCCTCAAATTCAGAAAGGAAAACAGAGAGTTGAGAAGAAGCGCAGACAAAGAGACAAGAGAGAACCGCCTGAGTTCTGAGCTGCATTAAAAGCACATTACACATTACACATCGGGTAAAGACGCGGGGGCTTTTTTGGCCCATTGGATCCAGAGTTCTTTCCTTTAATCTCAAACGTTTAAATTGTCCTTGTAAGAGACGACAACGTTTTGTTTTTTAAAAAACGTTTGATCAAATCTGAACCATTGCTTTTTCTGCGGCATACGGATCCGTTCCGATTCTACCCTTATTTTTTTTTTAATATATATATATATATAATAAAAAAATCGTCCACTAATTTAATTTAAAAAATTAAAATTAATTTACCTTCTCTCAAGAGCAGTACAGGTACAGTGGGCGAGTATCCTTCTCTTCCAACTACTTTCTCATAAACACGAACACAGTGACTATCTAAATCTTCCCATCTGCAGCAATTAATCAAACCCAATGAAAACAAGAACACCCACAAAACCAAAAACAACAAACCCACATAAAAATCCAACAAAAGAAAAAAAAAATCAATGCTCACAAAGAAGATTGCAAAAACTATGGGAGTTTGAAGCTTTCACCTGGAATTAAGTATGGCTGCATTTAGTGGGTGATTCAACTAATTTTTTGTGGGCCAGCCTTGGTAGAGACCGTAGAAGAAAGAGAAGGAAGAAAAGAGTGAAGAAAGAAAGAATAAAAACTTTACTGTTGACATTGTTGTCCAATTATATTTATTTGTTTGCACATGTAAGACCTATAAGAATTTTCTTATGTCACATTTTTTATTTAGATCGCTAACAATTTTGGTAATTCAAATTCTACCTAAATACTTTTAATATAGGGGTTGATGTTGCGGTGTCTATATGTTTTTATTAAAAAAATAAAAAATTAAGAATTAATAGACGCTGCCACATTAACTTAGTAAAATTTAAACAAAATAAGAGTATAGTATGCAATATTATTCTTCTTGAAAACTAAGGCAATTTGCAGTATTTTCGAAATTTGTAATTTTTGTAATGTACCATATTAATCTATTACTTAATTGCAATACCTTTTACAACTAGTAATGTTTGGTAAATACTAATGAAAGAGGGGTTAGGTTAGGTGCGTTTTTACCTGACCAAAAATAATAAAAATACTTGCCTAGAAAAAAAAATATTAAAAAAATAAAAAATAAAAAAAAAAAGCCTCACACGGTGGTCACCTTTAAACCAACAGCTAGGGGGTGTATTTTGCTCACCCACCGGCCACCGCTTATCGATCGAACCACCCCACGACCAGTGGTTAACTATCGATAGGCCAAAAAAATAAAAATAAAAAATTCTAACTTTGTTGGATAAGAAGGCACAAAGGATTATGGATTTTCAATATAAGGCATGTTTTGATGTGTGTTTGAAGAGTCTAAAAGTGCGTTTAACACTTAAAAAATATGTTTGAAAAAAAAAATAGTACAATTTTGGTAAAAAAATAAAAATAATAATTGAAATCACTTTTAAGAATTCAAAAATGGCCAAAATGCATTTTTGACAAAAATAAAGTTTTTGCCAAAAAAACACTTTTTGACTTAAGGTGCGTTTGAGATTGCGATTTCGAAAAAAAAGCGTTATTATTGAGATGATGCTTTGGATAGAATTTGTAGATATATTTAGTATGTACATAAATTAATATTTTGTTAGTGTTTTTTTTCTTATTTTCAGCAAATCCAAGTCAAGCAAGCACTTTCCTTCGTTGACTGACCTGATGAACATCTCTCAACCCGTAAAGCTAAAATTCCAATCTTTTCTGCCAAAACTACCCCCAGTTCACACTTGCTTGATTGAGTTCAAAGTGTGACCCCTTTTTTTTAATATATATTTTACTTTATTTTGACTTTTGAAAATTCAAACCATATCCTTGAGGAAAGAACGATGTTCCCTCGTTGTTTCAAGTAGGGAGGTAAACGAGTCGAGTTTGAGCGATTTTTTTTTGTTTGAGCTCGGTTTATTTAAATTTTACTCGATCTCGAACTCGAGCTGAGCTTAAGGACGAGCCAAAAAAATCGAGCTCGAGCTCATAATAAATCGAGCCGAGCCAGTTCACGAGCTGGCTCTTATATTTAATTTGATTTATTTTTTTATTATAAATTTAAACTTTAAATACTCTTAAACGGCTCAAGAAGCCAGCTTGCATATGAGCATTTGCTTAGCCTAGCTAGCGAAGTATGGAGCTCGAGTCAATACAACAAGGCACTTAGTTTCGAAGAGAAAGGATATGCATCATTTTATAATAAAATGATGCTATTAGAAAAAAAAAAAAAAAAAAAAAAAAATCATCAATTTTTAATATTAATATGAGGAATTATGTGAATAACTACCAATTCGAGCCTTATACGAGCTATTCACGAGCTTAGCCAAGTCGAGCCGAGCTAGCTTCATTTAATATTCGAGCCAGAATTCGTGTTCACGAAATGCTTCATTTAATATTTGAGCCGAGCCCGAGCTTGCTCGCGAGACGCTTCGCTCACTTAACAGCCTTAGTATCAAGAACCCTTTTATGGGTTAAGGTCGGTTTAGGATTGGGATTTTAATAAATGTGATTTTAAAAATTTTGTTTTCAAAAATTGTGTTTTTGAGATCACTATTTTTTAAAATCGCAAAGGTGTTTGGTAAAATATGTTAAATTTTTTTTTTTTTTATCAAATATTTGTTATGTGAAATCCTAATTTTAGTTTAAATTCGTGCCTTTTCAAATAAGCCCCCCTAGCTTACTTATAAAAATCATAGATTTTTTTTTTCTATTTTAAATTAAGTGATTTTTAAATCGCAATATCAAACGCCTTACGTTTTGCGAAATCTTTTAAAAACATAGATTATTTTTGCGAAATCGCAATCCAAAACGTTCCTTTAGTCTATCTTTATGGTCATTGTTACCTACGAGGAATTTGGATAGGATTAAAGGGTATTTCGACAATTATGTTTTTATCCGTGTCCTTTGCATTAGGGGTTCAACTATAATTGCAGGGTATCGCAACGATCATGCTTCTGCTTGGGTCCTCTATTTTGGTGTTAATACCGTTTTAAGCAGCCACTTTATGGTTTTTTTTTTTAGAGGACCGGATATTTTTTGATCAATTTCGAACTTTATGGTTATTTTTTCTACACCGTGATTTTCACTTTGGGTTTATTGTTTGCTCACCCCTTTTGTTAGGTCTTCCATACTCTCTTCCTTTTGAACCAAGAGTGAAAAATAACCTCCCTTATAACCTTTTTTTATATTTAATTATGACGAAAAATACGAACATAGTTTTTCTTCAAACTAAATGAAAAAACTTTATCTAACCCAATTTATAAGATTGTCACGTGTTTATTACTACATGAGAAGTACATATTTTTTAATTGACATATAAGAAGCATATGTCTTTTTAATAATTTTTTTTCGAAAACTCTAATCTTTAAACAAACCAAACGTTAGTATGGGTTTAGGTGTTTACATTGAACTTTTGTCTAGCATGTAAAACCACTAATCCTTTTTGTTATATCCTTATTGAGAAAAAGCTTGGAACATAAGTACAACAAAGTCACGACATTGTGCTATGACACGTGAACCTTAGCTTCGATTAATCAATATATCCTCTCTCTCTTTTTTTTTTTTTTTTTTTTTTTCTAACATTTTAAATTTAAATTCAATTTTTTATATGAGAAAGTAATAGCTAAATAGCCTAAATTAAATTTGAACAATTAAAAAAGCTACATTTTTTTGAATTTTTTTACGGAATCTCAACTAATGGAAAATGATTATTTTCCTCCTCTGGTTTCTCTCATCTTCCCCATTTTCAAAATCGACATTGGATTTATGGGCCAATGTATAGGACTACATAAGCTCAAAAGTCCAATAATAATTTTAAAAATTAGGAGAATGGGAAAGGAATCGGAAGATAATGTATTGCATGCCTCTCAACCAAATCTCTTAAAAAAATGATTAGCTATAGCAAAATAATGCCCAACGCTTAAAGCCTGTTTAGGATTGCATAAATTTTAAAGTCAGAAAAAAACTTTATTTCAAAAGTGTGTTTTGACTTTTTTTTTAAGAGCAAAAAAAATGTTTTTTTTTGAATTTTTTTTTTCAAACAAACTAACTTTTTATAAACTAAAAGTACATTTTTAAGCTTCTTAACACAGTAACAAACAAATTATTAATAGTCTAATCAGGTTTAAGGTGGTCATATGCATTGTTTATCTAAAGTGATTGGAAGCCAGTGGTTGAAAAGGTCAAAGGAAGAGATATAATCAACCATTTGATTGTGACTACTAATCCAATGAATAAACCCTTCACTAATGCAGTGTGTCTTTCGTCCAACCCCACACCTTTTCCAATTTTCTTACTACCCTTAGAATATCAATGGGTCCGGATCCCTTCATAATTGAGAATTTATTCATGTCGTGTTCATTTTTCATTGGATAATAGTACGTGAATCCGACCGGGATAGTTGAAAAAAATTGGAAAGAAATCAGTTCATTATAAGAGGAGGGTAAAATGCTAATTTCACTTTTTATTTAGACTATTTTACCCTCCTCTTATAACTAACCCGTTCCTTTCCATATTTTTTCAATTAGAGAAGATCCTAATTCAATTTAGAGAGGCTCTCCTATCCAAGTAAGGGGCGCAACCGAACAAGGGTCTATTTGGAAAGGAGAGCCATATTTAGGCAAAGCTCCGCTCTCATAACTCCTACAAATTTTTTTTGTTCTTCCTCTTTCATAAAAAAAAAAAAAAGATTAGGGATCCCAATTCATTTTAATGATATATAAACCTCATGGCTTTGTTTGATAATACTTTTTTTTTTCTTTCTTCATTTTGTTTTTTGTTTTTAAATAATAATAATAATTAACAAACAACTCAAAACAGAGAACATTCAAAACTACTTTCACCTTTATATCACACAAGAATAGATAACAAAAACTGTCTTCTAAAAAGCATTAATAAGCAACGATATAAATTTCCTCCAAATTGGGTTTGAGAAATTTTCTCCTAATCAATCTCTAAAAGTGACATGTGTCTCTTAGGAATATTAGAAGTACATTTTTTTATTTTTTATATTAATGCTATTAAATAAACATATATATGAGAAGTACATACTATTAAAAATATGTATTACTCACATAATAAGAGCCACATTGACCTTTTTAGATAATATATATATATATTCAACCCAATTTTTAAAAAAATTTCTCTCCGGAGCTACAAACTTTTCTCTAGTCTATAAAGAAAATTTTATGAATTAAAATATTAGATTTTTAAAACCTAATATTCAGCATGATTATGGATAAATGATATTTCCTTAAGGGATAAATGTTGATAATATAAATTTTTAAAGGGTCCTTTTTGCCAAGACCCACAAGCACTCATGTACATCCACAAACCCACACAGGACCACATTCCCATTGAGCGTATAAAGAGATGACTTTAAGAAAGCTAACTACCACCCATGCCATTAATAATGTATCTGACCTAGACTTGCTTTTTTTCTTCACAATTTATGTCCCAATATTTTAATTCCAAATCCTATGCTGAGATTACTAGGGAATTGAAGCAAGGACAATTTTTTTTTTTAAAAAAAAAAAAAAAATTGGGTCATAAAAGTCTATTAAACTAACACGTGTTTTTAGAGTATTTAATTTTCACATGTATTTTTAATAAAATTAACAAAGCATATATGAGAATAACTTGCTCAAAAGATGTATGTCACTTTAATAAACTGGATTGAAATTTTTTTCTAAAATTTTGTCCTGAAGATTGAGGAAGGGAGACATGACAACTTTAATAGTAGATCTGTTGAGTAAGTATAGTTTTTCCTAAGTTTTAACTAGCTTCCAATCAATGGCATGCTTTAGAAGGAAAAATAGAAGTGTTTAAGGTTCTGTTTGTTTCGACGTAAAATATTTTCTATTTTGAGTATAAAATATTTTCTTGAAAATATTTTTTGATGTTTGGTGCGTACGTAAAATCACGATTATATTTCATTTAATGATATTAAACTTTAAATTAAGATGATGTCCCAATTGGGTTATGTTAATGGCCCAGCCAGGTTCCGGTGAGTCCCAGCTAGGTCCTAGTTGTGTTCTAACTAGGTCCTAGTGAAGTCCCTGAGATGGCCCGACCGGGTCTTTATGAGTCCCACTGGTTGCTCGGTTGGGTCCCGTCCGAGTCCCAATAGGGTTCCAAAGAAGTCCTAATGGTGGCCCGGTCAGGTCTCGATGAGTCCCAGCAGGATCCCAACTTGGTCTCAACGGTGTTTTGATTGGGTATTGGCAAGTCTTGAAGGGGTCTTGGTGGTGGCTTTGCTTGGGCATAAGGGGGTCTAGATAGGGTCTTGGTAGGGTTCTAACTGGGTCCCGATGAAGTCCAGGCGATGGCTCGCCCGAGCCTCGAAGACTCCTGACTTTTTTTTGGTGGTGTCCCACCTCGGTCTTGACGGTGGCCTAGTTGGGTCCCGACGAGTCCCAAGGTGGTGGCAAGACTAGGTTAAAGCGGAGTCCTGACCAGGTCCAGACGGTGGCCTGGTGAAGTCCCAACAAGGTCCTGGGTACGTATCGACTGATTTTTGTTAGTTTGATAATGAGAAGCTCAAATTCGAAAAATGGTTTACGATTTTCAAAAATAGAAAGCATTTTACGAAAATTAAATAAGACTTTTTGGTCAAACCGAAAATACTTTCTGTTGACTATAATTTTTCATCACACTAAATAACAAAAAATACGAAAAATATTTTTCATAAATTATTTTACGCCAAAACAAATAGAGCCTAAATTAGTATTGGAGCCAAAAAGAGCCCAGGAAATAAAAAGGCGCTAGTATTGAGGTAATGCTTTGTATAGAATTTGTAGATATATTTAGTATCTACATAAAGATTTTATCTTTTTGTAGACTAATAGAGCACATATATACAAACTCTAATTAAACACAACTATGTATATTGATTTCAATTCAGTTTGGAGGAAAACATTGTCTCATAAAGAGTACATTTGAAATTAGAGAGTATTTTGATGAGATTAAAATCATATTAATCTTGGATGGAACCATTCACAATCTTATTATAGATTATAACACATGTACATAGAGAGAGATCAACAGTAATAGAGTAATGCTATACATTATATTTTTATTTCACAAGATATTTTTTTTAACAAGAACTGATCAAAGGTTGGTTGAGATCGTAGGTAAGCATTGTGAGATAATTATAAGATTAAAAATATAGATTATAGCATTACTCAAAGTCATGATGATAGTACATACCACGCAAACATCCCACAAGTATTTCACAAAGCTAACATGACAATGTCGAGTAGTTATATTAATTTTTTTAATAAAGGCTAATCCAATGGCTATTAAAACCTTGTCAAGTCAATTTTATTATATATTTATAGTCTTTGTGTGGCATGTAGCATTTTCCTTTTAAATATTGATGTGAAAAGAGTTGTTTGGTAAGTCGAAAATGATAAAATGTCATTGGTCATCCAAAATGTCATTGATTTCTCTACCCAACCCATTGAAAAAAAAAAAGGAAAGGTCAAAGATTAATTAATGGTTTATATCACAACCATAGAATTTCATATTGAGTATCAAAGACTGATCCTATTTTAAATGGACGAGGATCTTCTATAATTTTAAAGAAATTGTAAATTTTTAAATTCTAAAATTTGGATCATTTGTTTACAATGAAACACTTGAAAAATGCATTATATCAAAAATGCTGCATGTTAAAGTTGAGAATTTAGTATATGTTTATGAGGTTATTGCTTTCTATATTGTAAAAAGAGAAGTGCTAGGAAGCTAAACAAATGAACCCAGAAAAATTTTCAAACTGACGTGGCTAGGGTTTTTAAATAAAAAAAAAAAATGCAATTCTCTCTTCCTTATCTGCCACGTCAGTTCGAAAATTTTTATGAGTTTATTTGTTTGGCTCTCTAGCACTTCCCTCGTAAAAAAGCTTTGTGCACAAAAAATGTTTTTTGGTTTTTTTAAAAAAGAAGCGTCTTTATAAAAGTGAAAAAGCTTTTTCTAAGAAAAATTCTTTTTGGCTACCTTAATAACATGCCACACTTTTCATAGGTGACATTTTTTGAGCGTTTTGATGTAAAGAAATTGTTTAAATTCTATAATTTGAAAATTTACAATTTTCTTAGGGGATTTTAATCCATCTTAAACAGCTTCTAATTACTAAATCGAACCTCTATTTTTAGCAATCCACCCAATTTACACAAATCCACACGAAAGCAAACTTAACCTTCTTGGATATTTTATTTTTATGCCAATGCGATGTTATCGAATCAAATGAAGCCTTCTCCAAAATTAGGGTGCAACCATACTTGGAGGAGGAGAAAGTGTGCTGATGTGAGGGCACTTTTTGTTTTTATATTTGTTGTTAAAGTGTTTTAATGCAACATAAAAAAGTGAAAAGTGAAAATAATTTTACGTGTTTTGTGTTTGGAGTTTATTGTTAATGCTTTTATTTTTTGCTAAAAATAGAAAACATTTTCAAACGAGGCCATTATTTATTATTATTTTTTAGGAAAAATGTAAAATCAGTCCATATAGTTACATTGATTTGCAATAAATTTCATATGGTATAAAAATTTGTTGAAAAAAAATAACAAATAGGTCTATGCACCCAACTTCCGTCTAGAAATCATCAATTGCCACATCAACAATAATCAAGTTATGACTTATGTCACCCATAATAAAAAAGAGAAATGCTAGAGGTCAATAAGTTTTTCATCATATTTTTTTACAATCAACTATTAGACTTGTGGGGTCCATTATTGACTTATGTGGGATCTATATAAGTCTACAAATCTAATGGTCGATTGTAAGAAAATATAAGCCAAATATAAAGAACTTATTGACCCATAACATTTTTTAATAAAAAAATATAATGTATAAAAATTAAAAACTAAGAACTTAAAAAAATTGAAAGACCTTTCGTCAAATGAGAGGTGGCCGAACTACACCAAATGGCAATGTGGTGATTCAGCTACGGCAAACTGTAAGTGTGGAGTTGTTTGCTTTTGGTGAGATTCTTATGGTGGGCACAACCTTGCATGGACGTGGCCATGCCATATTGAGACTTGGGAAGATTTGAGTTGTATTGTAGATGACTAAGAAGAGAAGTGAGAAGAAAACAAGAGACTTTTAGCTTGGTGGTTGCTCGGGCCATATTCATACGGTTCATGTCAACTGCAACGTAGGTGGTTGCTCGGGCCACCTTTCGGGTAGACGCTTCGACCACGAGATATGTTATAGTGCAATAAAAAAATAACTTTTTGCTCATAAAAGTTTTAAGGATGCAAGAGGCCACATGCCCATTAGTGGGTGGGGTCACAACAACTACGGATGAAGCTCGTAACCTCTTACCACCTAAGACTTTTATGGATAAAAAATGATATTTTTATTGTACTATAACATTTATCTTCCGACCACTCCTCAATGGTGATGGTTGCCTCCCTTTGGAAATGTAAGGTGGCTCAGTCATTCTTGTCCCCTTTTTTTTTTTTTTTTTTTTTTTTTCAAGATTTTAATTGTTTAAATTTTAGATAAAAAATTATTATTTAATCCGACGTGGCATTGAGAGACATTACTAATTTATATGGAAAACACAAAAAAAAAAAAAAATCAATTAAAAAAAAAAAAAACGAAAAACTTAAAGAAGACAATTTTAAGATTTAAAAATGGAGGGAGTAATTTGTAATGACACGTTTATGATTTATTTTCATGCTTTTTTTTTTTTTTTTAAAAAACAATTATCACCCCTATAATATGGGTGGGTTTGAGTGAAATAATTTTTATTTTTGGTTTTTTAGCCCAAGGCAAGGACGGCGATGAAGTTTGATTTTGATACTCAAAAAATTGCCCTTTTAACAGATTTCAATCTTTTTTATTTTTTTATTTTTTGGATTATTTATTGGGCAATGAAGTTTGAAGTTTGATTTTGAATAGTAAAAAAAATTGCCCTTTCACAGACTTGATACTTTTTTATTTTTGGGATTATTTATTGTCATTGTCATTCTTTTGTTAGTGTTTTTTCTTAATTTCAGCAAGGCCAAGTCAAGCAAGCACTCACATTGTCGTCTATGGAGCTTTGACGAAAGTGGCCTTCCTTCTTTGACCCGCTGAACATCTCTCCTCCTCGACTTTTGCTTACCATAGGCTAAAATTCCAATCTTTTCTCCCAAAACTATCCCCAGTTCACACTCGCTTGATTGAGTTCAAAGTGTGACCCTTTCTTTCTTCTTTTTCACCTTTTGAATTTACGCTCTACTACTGGCTTTGAATATTCAACCCATATCCTTTTGGACAGAACGATGCTTCGTCGTTGTTTCAAGAACCCTTTTATGGGTTTCGTCTACCTTTCCGAGCTACGCCTCCTGAATTATCAAAATTCTCAGGTTGGTTTTTTGATTCTCGCAAAAATTTGCTTTTGTTTACTTGTTTTTTCAGTCTTTTTTTAATGTGGGTTTTGCGAATATTGACTTCTTTTGATCAGTCTGTATGAGAGTCAAGTCAATTGCATAGCTCAAGTTTTTGGATTTCTTCTTATATTTGTTGCACCTATGTGGGTTTATCATCCAGTGTTCATTTTCTCAACTGGGTGTGCTTGAATCTCTGTAGAAAGCTGAATTGGGTTTTCATTTCTTGTGTTTGTGTTGAATTTTGTTTCAGGGTATGATTTTATGAGGGCTATGGTGTTGCTGGTTCTGTATTTGGAGCACTTTCTATGTGTTTGTAGTAATCTCTAACCGATTTTCTTTTATCTGTATCTCCAAGTTGTTTTGCTGCGAAACTTAGATGAAAATGGCTATGGATTGTCCACCTCTTACTGTAGTCTTGATCAGTGTTTCTCTTTGGATATTGCTTAGTTCTAGTTTGAACTATGGTACCGAGGCTGATATTAATTGCCTGAAAAGAATAAAGGATTCACTTCAAGATCCTTACGGTTACTTGAACTCTTCATGGGATTTCAACAATAATACTGAAGGCTTTATCTGCAAATTTACTGGGATTGATTGTTGGCACCCGGATGAGAACAGGGTTTTAAATATTCGGCTTTCGGATATGGGGCTAAAGGGCGAGTTTCCTCGTGGTATTGAGAATTGCTCGAGTTTAACAGGCTTAGATCTTTCAAGCAACAAACTTTTTGGAATTATTCCGCTAGATATCTCCAAAATTCTACAGTATGTGACAACTCTTGATCTCTCATCTAACAATTTCTCAGGGGAGATCCCAGTGAGCCTATCGAATTGTACTTATTTGAATTCCCTTAAACTCGACCATAACAGGTTGACAGGGCAAATTCCTCCACAACTGGGTCTGCTTGGTCGGATTAAAACATTTAGTGTGGCGAACAATCTGTTGACAGGGCCAATCCCAGGATTTCAAAATATTTCAATTGATAGTTATTCAAATAATATAGGACTATGTGGGGCTCCTTTGGATGCTTGCCAGGCGGCTGCAAAGAATTCTCACACTGCAGTCATTGTGGGAGCAGCAGTTGGTGGGGTGACCCTTGCAGCCATAGGTGTGGGTATTTTTATGATGTTCTTCTTGCGTAGAGTGGTTGTAAAGAAGAAGGAAGAGGACCCTGAAGGAAACAAATGGGCAAAGAGTTTAAAGGGAGTTAAAGGCATCAAGGTAAGCTAACTTAATGGTCCTTTTCTAATAATACTTGATGGTGAAGAGTGTAGTTATTTATTTTATTTTGCTCTTTCTCTACACACACTGACACACACACACAAATGCATATCTTTTAGTGGGTTTCTATTATTACTCGTTCGAGCTGTGTATTATATTGAAATGATGCTATTTTGCTTCAGGTATCTATGTTTGAAAAGTCAGTTACGAAAATGAAATTCAATGATCTCATGAAGGCTACTAACAACTTTAACAAAGAAAATATCATTGGGTCAGGAAGAACAGGAACCATGTACAAGGCAGTCCTTGATGATGGCACTTCACTTATGGTTAAGAGGTTGCAGGAATCTCAACACTCTGAGAAAGAATTTCTGTCTGAAATGTCCACTCTTGGCAGCGTAAAATACCGTAACTTGGTTCCCCTCCTAGGTTTTTGCGTGGCTAAGAAGGAGAGGCTTTTGGTTTATAGGAGCATGCCAAATGGTACCCTTCATGATCAGCTACATCTTGTGAATAATGGTGACAAGGTTATGGATTGGCCTTTGAGGCTAAAGATTGGGATAGGGGCAGCCAGAGGATTAGCTTGGCTCCATCATACCTGTAATCCCCGAATTCTCCACCGAAACATAAGCTCCAAATGCATCTTACTGGATGCAGATTTTGAGCCTAAGATATCTGATTTTGGCCTTGCTAGGCTCATGAATCCAATTGATACACATTTGAGTACTTTTGTGAATGGGGAGTTTGGGGATCTGGGTTATGTTGCTCCTGAGTATGCAAGAACTCTGGTGGCCACTCCAAAGGGTGATGTTTTCAGCTTTGGAACTGTGCTTCTTGAGTTGGTGACTGGTGAGAGACCTACACATGTTGCTAAAGCTCCTGAAAACTTCAAGGGAAGTTTGGTAGAATGGATTACACAGCTGTCGAGCAACTCTGAACTTCGGGATGCCATCGATCAATCCTTGGTTGGAAAAGGTGTTGATGGTGAGCTTTTTCAGTTTCTTAAAATTGCGCGTAATTGTGTAGTATCAACTCCCAAGGAAAGGCCTACCATGTTTGAAGTGTACCAGCTTCTAAGAGCTATTGGCGAGCGATACAATTTCACAATTGAGGATGAGATGGTGATGCCTTCTGATTCTGGTGATGCCGATTACTTAGATGAGCTTATTGTTGCTCGTGAAGTAAATCAGAATAATTGATAAGGTATGGAAGAGGTACAGGGATGAATGTCTCCATAGTCCTTATTTAATTGCCTGTTGTCTGGTGTTCAATCGAAAACTAGTATTACGTGGAATTTTAATGTATTATTACCTACTTCTTTTTACCCATCGGAATTCAGAAATTATAGTATTGTCATCATTTTGTAATCTTCCCATTTGTAGTATATTTCAACCACTTATGATAGTCCTGCATCATATATAATTTGTTAATTATAACTTTCTTTGGATATGCAGTTTCTTTCATTAGAGATTATATCTATTAGTTGGACATGCTTTTTGGAGATTTATTAAATTCATTTGTTTTCTTGGAATTGTTGCCTTCTTATTGTATATGGTAGCAACTAGTAGCTTTGTGCGTGGGTGTGTTTTCTTCCTTTGGGACGTGGGGTTTGTATTGTATTGGTAGATTACTGTTTGTGATTGATGATTTTCCTCCCAACTTACCGTACATCTTAAGGCTACATTCTACATTAAGTTCATGATACATAAATGCTATATGAAAAAATTTCTGACACAAAGAAATAAATAAACTTGTATACATGTATCTGTAGGAGGTATGCATGTATGTACATGTGTATGTTTAGATAGACATCTAAATACTTTTGATAAGTAAATAACCCATGAAAGGCCCTTAGTGGTACAACAGAAAAGTTTATGATGGATGTGGTTTTGCTTAACGTTTTGTTAATTATTATTTATCAAAGCTTTTCCTTGGAGTTATTATTTAGTCTTATCAACAGTAGGTAGCCGGAGCAACCTAACATGTACAGTTGAATACTGTTAAGTATCAACACTCATGCTATGGCATGTGCATACCCATTCTATTTCTTTAATCCAAAATAAAACAATAAGAGTGAAAAGGGTAAATCATAATTTACCTCTCTTTTTGTAGGCCTAATTGCAGCTTACCTTCCTGATTTTTCAAAAGTTACATCAAAATGTTATGGTTTTGAGCGAATGGTATATCTTTTGGTTAACTAATGAAGTGATGCCACACCATCATCTATTTGACACCCTAATTGTGCATGGTTTTTCTACATTCTTCTTTTTCCATTGGACTGGTTGTGGGTTACAGACTCACTGAATGCGTGTGGGACCTATTAATAAGAAAAAAAAAAAAAAAAAAAGAGAAAAGAGTGTGTTATTTTACTTCTAACATCTTAAAGTAGGGGAGAGAGCATTGGTTACAACATTAGTTTCATTGACTCTGGCCATTTTTGAGGGAGGAAATGTAGGGCATGTTATTAAAAAAAGTGATGGTTTGATGAAATGGTACTATAGCTCACATCTCATGCTAAAAACAAACAAAGAAACCCATTTCAATAAAAAATCATTATAGATAATCCTGATAAGGAATGAAAATATATGGACAATGTTGGTTTCTGGTATTGCATTATTTTTGGATTATTAGTATCTTTCTTTTTCAATCAAGTAAAAACATACAACTTTTCTTGAAAATCTTTGTAGGAATAGTTAGAAGATACATCAATCTTGATTTACTGGATAGCTCGCTCTTTAGGAGTCAATATTTAGAAGAAAACCTTCTCTCTCTCTAGCTCTCTCTCTCTCTCCCCTTTTGTTTGTATTGTTTCATGAACTTCTACTAATACATTTGAGTCAATCAAGATTCCTGATTTTTTCCCCAACCGTGATCACAATTGCCAAACGTTTTCTTCACGAATAATGCTAAATGTCATTTTCATGTCCTCTCAAAACTGATGTGACTTTTAAAATCATTATTGAATCAAAATCTAATAGTGATTTATCATAAATTTAATAGTGATTTTAAAGCCACATCAATTTTGAAGCGACACAAGGGGGACATGGGGATGACATCCAGCATTACTCTTTCTTTACTCTTGTTAGGTAAACTTACACTTGTCAACTCCTTAGCTCATCCATGTGACTCTTGTATATTTTCTGTGTATTAAGGTTGCACCCTTTGCTCTTCTTCATTAAATTGTTACTTAACAAGAGAAAAAAACTTCATATGATTAAGTCCTTTGTAAGTTTTTATTGAACTACAGAACCAGACATCATTTGGTCTGAGTAGAATTGAGTGGGAAGCACTATTTTGTATTTCATTATGTGAATTCTATCAAAGCTTGGCATGATTCCATTATATTATCTGAAATCATGTAATCCTATGTAAGTTTGCTCTTCTTTGCATGCTCAGTTGGATGCTGAACATAAAATAAGATAATTTACATCCTTCCTGGACAAATGCTCTCCTCTTGATTCCTTTGAGTCAATTGAAAGTTGGTGCCCAGTTTTGAACATCTACGTGAATCTTTATGTTTTTCACATGTTGAATTGCTTTCATCTAATTATCTCTCCTTTTAAGAGAGTTCTTGTTTCACTTTTTTGTTTGAATCTATTTAACTTTTACAGCTCTTAACATTTCTCTGAGATGTTATTTTATTATTTCTTCGGTAGCAAATGTCAGATACTTCAATATATAAAAGCTTTAAGGTTCGTTTGGAATTGTGATTTCAATAAGTGCAATTTTAAAAATTGCGTTTTTGAAATTGCTACTTTTTAAAATCGCAAAGGTGTTTGATAAAATATATTAAAAAATACATTTTTATTAAATATTTGTTATGAGAAATCGTAATTTTGGTCTAAATTCGTGCATTTTCAAATGAATCAAATAAGCACCCTTAGCCTGCTTATAGAAATTACATTTTTTTTTTCTTTTCTATTTTAAATTAATTACTTTTTAAATTGCAATGCCATATGTCTTATGTTTTGCGATATTTTTTAAAAAGTGCATATTATTCTTGCGAAATCGTAATTCCAAACGCATCTTTAACCCCAATATATATATATATATATATATATATATATATATATATTTCTTTTTCATTTAGTTCTATTAATCTCGGCATAAAAAGGAAACTGTGCCTTTGGGAAGCATACACTGCACTTTAGAGAGAAAAAGAGAGAGAGAGAGGATCTTCACTGTTCTCTTTCATTATCATATGTTAGTCCTTTTTGTTTGTTAATGTTGATTTACTGAATTATATGATTTTTCCAGCATTTAGTAGTCTGCAACTTTTCCTAGTATTACACCTTTTTTTGCAGAAAAAGGTAATTTCCTCCCTAAACTGATTATTTTACGTAATTATAGATTGTCATGTCAATTTGTGAAGAATTTTGTAAAATTTGTAGTTCCTCTAACATTTCTCGTAAAATACTTTTACCATCATGTGTTAGTGGCATTGACAGAGCGGTACAATTACTATCTCAATTGTTATCTTTGAGGCAACACCTGCTCTAACACCAATCAAGAAATTACCAACAATATTTAGAAAGAAAAATAAAAGGGGTAATTTCACTTTACCCCCTGAAATGGCGCGCCATTTGTAAACACTTTCCTAATGTTTAAAAGCTTTTACTTTGGTGTATTAAACTTTCGTTTTGTTCTAAATACCCTCCAAATAAATCAAATGGTAGAATAAGTAAAAAGACCTTTTCACCAAGTGACCCAACGGACTGCTGCATTTCACCAAAGAGCTTCAAAGCTTCTAAAGCTTGACCATGAGGCCCATAAGCTGTGATCATTGACGTCCACGACACAGCCTCTCTCTGACAATTGATGAAAAACATTAAGTGCTTCATCCACAGCACCACATCTAGCATACATATCAAGGAGAGCCCCCATAACTACTTCATTGGATTCCTACTTACTCTCAATTACACAGTTGTGAATATCCTTACCCCGTTTCAAGGCTGCTAGATGTGAACAAGCTGGTAAAACACTAGTATATGTAATGGTATCTGGTTTAACTCCAGCTTCTTTCATGTAAGATATTAATATGCTGTTAAAGTAGTCATAGTGGGTTTAATTCTGTCCTCATTCATCCCTTCAAAAAGTTCAATCCATGAACTGCTGTCGCCTTTTAAACTGTACCCTGCATAGATGATATGACAATCGTGAGTGTCACCGAGTTAGCTAGGCTCAAACCCAGAATCTCTCATTCTTTCAAACAATTCCAACGCTTTTTTAGGTTGCCCATCATCAAGGACGGAGCCAGAAAGTTTTATGGCTAGGGGCCAAAGTATAAAGAAACAAATATGATAAGATGCTATGTCAAAGCACAAATAAAATTATTTTAATATTGAATACTAAATTAATACATAAAAACAAAATTAGTATCAATTCAGTGTTAACAAAAAATAAAATAAAATAAACAAAAGAAAATACACAAAGTAATTGTTTCATAATATTTTTCAAAATTCAGCTCAAACACCGATCACAATGGAACCCGTTGTGTTTTTAGATCTCGAAAATCATCTATGATTGAATATATACTAAATTTTACAGCAATTTCTCTTTCAATGTACAACATTAAAGAACCAGTCAGAAACTTATCATCAATTTTGTTGCGAAACCTAGTTTTGACAATATTCATGTCTGAAAATACTCGTTTTGTAGTTGCGGTAGAAACAGGAAGAGTAAGCACAACTACAACAACTCGAAAAACAAGTTGATAGACAGTTGATTTTCTAGTGCTAACCAACCATTGGCACAATTCAGAAATATTTGATAATCCTTGAAAGTCTGAATGTTGAACTATGTAACACTCCACACCAATGACACACAATATTGTCCGCTTTTGGCTCCCTCAAGCTAGACTTCCCAAGAGGTCACCCATCCTGGTACTACTCTTATAGAAGCACGCTTAACTGCGAAGTTCTGATAGGATCATGACCATCACGGCTTTAAAACGTGTTGTTGTCATTAAGGGTATAAGTAGTACATTATCATCTCCATACCCAGGCGATGTGAGACGCCACAAATTACATTATGCTTATAATTGTGAAGTTCAATTTCCAACTGTTCTTTTTTCAAGATTGGTGAAGTCTCGCGGATAAAAATTATTTACCAACTTACAAATATCATCGATTCTAAAAGATTCATGTGTAACTTGAGGGTCAAGAGCCGAGTTGAGAGTAATCAACTTCACCGCATGCTCAATAAACCGGCGATTTAATTCTTGCAATTGAGAATCTATTGAACATAAAAAAATCCACTCGATAATGATGATTAATTGTAAAGTCTGCTTCTTGATGGGGAGCTTGACCTCGTCTATCAACATAACGAACACTCATATCTGGGATATCTATTTTGTGTTTCTCACAAAATGACTTCACATTGCCAAGTAAGGCATCTAATTTATCATCTTTATATTGTTGAATATATGCTTTAGTGGATGAAACAAGATGCATGACATTTAAAATGTCTTGAGATTTGGATTGCAATTCTTGACATAAATAATCAATGATCTGCATAGTTTCTTTCAAGAGATGCAAAATAAAGATAAATTCAAATGAAGTCATTGCCTGATGAATTGAGTCTGCTTCTGCTCGTTTGGAAGAAGTAGTTCCCTCATCAATAATTTTAAGAATAACATCACATGTCAGATTGAAAAGTTTGATCAAGCTAGAAATTGATCTCGAGTGAGAACTCCAACGAGTATCTCCAGCCTATTGTAAAGTACAAATTCGATTAAGTCTCATTCCGGTTTCAATCTCCTCAATTTCAATCATATGAGCAATTTCAGCAGCTTGAGAAACCCTCAATTGTTCATTGCCATTGCATGAAACAACAACAATATTGACAATATAACTCAATTTAGCAAAAAACTAATGAACAAGAATAACTTCTTTTGATGCAGCGACTAATGCCAATTGCAAACGATGTGTGAAACAATGAACATAGTAGGCATATGGACAATCATTTGAAACCAAAGCTTGCAACCCATTCCATACACCTCGCATGTTACTTGCACCATCATATCCCTGCCCTCGAATGCCTTAAATGTCTAGCTTATGATTAGACAATATAAAATGAATTCCATTTTTTAAGGTTAATGCTGCAGTATTAGGAACATGAACAAGCCCAAAAAAAGGTTCTCGCACAAAGCCATCCTTGTCGACAAATCTTAAAACAATAGCCATTTGCTCCTTCATTGACTTATCACGAGCTTCATCAACAATTATGCAAAATTTTGTATCACCAATTTCTTCGCGAATTGCCTTATTCACTTTGGTTGAAATAACATATAAAATTTCTTTTTGTATCATTGGTGATGTGTAAGAAGCATTTTTTTGGAGCTGTAGTTATCATGTTAGCAATCTTTTCATTGTATGAAACCACCATATTCAATATTTCAAGAAAATTTTCACGATTGGTTGAACCCACACTTTCATCCCGACTTCTAAAAGCAACACCTTGAAATGCAAGCACTCAAATAACATCAATTGAGGCTTTCAACTACAGCCGATTATTTGCAATTTGTTCATAAGTGAAATTGTCAATCACATTTTCTATGTGTTGAGATTGATTCATCAAGTCTTCATATGACCTCTCAGCAATTCTGTGATGTGAATTAAGATCTTTTCTTATATGATTGAAACCATCTATAGTGAATACATGTTGCGTAGGATGTTTAGATGGCTTATTAAAGAGAAAGCATTGCAGACAAAAAGCTGCATTTTTACTATGTGAATATTCAAGCCAGGAAAGAAATAGATTGGACCATGAAGGTTGAAAGCTACGAGGATGATTTTTTGGTCTAGATTTCAGGTACTTTGAGAGAATAGGTTGGTGCGGATGAGCTTTAATATAAGCTCGTCGAATTTCATCCCGTCGATTAATATCATAATCTCATATATTAGGACGTAATCCAGGATCATGCTCCAATGAACTAATATCAAATTCATTGACGTCAACTCCCAGATTTTTTAGGAGAATTTTAAAAAACCAGGATATCAAAGGTTAGCGATGATGTATCACCAACATTAGCTTCTGAACCTTGTGCATTTTTTCTTTTAAAAAAGTCAAGTATTGTATTTGGCTTTCCCATCATTTACAAATAAATTAAATGGTCACATTGGAGAAATGCATTTCACTATAGAAAAATACTTTACAAACAACTCATAGCTGATGTATGACACATAATCTAATCAAAATTATTAACATATTTTGGCATCAATTAATCTAACAACTCAACAAAAAGATATATTAATAAAAGAAGTAAAAAATAACAAATAGACTTCTCAATAAAGCTCAACAAAAAGATATATTTCGTACATCTCTCTCTATAAAGATGTATATATACCCCCGACAAAACCCTAGATCTAACACACTTAAAATCACGTTTTTTGGCGTAAAACTTATGGGGTGTTCGGACAGGACCTTACAGAGCAGAAATTGAGTTTCTGGAACTACTGTCTGGACAAGGGGAAGGCATGTCTGGACAAGGCCTGCAGAGAGTGAAAATCGCATTTTGAAACTTCTGTTGGGCCTTGATCAACAGCTCCGATCAATGAGCGTTTGTGGTCCGATTGAGCTGAAACTTTGCAGGCATGTTCATGACACGTGAATCCTCACTGTGAACGGTAGAGATTTGATTCTGAGAGTTATATATCTGTGTTTGAGCCCGTGGATAGTAACCTCTGCATTTTGGAACCGAATTATGCCAACAAAAATACTAACATAGGCAAAGAGTTACAATTGAAATCAACTAGGAGGAGAACTAATACAACTAGTACTAGGAGAGCTAATACAACTAGAACTGAGAGAACTAATACAACTAGAGAGCTTTAATACAAACAACGATTAACTAAACTACTTTCTTTAATACAAACAAAGATAAACTAAACTACTTCATGTTCCTTAACAAAAAACCCACTTAAGCTCAAGGTTTAAGTTTAGATGCAAGATCGTAAAAATACCCTTGAGGATGTGACTTTGTAAGGAGGTCAGTGAATTGATCATGAGACATAATTGAATGAAGTTGTAGAGATCCATAAAGAAGATAATGAAGGATAACGTGACAATCAATCTCAACATAATATGTTATAAGTCATATTATAATCATACAAGATTTCTTGGATACGTCTATGTCTCTTTACCATTGTTACTCAGATTATTTGGTTATTCTATGTAAATGATGATTTATGTTTTTTTTTTTTTTTTTAATAAACAACTCTACACACATGGATTACATGCAAGAAAACACTCGAAACTACTTTCAACTTTAGAAACAATTGTTCAACAATATTCAACAAACACCCTCTAAAACATTTTTTTTCCCCTCTTGACATCAAAGCTAAAACTAAGGTTTTCAAAAAGAAAGACGTGCCATGTAACTTAAGATTTGAAAGTCCTGCAATATTGTAGCTTCTTCTAGCTGTAATCAAACATCTCAAAAAGTGATTGTCTTCTTTTTTTGTTTGTCTCATTCCACCACCACCACCTTTGTATATCCATGAAAGTCTCACTTGGCTTCATTATCAGAAGATGAAGCCCTCTCAATCTCCTTCTCCTCTTAAATGAACTTGGTACGTTTCACCTCTATACCTCCTTGTATATCACTTTTGTAATATTCACGTTTTCTCACCACCAAAATCAATAAAATAGGAGCCTAGTGAATGTTGCAACGACCATAATTTTGAAAGATAGGCCGAAACATTGTTTCCCCTTGCAAACAAGTGGCTTCCCCAAAGCCTTACTTCCATGCAACTTCATTGTCTGCATATCGTAGAGCCTTCTGGTGACCTCTTTATTAAGCAAATACGACCCAATTGGACTTGCCACCTGCCCACAATTGAAAGAAAAAAAAAAAGAAGAAGAAATAATTACATATTATTTTTTTAATAGAAAAAAAATAATAATTACATATTATGCTTTCACTCATTATCAAAAAATTCACCGAGTTTTAATTTTATCAAATAGATTCCCACAAATGATATTGATGCCATTAATGGAGTTGTTGGTGCAAATTCAATGACTATTGGGCATTGTTTGGTGTGTTTGTTGGTAAATGTTAAGTTTTATGCTTTTTGTGGCTCTAAATTAATATCAGGGATCATCATTTTCGGACAAGGATTCTCTCTCCAGTTCAAATGAACTAAAAGGGATCTAGTTCATTATATTTATAAGGATAAAATTATATTTTTCATATTTTTTTGGGTAATTTTATCCTCCAAATAGAACTACTTGTCTCCTCTTTGACTTCCCCGACTCCTTCGTCTGTCGGGAACTTCATCTTCAGGTTATAATGTAATGCCCCAAGAATGTAATTAACTTGTAATTAAATTATCAAGTGCCTCCCATACTTAACCACGAAACTGGTAACTCCACAGGGATATATTTTCCTCAATCAGAGTAATTAAGTAGGGAAAATCCATAAATTTATTTCAATATGTAAGCATTTATCGTTACAATCAGAGCATTACTAAAACCTTAGTATAAGTTGTGTCATCAATTATACATGATACTACAAGAATAGCTGCACCTTCCTAAATTATACAAATATACCTCAAAATGCTAGTTACCACAAATAACCTTCGTAATTCTACAGTGGATCTTCAAGTCATAGCCCGATCAATACCTTCACATCGATTGGCTGCATCTATCTTCAGGTCCAGTCTACTCAACCCTAGCTATCCCCTCTATAAAAAGCCGTCATGCTCCCTCGGTGTGGAAAAGTATAGGGTAAGTCTGACGACTTAGTAAGCAGGTAATCTCGTGCTAGTGTGTGACAGTGAACAATTTATATCCAGATAAAATGTGTTTAGCATGGATATCATTATTCACAAAATATTCATTGGGATGCTTTCACAATATTATAACTTTAAACAACATTAACCAAGCCCTTACTTTGTTTGCAACTACTAGTGCCATCTACAGAGTAAGACGAGATGTAACACCCCGGTCCCATATTGGGAAGATGAGAAGAAGCCTACATAGAGTAGGTGGTTTATAAAATATAGTCATAAGTGCTAAGTTCCACATTGCTTAGTTACTAGGTAAAACTGGGCTTTATAATGAATTCTAAAGAAGCTCCAAATTGACTAGTCCTTTTGGGGTGATAGCGCAATTGTGGCTAGCACTTTTTCTATTTCGTTACAAATGATATCAAAGCCACTAGTAACGTTAGGTCATGTGATACTGAAGCACTGCATGACGTGACCCTGACAAGAACGTTAAGAATTTAAGAGGGGGAGTTTGTAACACCCCGGTCCCATATTGAGAAGATGAGAAGAAGCCTACATAGAGTGTGTGGTTTATAAAAGATAGTCATGAGTGCTAAGTCCCACATTGCCTAATTACTAGGTGATAGTCATGAGTGATAAGTCCCACATTGCCTAGTTACTAGGTGAAACTGGGCTTTATAATGAATTATAGAGAAGCTCCAAATTGACTAGTCCTTTTGGGGTGATAGCACAGATGTGGCTAGCGCTTTTCTCTAGGTCGTTACACCAGATTTCCATAACATAGCTTGCTCTGATTAACCCCCAGAGTAAGGTTGTGCTTGTCCTTCATACCCCCTTTCGGCAAGGACTGGTCCGCTCATCCCCTTTCAACAGAACCCTATTACCCTAACTCCCTTTACTTAGGGTTAACGGCTTACGAGGCCACACCCAACAAATGGTGTGTTACACTGCCTGCAATCATAAACACATAACACACACACGGTACCGATGTCACCACATTTGTCACATCATAAATAGCTTCATATCACATATAATATTATCAAGTAGCTCAATAAACAGTTCATGTATATTTTCGAGACAATAGTTATAAAAATAGCTCATGTCACACTTTTCATGCATAAAATGATCTTTTATTTAGTTCTAGAGATAACCCAAGTTTGTCTTTGAAAGCATTAAGTATAAAATGCACCGGGTCATTATTCATGAAAATACTAACACAAGATAACCCACTTTCCTTGATCCTCAAATCCTCCTTCGACACAAACCGATGTGTAGCGTTCTATTAATGCGGTCGATCCCTTGAAAACCCTCTTGGAGTCTTTATATAAAAACCCTACTTTAGCGTCACATAATACCCTAGTTAGAATAATACCATGTACAAGTACAACCCCATCAAGGATCCTAAACCCTAAC